>NC_086446.1:205617847-205930347 GCF_028390025.1 Pseudophryne corroboree | reverse complement strand
CCAATCAGTTCAAAACTACCATGTCACAGGCTGGGTTTGAAAAATGACAGTTAGGAGCTGATTGGCTGGTACTTTATCTCTATCAATTTTTTCTCCACTCAGGGCTTATTAAATAGACCCCTAAGTAGTAGATGTAACCACCTATCTATAGTCTGATCTACCGTATGCGAATGCGAGAGTTTGTTGGGCTAATGCAGAGGGTTATGTATCTGTAAGTGGAAAACCTGGCCGCCCATTAATTTTATGGTAGCCACTGCAACTGTATCGAGCCTTGCGCCAGTCCCATGCTACAGTAGGTGCAAAAGATTATTCAGAAATGGGCATTGTTTGAAATATGTGTGTACAGGTGCGGTGGTATGGCGGAGTTATGTACATAGCAGCGAAATGTCCTGACACTATAGAGAGGGCAATTGCTTACCCAGTGGATGGTTTATTGAAGAACTGTGTTGTACAGCCACGCTCACTGTGATCTGCTGGTTATGCAATGGAGTGGAGCTTGAGTGGAACGGGGTTTGTTGCCATCACCAGCCAGTGACTATGTGATATAAGCGGTAGCAGTGCGGGATGCTGGAACACCGGTAATTACAGGTAAAATGTCAGGTCTCTTGTAGCTAAGTAGGAGACGTCCATCTCCCACTATGTTGATCCCACTTACACAGTGGCAAGAGGACACTGAGCATGTGCGGTACTATCCCCAGTGGCCATCTTGGTAAGGGAATGAAGCCTCCCATTAGGAACTTATAAGGGGTCTTCGCAGTAGCACGGAGCAAACAAGATGCTCCCAGAAGACATAATAGTTCTGTGCGCTCACATTGTTGCCGTCCATATGCTGCTCCCAAAACACCCAACTTCATGGACAGACAGACCCGGCTAAATTCAATCCGTGTCAGAAAAAGCAGAAAATATGCAGAAGTGCGTCAATTCACATTTGCCCATGCACTGTATGCAGAAAGTCGTCATTTGTGTCCATGCACGGGGATCCGTACAACTCAGTATCAGGCCTTATACAGTGGGTGGGATGTAATGAAATCCGAGTTCGGCGGCTGTGTGGACTTCATTACATTCTGGTCCGCATGTCTCCCTACATACTTTATTACTTGTTGTGGTTTCATTAGTTATGTTTCTCATACGTCCTAGAGGATGCTGGGGACACCAAAAGAACCATGGGTATAGATGATATCCGCAGGAGACATGGGCACTTTAAGACTTTGAAAAAGGGGTGTGCACTGGCTCCTCCCTCTATGCCCCTCCTCCAGACTCCAGTTTTAGAATTGTGCCCAGTGAGACTGGACGCACTACAGGGAGCTCTACTGAGTTTCTCTGAAAATACTTTTTTGTTAGGTTTTTCATGTTCAGGAAGGCAGCTGGCAACAACCTCCCTGCTAAGGACTAAGGGGAGAGAAGTTATGACCCACTTCTAGTGATTCAAGGGCTCTGCTTCTGGCTACAGGACACCATTAGCTCCTGAGGGTTTGATCGCTGGGTACACTCAGATGCTCACTCCCACAGCCGGCCGTCACCCCCCTTACAGAGCCAGAAGTCAGAAGACAGGTGAGTAGAAGAAGAAAGAAGACTTCAGTGACGGCATTTCCCTGAGGTACCGCGCAGCGTACGGACACTGCCAGTCATACACACAGCACTACTGGGTGCAGGACGCGGGGGGGGGGGGGGGGGCGGCGCTCTGGGCAGCTTAAGATACCTCAGAAAAAGGTCTGGCAAGGGGACATTAGTGTTAAACACAGTCCTAACCCCCGCCAGTATATTTTGTATTATAGAAAAGCGGGACGGAAGCGCGCCATTAAGGGGGCGGAGCTTCATCCCCACAGCTCACTCTGCGCCATTTCCTCTCCGCTGGCTGCAGAGACGCTGGTCCTTCCTCACACTGCTGAACAAGTATCAGGGATGCAAAATGGGGGGGGGGGGGGCAGGTTATTTGGTGCAATATAATATAATATAAAAAAGTCTGGGGCGTTTTAGTTACCGCTGCTGACCCATTGATCTGGCACTGGGGTGTGAGCTGGCAAATTCCCTCTGTGTCTCTCTGACAGGCTTCTCTGTGGGTCTGTTCCCTATAAGCCCAGTGTGTCTGTGAGTGTGTATTACACGTGTGTCGGCATGTCTGAGGCTGAGTGCTCTTCACAGGAGAGGCTGTATTAGAGATGCAAAAGGCGGTGGGGGTGACCATGTCGGCATCGCCGACTCCTGATTGGGTAAATGTATTGAATGCTTTAAATGCTAATGTTGCTCGTATTAGTAAAAGATTGGACAAGTCTGAGTCTCCGAACCAAGCTTGGGAGAAATCTGTGGAAGATATGTTATTACAGGTTCAGGTCTCGGGGTCACAGAAACGTACGTTTACCCAGTTGGCAGACACTGATACCGACACGGACACTGATTCCAGTGTCGACTATAGTGATTCCAGATTAGATCCAAAATTGGCAAAGAGCATTCAGTACATGATTGTGGCTATTAAAGAGGTATTGCATATTACTGAGGACCCTGCTGTTCCGGATAAAAGGGTCTGTATGTATAAGGAAAAGAAACCTGAAATAACATTTCCTCCCTCTCATGAACTGAATACTTTATTTGATAAAGTCTGTGAAAGTCCCGACAGAAGGTTTCAGATTCCCAAAAGGATTCCGGTAGCTTATCCGTTTCCCTGGGGGGATAGGGAAAAGTGGGAGTCACCCCCCATTGTGGACAAGGCCCTATCGCGGTTGTCTAAAAAGGTGGCTCTTCCGTCACCTGACACGGCAGCCCTTAAAGACCCTGCCGATCGTAAGCAGGAAGCTACGTTAAAATCCATTTATACGACCACAGGCACACTACTCAGACCGGTCATTGCCTCGGCGTGGGTGAGTAGTGCTATTGAAAAGTGGGCAGATAACTTGTCATCTGACATAGATACCCTAGATAGGGATAACATCCTCTTGACGCTGGGTTATATCAAGGACACGGCAGTTTACCTAAAGGAAGCTGCAAGGGATATTGGCCTTTTGGGATCAAAGGCCAATGCCATGACTGTCTCAGCTAGACGAGCATTGTGGATTCACCAATGGAATGCTGATGCTGATTCCAAGAAAAGTATGGAGTCTCTACCATATAAAGGTAAGGCCTTATTTGGTGACGGCCTTGATGATTTAGTATCTACAGCTACTGCGGGTAAGTCATCCTTTTTGCCTTATGTTCCTCCACAACAAAAGAAAATGCACTATCAGATGCAGTCCTTTCGGCCCAATAAATACAGAAAGGGCCGAGGTTCTTCCTTCCTTGCTACTAGAGGAAGGGGAAGAGGTAAACGGTCACCAGCCTTGTCAGGCTCCCAGGAGCAGAAGTCCTCCCAGGTTTCTGCCAATTCCACTGCATGACGTTGGGGATCCTATGCGGGAGTCCGCACCGGTGGGGGTACGTCTCAAACTCTTCAGTCAGTGCTGGGTTCGTTCGGACCTGGACCCATGGGTTTTGCAAATAATATCCCAAGGGTACAAACTGGAGTTTCAAGACGTCCCCCCTCACCGATTTTTCAAATCGGCCTTGCCAGTTTCTCTTCCGGACAGAGAGGAAATTTGCAACGCCATACAAAAGTTATGTCAAAATCAGGTTGTCGTCAAGGTTCCCCGGTCACAACAAGTAGAAGGCTTTTATTCAAGTCTTTTTGTGGTTCCGATCGGTCAGGCCAATCCTGAACCTGAAATCCCTCAATTTCTACCTAAAAAAAGTCAAATTCAAAATGGAGTCTCTCCGAGCAGTGATCTCCAGTCTGGAGGAAGGGGATTTTATGGTGTCGGTGGACAAAAAAGATGCCTGCTTACATATCCCCATTTATCCTCCGCATCAGGCTTACCTAAGGTTTGCAATTCAAGATTGTCATTACCAATTTCAGACGTTGCCGTTTGGTCTCCACAGCTCCGAGGATTTTCACCAAAGTAATGGCGGAAATGATGGTTCTCCTTCGCAAGCACGGAGTCACAATAATCCCTTACTTGGATGATCTCCTGATAAAGACGAGATCCAGAGACCAGTTGGTAAAAAATGTGGCCCTGTCTCTGACAGTTCTTCAACAACACGGATGGCTCCTGAACTTGCCAAAATCACAGTTGATTCCGACAACGAGGTTGTAATTTTTAGGGATGATACTGGACACAGAACTACAGAGAATTTTTCTTCCGGTGGAAAAGGCTCAGGAACTTCAGAGCCTGGTCAAACAAATTCTGAAACCACCAAGAGTGTCAATCCATTGGTGCACTCGGTTGCTGGGGAAGATGGTGGCGACCTACGAGGCCATTCAGTTTGGCAGATACCATGCCAGAGTATTTCAGTGGGACCGGTTGGACAAGTGGTCCGGATCCCACCTACACATAAACCGGAAGATAGTCCTGTCTTCAAAGACCTGAATATCGCTCCTGTGGTGGCTGTACAGCTCTCACCTCCTGGAGGGACGCAGGTTCGGAATCCAGGACTGGATCCTAATGACCACGGATGCAAGTCTCTGAGGATGGGGTGCAGTCATGCAAGGGGTAAACTTTCAAGGAAGATGGTCAAGCCTGGAAACTTGTCTCCATATAAACGTTCTGGAGTTAAGGGCCATTTACAACGGCCTTGTGCAGGCGGAACATCTTCTTCGCAATCTGCCCGTGCTGATCCAATCAGACAATGTGACAGCAGTAGCGTACATAAACCGCCAAGGCGGAACAAAAAGCAGAGCAGCAATGGCAGAAGTCACAAAGGTTCTCCGCTGGGCAGAGAAGCATACAAGAGCGCTGTCAGCGATCTTCATTCCAGGAGTAGACAACTGGGAAGCAGACTTTCTCAGCCGACACGATCTCCATCCAGTAGAATGGAGCCTCCATCAAGAGGTCTTTACAGAAGTCACAAGTCATTGGGGAATTCCTCACATAGACATGATGGCATCGCGCCTCAACAAAAAACTTCAGAGATATTGTTTCAGGTACAGGGACCCCCAAGCAATAGCAGTGGATGCACTGGTGACACCATGGGTGTTTCCGTCGGTGTATGTGTTCCCTCCACTTCCTCTCATTCCAAAAGTTCTAAAGATCATAAGAAGAACAAAGGTTCAAGCGATCATCATTGTCCCAGACTGGCCAAGGAGGGCTTGGTATCCAGATCTTCAGGAATTACTCATAGGAGATCCCTGGCCTCTTCCTCTGCGCGAGGACCTGTTACAGCAGGGGCCGTGCATATACCAAGACTTACCGCGGCTACGTTTGACGGCATAACGGTTGAACGCCAGATCTTAGCACAAAAGGGTAATCCGAGTGAAGTCATTCCCACACTTCTTCAGGCCAGGAAGGGAGTAATGTCTAAACATTACCACCGCATTTGGAGGAAGTATGTATCTTGGTGTGAATCCAAGAAGGCTCCTGCGGAAGAGTTTCAACTAAGACGCTTTCTCCATTTTCTACAAGCAGGTGTGGAGGCGGGCCTAAAGTTGGGCTCAATTAAGGTTTTCTTTCAAAAGCAATTGGCCTCCCTTCCAGAAGTTCAAACTTTCGAGAAGGGTGTGTTGCACATCCAACCTCCATTTGTGCCCCCTGTGGCACCATGGTATCTTAACGTGGTGTTGCAGTCCCTTCAATCGCATTGGTTTGAGTTTTCACAGGTGGTGGAGTTGAAGTTTCTCACTTGGAAAGTGGTCATCCTGTTGGCTTTGGCGTCCGCAAGGCGCGTGTCTGAATTAGTGGCCTTGTCTCACAAGAGCCCTTATTTAATCTTTCATGAAGATAGAGCAGAGTTGAGGACTCGGCAACAATTTCTGCCGAAGGTGGTTTCATCTTTCCACATGAACCAACCTATTGTGGTGCCAGTGGCTACTGACGCTTTAGTTGAGTCAAAATCTTTGGAAGTGGTCAGAGCTCTAAAAATCTATGTCGCCAGGACGGCTCGGGTTAGGAAAACCGAAGCTCTGTTTGTCCTGTATGCTCCCAATAAGATTGGGTGTCCTGCTTCTAAACAGACAATTGCATGCTGGATCTGTAACACGATTCAGCATGCTCATTCCGTGGCCGGATTACCATTACCGGAATCGGTGAAGGCCCATTCTACTAGGAAGGTGGGCTCTTCTTGGGCGGCTGCCCGAGGGGTCTCGGCATTGCAACTTTGCTGAGCTGCTACTTGGTCGGGTTCGAACACTTTTGCAAAGTTCTACAACTTTGAAACCCTGGCCAATGACGACCTAAAGTTTGGTCGATCGGTGCTGCAGAGTAATCCGCACTCTCCCACCCGTTCTAGAGCTTTGTTATAACCCCATGGTTCTTTTGGTGTCCCCAGCATCCTCTAGGACGTATGAGAAAATAGGATTGTAATACCTACCGGTAAATCCTTTTGCGTACTGTATCTGCAGTTATTAATTCTGGTTACACGCATGTTGTGTTATGTTTATAGTCAGCCTGTTGCTGACATTGGTTCATGCCGTTGGCTTGGGTTCTGTTGAATGCCACGTTGTGCGGCGTGTTGCGGTGTGTGCTGGTATGAATATCACCTTAATTAACAATAAATCCTTTCCTCAAAATTTGTCCGTCTCCCTGGGCACAGTTCCTATAACTGGGGTATGGAGGAGGGGCATAGAGGGAGGAGCCAGTGCACACCCCTTTTTCAAAGTCTTAAAGTGTCCATGTCTCCTGCGGATCCCGTCTATACCCATGGTTCTTTTGGTGTCCCAGCATCTTCTACGGACTAAGAGAAAAGGATTTACCGGTAGGTATTAAAATCCTATTTTTATCACATAGGACTTGTACATTTCATGTTAGTTGCTGAATATGCTCATGTTATACAGTATATCATGCCCTGATTTTCCTTGGAAACACCTGAGTTTACCTTTGTGCTGGCATATTGTTGCCAAGCATTTCATCTTTTCTGGTGACATAATTATTCTAAGGGAAAAAAAGCATATTGTTTTATTGTTATGAGTGATGCGCTAATGGGCATGTACTGTATAACTAAAAATCTCCAGCATAATTATCTTGTGCTCAGTGACATTTATTTTCATGTTTCAGAACATTCAGAGCTCCTTGCTTAAAGTGGTACTGCATATATAGAAATATAGTCAATATTTGCACCCAAAATCACAATAATTATAATAATGAATACGTTTACATGCAGTTTCAGTTTAATTCATTCCATATGCAGTGGCAGATTTAGGGGTCAGGTCGTCTCCAAGCAGATTATTGATTGCCACCCCCCACACCAATCCCACTACTGCTCTCTTCATTTCAGGGGCCAGTCCAGATGCCTCAAGACCACCAAAGCAGCCCCAACTTTACCCCACTACCAGATCCCGGACCACAATTTGCTGCCCATTGTCCCACTCCCATCAGTTGCAAAATGGCATATGCAAATAAAAAAAAAAAGTCATAATGACAAAAATAAAAAATAATCACCTGGCCTCATCAGCTTGGTATGCTGCCCACCCAGCAAGTGCTGCCCCTAGGCACATGCCTCACGTGCCTAGTGGGAAATCCACCACTGTCCATATGGCTATTCTCTTTTAAGACAAATATGGAAGACTGATTAAGAAATGAAAGCTAAGGGAACTATCAGTAACAAAACCAACTTATACTAACAGTCCCCTTTTGAAGGCTCTGCAATGACATCACTGTCAGTACAACCTTGTCCCGTTACTGCTGCTCTGCTTACAAAAGGTGTGTTATTAAGGTAGTAGAAAAGGCCTGATGACTGCCCAGTGCTTCACAGATGCATAACAAATCCACAGGAGTACGCGGCTTTGTCACATGATATGTGACCAAACACCCTCCTCGTGCATACGCCTCAGCAAATCAACAGCATACACACTTAAAAAGTTGAGAGGTTTGCCAACTTTGAATAGTGCTCCTTTCTTCTGTGTTTTGTCATTAATAATTGTTTGTATTTTTGTGGACATTTATGTGTTTGGCCCCCTCCCTGTGAGAGCAAATATGTTCTCTGCTCCCAGTAGATCAGAGCGGGAGCCTGTTTGGAGAATACGTGGGCCAACCGCAATTGCAGCTTTACTACGGAAAAAAACAAAGCTGCAAATGGGCACTGTTTTGAAAAGGAAAAAAGCTATAAAACATAATAATAAATGATGTCTAAGAATAAATATAGCAGTTAGAAATGGGGATAAACACCAATAATTCTCCCAATAACAGATTACAGAAAACCAGCATTAGATCCTGCTGGTTTTTCGTAAGGGGTCTGCTGCTACCCTCATGCCTGGAGAGGAGACAGCCAGCCCTGGGTCCCGACACATGCGCAATGGCTCTAGCAGGTACCAGGACCAGCACAGACGCCACGGTGCTACTGCACATGTGCAAACCCCCAGCTTCTATGGACTGCATCAGCTGCAGCCCATAGAAACAGGACTGGGCTGCGCGAAAGGCAGGGAGTGGCTTCCCATAGCCAGCTCTCTGCCTACTGCAGCCCAGTCTGACAGTCCCAGAGGGAGTAAATAGCTCCCAATTGGACTGCCTGTAGTGTCTGTGGCTGACAGACAGGACTTCCAATAGATAGTCACTGACAGTCACAGTGAAGCCAGTGCAGGCACGGATTGCATCTGACTTCCTGACAGAGTGGGGTGTCAGATTTTATCTGGGGGGACTGCAGTCCTCCAGCCCACAGGTAAAATCCTCCATTGCAAAAAATGATTAAACAGTAATCAGCACGGCGTTGTCTATATATTGTATATAGTATGTATGGGCTTGTAAGATAAGTCCATTTAATGGTATGAGGACTTGTATCACACTATTAAGTATGAGCACACAGAGAGATATTTAATTGTTGTTTTGGGTGCTCTAAGTAATGGGTGCCTGATGAAGCCATTTCATTGCTGCTCTGATTGGGGACGACTGCCACTGGTGCCCATAAGGGAGCTGCAAATACACTAAAACAATTAATTTGCCACTACAGAGGTGGAATCAGTACTGCACTATTGAGCCACATCATCTTGTTTTTATGGACAAGTAGTAGGACTGCTGCCCTATCGTTTCACTTTTGCGTTCTTTATTTTACTGGTATGCCTGCACTTTCATTGATTGTTTGCTAAAAAAATATAGAATTTTTGAACCATACCTCCCAACAGTCCCGTTTTTCGGACACCGTCCCGCCATCTCACCCTCAGGCCAGGTTTGGAGGCCCCCTCTCGGTCACTGTGCTGCTTAGGAGAGCAGCGGTGAATAGATGCTGTGCGCAGATGACATAAGAGCCAGCGCGTTTTGAGTCTGTCCTGTACTCTTTCTCAAAGATTCATTCTTAATCATCACACGGATGAACAGCATGGTGAATAGTCACAGGATAAAACTGTCCTAAACAGAGTCTGGTAAAGTGACAATATCCATGGTCTTTTTGCCCTATATTTTAAACAGGTATTATGTGCGTCAGATATTTATGTAATTAATGAGTCACTTTTGTATGTGCTTCAGTGTTTTTGATATTCCCTCTTTCAAATATGCCATGTTTTCATTTCATTATTGGAGATAAACATTAAATATATGTATAGTAACGTATACAGATGTCTCATCTAGTATACGTTATCTAGTGCACACTCATCTAGTGCTGCTCCTTCACATACGTGCACTCCCGGCGGGACTGTTCCGTTTCTTTTTTGTTGCATAGTAACTTATATATTAGACACTCGGCACAGGTTGTATTTGTTTAGCGGTTTTACTGTGCATGCTTAGTAGTATCCTTTTGGATGTTTAAATACTGCATGTAAAAGCCGTGTTTATTGGAATTGGAATGGCATATCGGCTTGGTCGCTCCGTATGTAGCCATGATTTCCACATTCCCTTGGTTTTTAGCAATGTCTTCTGGTCAGCCCTGTTGCAGGACATCGCTAGTGATGCCATGGTGCCGAATGCAGCATGACATCCTCCACCGCTCCATCACCTCTCTGCTTCAGTAAGTGTGTTTGCACTTGCCAATGTAGTGTCTCACCGGATCTGCAGGCTATAATGGTTCCGATGTATAGCCGGCCTAACTTATGTGCTCCATGAGGAACACCTACCCAACACAATACCTTATCCATTGACAATATGTTAGCATGTTTTTACGGTATGCGTTCAGGTTTCAGTCTGTCGGGATCCTGGCGATCAGGATACAGATGCCGGAATACCGGCCAAACAGGACTTTTCCCACTCGTGGGTGTCCACGACACCCTTAGAGTGGGAACAGAACTTGTGGCGAGCTCGTAAGGGGACTCTTTGTGCTCGCCCCGCTGCCGGCATATTGGAGGTCGGGATGCCGTCATCGGTATACTGACAGCCGGCATCTTGGCCGCCGGTAAATCATACCAAACCCATTTTTACTGCAAGAAATAAATGCAAATGAACAATATAACATTTTAAAAAATAAAAATTAAACCTGCATCCATTTCTTAACCATAACTAAAAAATGTAAATTGAAATGATTGCTGCTGAGACATAGCGGTGGCATAAAATGTTAGGAATGTGAGAATGCCGTCTATTGTCAAGTAGTCTACCAAGTTTCTGAATATCTAGTGGAGCACAGTGCCAAACTGAGATGCAGCAGCAGGGGGAAAGAAACAAGTAACCCTGAATTTGCATAACCTAGAGAATGCCAGGCACCTAGAGACCCCTGGGTCTGGTTGCACATGCTACCTTTATTGTGATGGAGCTAGTTACTGGAAATTGTTTTCAAGTGTTCTATGTTTGTGAAACCACTGTGGAATTCTCAAGGGGATTTAAACGTAAATCACAGCTTCACTTGTCTCTTCGTCAAGTTGTCGTTTTTCTTTTTTCATTCTAAGTAGACATTGAATCATTGTACCTTAGTACTTACAGTAACAAGTGGTTCTCTGATGTCCTCAGCCCATGAATAATGCAGTAAGACACAGATTTAGTATCCGATCTATGCAAGGTTCAAAGAACAGAGGGAGCAAGTTAATGCCAATTCCATCCAGGAACACTGTACTCACCTGCACACCACGTACTCTGTGTTATACTGATGGTGTCTGTCCCATTTTTGACTCATTTAGGTTTGGTAATAAATCAAGAGCTCAGGGGTAAAATATCTAGTAATAAAATATTTAAATTCCACTGAAATATGTAAACTGTTCTATAATTGTTATTTCTCCTATAGTACAACTAACAAATACTGTTGACTGTGCGAATACATTGAGAACATCCTGGTTTGTTCAATGAGTGGTTATATGACCAGCTACTACTATATTGTATATTAACAGCACGCTAGCACAGTTCACATAACCCAAGATATTTCAAAGTGTCACAAAGCAGCGAGCCAGCAGAACTGGAATATCAGAGGTTTATTAGGTATAACTGCCGAAAACATGGTTTGAGAGCCGCAGGAGTACATCATTCCTAAGTATATTATATCAATTTTAATATACCACATAAGGAAGAAGTAGTCAGCATGCTAACCAAAAGGAACTAAACTGTCAGTTATATGTATATACAGAATAAAAGCAGACAATGATGGGACAAGGTACCTCAGCGGATGTCTAGTCCTGTGGCTGAGAATGGAAGCTGAGGATTATGCGCAGCATACTAAGCAAGCTGATCTGTCACTTAGACATAAGCATAGTGTTAGTGCAGATACTGTGATCTGGGAAACCTCATTGTATTGATCAGTTCTGGCTCTTGGTGACTGCAGCTAGTGTGCGCATCAAATAAAAAAAACCTTAACGATTTCATCCAGTAATAAAGCTGTGACTGAAGGCAGTGGACCCAGATCTTGTATCAATATTGCAGTACAGCGTCTGTGATGTCACATGTTCCTGGCAGAAGGATATTATTTATATATTGTATTATCATTTACTTATATAGCTGAAGCATATTCAGCAGTAATAAAACAGAACTGGGAACTTCAGCAGATCAGTTGTATGGGTTAAAAAAATCCAGTGGTGGACCATATATGTGCAATTATTTTATGTTTTACATTTTTAACAGTGTAATTTTATGACTATGAATGTATAATTTTTGAGAATATAATGTATGATATCCTTCCTTCTTACTCTTTTATTTCCTATTTATCCCAGTGTTTGTTTCATTTATTTGATAAATTATGTGAGGCCTGCAGACAATTTTTCTAACTTTCTAACTTCTACGATCACTGTTATCTAGGGATGCTATTAATATGCCGCCTGTTGGGATCCCGGCGTTCAGGATACTGACAGCGGAATCCCAGCAGCTGGGTAATGTGGGCGGTCGCAATCCCAACCACAGGCCAGTATTCTAACTCGGGTGGGTGGTCCATGCCACCACCTGAGTGGGAATCGGGCCCAAGGCATGGCGAGTGCAGAGAGCCCACAAGGGGACTTGCTGCTGGGACTCCATCTGATGGGATTCCGCTGTCGGTATAGTGACAGCCGGCATTCCATCTGCCGGTCTTCCGCATGTATTACGTTATCCATACTGTTTATTCGCAGCCTTACTGTCGCTGTTATCCATACTGTTTATTCACAGCCTTATAATCACTGTTATCCATACTGTGTATTCACAGCCTTACAATCACTGTTATGCATACTGTTTATTCACAGCCTTACAATCACTGTTACCCATACTGTTTATTCACAGCCTTACAATCACTGTTACCCATACTGTTTATTCACAGCCTTACAATCACTGTTATGCATACTGTTTATTCACAGCCTTACAATCACTGTTATCCATACTGTTTATTCACAGCCTTACAATCACTGTTACCCATACTGTTTATTCACAGCCTTACAATCACTGTTATCCATACTGTTTATTCACAGCCTTACAATCACTGTTACCCATACTGTTTATTCACAGCCTTACAATCACTGTTACCCATACTGTTTAGTCACAGCCTTATAATAACTGTTATCTATACTGTTTATTCACAGCCTTACAATCACTGTTGTTATCCATACTGTTTATTCACAGCCTTACAATCACTGTTATTCATACTGCTTATTCACAGCCTTATAATCACTGTTATCCATACTGTTTATTCACAGCCTTACAATCAGTGTTATCCATAATGTTTATTCACAGCCTTACAATCACTGTTATCCATACTGTTTATTCACAGCCTTACAATCACTGTTATTCATACTGCTTATTTACAGCCTTATAATCACTGTTATCCATACTGTTTATTCACAGCCTTATAATCACTGTTATGCATACTGTTTATTCACAGCCTTACAATCACTGTTATTCATACTGATTATTCACAGCCTTACAATCACTGTTATCCATACCGTTTATTCACAGCCTTATAATCACTATTATCCATACTGTTTATTCACAGCCTTACAATCACTGTTATTCATACTGTTTATTCACAGCCTTACGATCACTGTTGTTATCCATACTGTTTATTCACAGCCTTGCAATCACTGTTATCTATACTGTTTATTCACAGCCTTACAATCACTGTTATCCATACTGTTTATTCACAGCCTTACAAGCACTGTTAACCATACTGTTTATTCACAGCCTTACAATCACTGTTACCCATACTGTTTAGTCACAGCCTTATAATAAATGTTGTTGTTGTTGTTGTTGTTGTTATTATTATCCTTTATTTATATATGGCGCCAAGAGGGATCCGCAGCGCCCAATTACAGAGTACATAAACAAATAATCAAGCAGGAAAACAGCAACTTACAGTTGACAACAATATAGGACAAGTACAGGGTAAATGAACATAGCTACATCAGCAGATGACACTGGAATAAGTATCAGGTGGCAGAAGACTGCTGGATTTGGTGCAGTTGAATATTATTAAAGTAAGAAAAGGATAAGTACTTGAGGGAAGAGAGCCCTGCTCGTGAGAGCTTACATTCTAAAGGGGAGGGGTAGACAGACAGGGGTGAGACAGATGGGGTACATAGAGAGCGTGGAACAGAATTTTAGGATGAGATTTGGCTGGGTTTGGTGAAGAAGTGGGTCTTGAGTGCCCGTTTGAAGTTTTGTAGAGAGGTGGAGAGTCTGTAGGGGAGAGGTAGGGAATTCCAAAGAAGTGGTGCAGCACTTGAAAAATCTTGGAGGTAGGAGTGGGAAGAAGTAATCCGTAGGCAGGAGATTTGGCGTGCATTAGCAGAGCGAAGAGGACGGGTGGGAGTGTAAAGGGAGATAAGGTCAGAGATGTAGATGGGAGAGGAGTGGATGAGGGCTTTGTAAGCAAGTGTGAGACGCTTGAAATGGATTCTGAAAGGGAAGGGAAGCCAGTGAAGGTCTAGTAAGAGAGGAGAGGTGGACGTAGTGCGTTTGGTGAGGAAGATGAGCCGGGCAGCAGCATTGAGGATAGATTGGAGTGGAGAGAGGTATTTGTCAGGAATGCCAGTCAGGAGGAGATTACAGTAGTCCAGTCTGGAGATGACCAGTGAGTGGATAAGAGTCTTAGTAGCATCCTGGGTCAGAAAGGGTCTGAACCTGGAAATATTTTTTAGATGAAAACGGCAGGTTTGTGAAAGGTGCTGAATGTGTGGTTTGAAGGAGAGGGAGGAGTCAATGATTACTCCAAGACAGCGCACTTGGGGGCTAGAGGAGATAGTAGTGCCATCAATAGATAATGAGATTGTAGGAGGTGAGGTTTTGTGGGAGGGAGGGAAGATGATCAGTTCGGTCTTAGACATGTTAAGTTTAAGAAAGCGCTGGGACATCCAGGAAGAGGTAGCAGAGAGACAGTTGGAGATACGAGTGAGGAGAGCAGGGGTGAGGTCTGGAGAGGAAAGATAGATTTGAGTGTCATCAGCATAGAGATGATATTGGAAACCAAAAGAACGAATGAGCTTACCTAGTGAGGACGTATAGAGAGAGAAGAGGACCAAGGACAGAACCTTGGGGTACCCCTACAGTTAGTGGAAGTGAGGGGAGTCATGAGAGGAGACAGAGAATGAACTGTCAGAAAGGTAGGAGGACAGCCAAGAGAGGGCAGTGTCACGCAGACCAATGGAGTGAAGGATTTGCAGTAGGAGAGGATGGTCTACAGTGTCAAAAGCAGCAGAGAGATCCAGTAGAATAAGTAGAGAGTAGTGTCCCTTAGATTTAGCATCATGGAGGTCATTGCATACTTTTGTAAGGGCAGTTTCAGTGGAGTGGAGGGGACAGAAGCCAGACTGGAATGTGTCAAGCAGTGAGTGTGAGGAAAGAAAGGAAGTAAGGCGGTTGTAGACAATACGCTCAAGGAGTTTGGAGGCAAAAGGGAGGAGAGAGATGGGTCGGTAGTAGGAGAGAGTGTTTGGATCAAGGGTAGGTTTTTTAAGAATAGGAGAGATGAGTGCATGCTTGAAGGCAGAGGGGACAGTGCCTGATGAGCGGGAGAGATTGAGAAGGTGGGAAAGATGGGAACAAGCAGAAGGAGAGAGGTAGCGGAGGAGGCGGGAGGGGATCCATACTGTATGTTATCCATACTGTTTATTCAAAGCCTTACAATCACTGTTATCCATACTGCTTATTCACAGCCTTATAATCACTGTTATCCATACTGTTTATTCACAGCCTTATAATCACTGTTATCCATACTGTTTATTCACAGCCTTACAATCACTGTTATTCATACTGCTTATTCACAGCCTTATACTCACTGTTATCCATACTGTTTATTCACAGCATTACAATCACTGTTATCCATACTGTTTATCCACAGCCTTATAATCACTGTTATCCATACTGTTTATTCACAGCCTTATAATCACTGTTATCCATACTGTTTATTCACAGCCTTACAATTACTGTTATTCACAGCCTTATAATCACTGTTAGCCATACTATTTATTCACAGCCTTATAATCACTGTTAGCCATACTGTTTATTCACAGCCTTATAATCACTGTTATCCATACTGTTTATTCACAGCCTTATAATCACTGTTAGCCATACTGTTTATTCACAGCCTTACAATCACTGTTGTTATCCATACTGTTTATTCACAGCCTTACAATCACTGTTATCCATAATGTTTATTCACAGCCTTACAATCACTGTTGTTATCCATACTGTTTATTCACAGCCTTACAATCAGTGTTATCCATAATGTTTATTCACAGCCTTACAATCACTGTTATCCATACTGTTTATTCACAGCCTTAACATTTCTTTCTTTATTGAAGCATTTCCGTAAAGAAAATAGCAATAGTTACAGGAACATTGTGTGGAATAACAAAAAAAGACACAATACAATAGATACAAGATATAGTGCATAATGTAGGGAGGATTACGAAAAAGGGTAATTTGTACAATATTATGGAACAACAAATGACATCTACAGGTACTTTCTGGACCTTTAGAGAGATGGGAACACGTCATGACCGCTAGCCAGCGCTATCAAGAGTGATGGGAGGGTCTCTAAGAAAAATCCTGGTTTCATACCAGAGTGTGTTGCGAAAACATAGGCTAATGGCCTCTCTAGTATGAGTGGGTATTGTTTCAATAAAACTTTCCCATGTTGCGAAAAAGGATTTGGTGCGAGATTCTTTTTGAAGGGAGGCATCCAGCCAATCCATATGACAAATAAAAAATAGTTTGTCCTTAAACATTTCTAGAGTCGGGACGAAACTATGAACCCACTTGTGCAAAACAGCTTTTCTAGCTGACGATGAGATTGCTAAAAGTAACTTTTTAACGGCTTTGGGAGCTCTGGTACCAGGGGGTATAATGCCAAATATAGCCCATTCACAGCCTTATAATCACTGTAATCCATACTGTTTATTCACAACCTTACAATCACTGTTATTCATACTGTTTATTCACAACCTTACAATCACTGTTATCCATACTGTTTATTCACAGCTTGACATTTTAATACAAACACACTTCATGATCCCATCACTTTATGAAGTCTGTTAACACACACCAACATCACACAATCCAGCCTACTCCCATTCTCTCTCTATCCTCATACTACTGTATTTGCAACATACTTGGGGGGGATATTCAATTGGCTATGATAACCCTTTTTTGCACAAAAACTTGCTTTTATTGTGATTCATGAAAACGGACCTATTCAATTATTTGCCAGCAATATTTCTCCCCCTTGAATGCCTAATTAGGCACTTAGAAGTTTTTAATTATTTTTAATTGCCCAATAATGACATATAATTTTTGGGGTGAAAAAGTGCAAAATGATGGAAATTGGGGTACAAGGTATGGGGCAGGCATATTCGGATGCTTTATGAGTTGGGACATGTGTTTTGAGGCTTGCAGGTAGGAGTAATAATCTTTTATTTTCTTGGGAAGTTTTTTTTAAGTGGCTTAAAATTACCCAAATATATATTTATACTCATTGTTATGTACCCCCAATTTAATTTGAGCATGCATTTTGCTGGAAAACATTTGCTTTATACTATTTTTCACTTTTATAAAAAAAAAAAATACATGTAACAGCCATTTCACACATTTTAAGTATTCCATATACTTTTATTATGACCAGTAACAGACGTCTATTCTGTTATTCTATATTCTTTTGGCTTTTTGCAGGTACAGGTAGATTTCCCCATTTTCATGTACACTTTTCACTGGTTTTGGCGGCAAGATTGATCGTGTGAATCCCATTTTTTCACTTTTCCATTTGGTTAGGTTGAAAAATGGGAGTGCATATACTGGCGAAAAACTGCACTTTATGCATCTGTGCAAAAAGTTTGATCATGATAAATTACCGCTTTGTTGTGTTCTACTGAATACGCCCTTTTTTAATTTCATGTATGCAATATGATGTCATACAAAACTGACCCGAATGAACATGAAAATGTTTCCTTTTTATTTAGTTTAATTTGATTTCTTTTAGTTTTATTTATTCTTTGCAATTCTCCTATAGTAAAAAAACAAACCACCACCTTAGATGGCATACATACGAGTTACCTCAGACAGGATGCCGGCTGTCAGTATACTGAGGCCGCGAGTCCCTTGCAGGCTTGCTGCACTCGCTGCGCTTCAGGCCTAGTGGCTTGCTTTGCTCACCACAGGTTGTATACCCACCTGGTTGGTGGTGTGGACCCGGAGGTGGCCGGGATTCCATTTGTCATATTTCACCGGCTGTCGATATTCGTGCGTCAGTCTCCTGAATGCCGGGATCCCGACAGTCTGTAGTTTTACTGCATACCCTTTAGATACATTTTAGTAATTCCTTTTTAGTGTCATTTTCCTGCATTATGCTTTTGCCAATATAATCTAATGCATTAGAAATAGGGTATTCTGCGTACTACATGTCATTAACATTTTAGAATGCTGTTTTGGTAATAGCACCATTGGCTCTTACCTGTACTGTTTTCCATTTGCTTTCCATATGTGTTTGTGTTTTGTTTTTTTTTGCTTTGTAAGTGGATAGATGTAAACAAGCTCTCAATGTCAAGTTTATACTTGTCAGTGCTTTAACTATGTAATGTTTCCAAATGACACAATCATTTTGTGAGATAAATATTTCCAAATTCATGGAAGCTGATACCTGTGCAAAGTTTACCAGTTACTGATTCACACTATTTATGGGGAAGCAGTTACCTGACCGAAGGTCTACATACCGACGCCGGCGCCAAAATACCGTCAGCCGGCATCCTGAACGTTCTCACAGTGGGATGCACTGGCGTCCTGCCGCTGGGGGAAGGGGGAGGTCAGGTTTAGGCAGAAGCAGGGGGATTAGGGTTAGGAGGAAGGGGAGGGAAGATTAGGGTTAGGGACTGAGGAGGGAAGGTTAGGGTTAGGCACATACTAGGGGAGGTTTAGGGTTAGGCACATAGAAAGGGAGGTTAGGGTTAGGTACATAGAAGGGGAGGTTAGGGTTAGGCACATAGAAGGGGAGATTAGGGTTAGGCACATAGAAAGGGAGGTTAGGGTTAGGTACATAGAAGGGGAGGTTAGGGTTAGGCACAAAGAAGGGGAGATTAGGGTTAGGCACATAGAAAGTAAGGTTAGGGTTAGGTACATAGAAGGGGAGGTTAGGGTTAGGCACATACTAGGGGAGGTTTAGGGTTTGGCACATAGAAGGGGAGGTTAGGGTTAGGTACATAGAAGGGGAGGTTAGGGTTAGGCACAAAGAAGGGGAGGTTAGGGTTAGGCACATAGAAAGGGAGGTTAGGAGTAGGCACATAGAAGGGGAGGTTAGGGTTAGGCACATAGAAGGGGAGGTTAGGGTTAGGCACATAGAAAGGGAGGTTAGGGTTAGGCACATAGAAGGGGAGGTTAGGGTTAGGCACATAGAAGGGGAGGTTAGGGTTAGGCACATAGAAAGGGAGGTTAGAGTTAGGTACATAGAAGGGGAGGTTAGGGTTAGGCACATAGAAGGGGAGGTTAGGGTTAGGCACATAGAAGGGGAGGTTAGGAGTAGGCACATAGAAGGGGAGGTTAGGGTTAGGCACATAGAAGGGGAGGTTAGGGTTAGGTACATAGAAGGGGAGATTAGGGTTAGGCACATAGAAAGGGAGGTTAGGGTTAGGTACATAGAAGGGGAGGTTAGGGTTAGGCACAAAGAAGGGGAGGTTAGGGTTAGGCACATAGAAGGGGAGGTTAGGGTTACGCACATAGATGGGGAGGTTAGGGTTAGGCACATAGAAGGGGAGGTTAGGAGTAGGCACATAGAAGGGGAGGTTAGGGTTAAGCACATAGAAGGGGAGGTTAGGGTTAGGCACAAAGGAGGGGATGTAAGGGTTAGGCACATAGAAAGGGAGGTTAGGGTTAGGAGGAAGGGGAGGTTAGGGTTAGGCACATAGAAGGGGAGGTTAGGGTTAGGCACATAGAAGGGGAGATTAGGGTTAGGCACATAGAAAGGGAGGTTAGGGTTAGGTACCTAGAAGGGGAGGTTAGGGTTAGGCACATAGAAGGGGAGGTTAGGGTTAGGCACATAGAAGGGGAGGTTAGGGTTAGGCACATTGAAGGGGAGGTTAGGAGTAGGCACATAGAAGGGGAGGTTAGGGTTAGGCACATAGAAGGGGAGGTTAGGGTTAGGCACATAGAAGGGGAGATTAGGGTTAGGCACATAGAAAGGGAGGTTAGGGTTAGGTACATAGAAGGAGAGGTTAGGGTTAGGTACATAGAAGGGGAGATTAGGGTTAGGCACATAGAAAGGGAGGTTAGGGTTAGGTACATAGTAGGGGAGGTTAGGGTTAGGCACAAAGAAGGGGAGGTTAGGGTTAGGTACATAGAAGGGGAGGTTAGGGTTAGGCACATACTATGGGAGGTTTAGGGTTAGGCACATAGAAGGGGAGATTAGGGTTAGGCACATAGAAAGGGAGGTTAGGGTTAGGTACATAGTAGGGGAGGTTAGGGTTAGGCACAAAGAAGGGGAGATTAGGGTTAGGCACATAGAAAGGGAGGTTAGGGTTAGGTACATAGAAGGGGAGGTTAGGGTTAGGCACATACTATGGGAGGTTTAGGGTTAGGCACATAGAAGGGGAGGTTAGGGTTAGGTACATAGAAGGGGAGGTTAGGGTTAGGTACATAGAAGGGGAGGTTAGGGTTAGGTACATAGAAGGGGAGGTTAGGAGTAGGCACATAGAAGGGGAGGTTAGGGTTAGGCACATAGAAGGGGAGGTTAGGGTTAGGTACATAGAAGGGGAGATTAGGGTTAGGCACATAGAAAGGGAGGTTAGGGTTAGGTACATAGAAGGGGAGGTTAGGGTTAGGCACAAAGAAGGGGAGGTTAGGGTTAGGCACATAGAAGGGGAGGTTAGGGTTAGGCACATAGAAGGGGAGGTTAGGGTTAGGCACATAGAAGGGGAGGTTAGGGTTAGGCACATAGAAGGGGAGGTTAGGAGTAGGCACATAGAAGGGGAGGTTAGGGTTAGGTACATAGAAAGGGAGGTTAGGGTTAGGTACATAGAAGGGGAGGTTAGGGTTAGGCACAAAGAAGGGGAGGTTAGGGTTAGGCACATAGAAGGGGAGGTTAGGCACATAGAAGGGGAGGTTAGGGTTAGGCACATAGAAGGGGAGGTTAGGAGTAGGCACATAGAAGGGGAGGTTAGGGTTAGGCACATAGAAGGGGAGGTTAGGGTTTGGCACATAGAAGGGGAGGTAAGGGTTAGGCACATAGAAAGGGAGGTTAGGGTTAGGAGGAAGGGCAGGTTAGGGTTAGGCACATAGAAGGGGAGGTTAGGGTTAGGCACACAGAAGGGGAGGTTAGGAGTAGGCACATAGAAGGGGAGGTTAGGGTTAGGCACATAGAAGGGGAGGTTAGGGTTATTCACATAGAAGGGGAGGTTAGGCACATAGAAGGGGAGGTTAGGCACATAGAAGGGGAGGTTAGGGTTAGGCACATAGAAGGGGAGGTTAGGGTTAGGCACATAGAAGGGGAGGTTAGGGTTAGGCACATAGAAAGGGAGGTTAGGGTTAGGAGGAAGGGGAGGTTAGGGTTAGGCACATAGAAGGGAGGTTAGGGTTAGGCACATAGAAGGGGAGGTTAGGCACATAGAAGGGGAGGTTAGGGTTAGGCACATAGAAGGGGAGGTTAGGAGTAGGCACATATAAGGGGAGGTTACGGTTAGGTACATAGAAGGGCAGGTTAGGGTTAGGTACATAGAAGGGGAGGTTAGGGTTAGGCACATAGAAGGGGAGGTTAGGGTTATGGTTAGTCACCACCGGGGAGGGCTAGGGTTAGGCACCCACAAGGGAGGGTTAGGGTAGGGAAAGTGTGACGGTTAGGGGGCTTACTGGGGGGCTGTCAGGATTATGATGGACGGGATGCCAGTGTCAGTATGCTGACTGTTGACATACCGTCCATCGGTCATTCATACTGATCCCTATGTGTGTGACAAGTGACAGCCCCAATCGTAATCCTACACCCATTATTAATTATTGATGCAATGCATTGTTTATACAGTAATTTGTATCTTCTCTGATACTACTGCCTGACACCTTGCAGGAAGCATAAGGGTAAAATAATATAAAAGTACTCTACATGTAACAAACGCTATTGTTTCAAGTACAAAAAACAATGCGGCTAAAATAACATATCTAAACTTCAGTATAGAGAGATGGTGATTATGATAAAAAATAAGAAAAAATAACATGTACAGTGTAATCAAAAAGGAAAGGAAAAAGGTATACAGTATTATCTATTTCAGCTGTAAATCAAAATATATTCATTATATTTTGTGATCCATTTGCTCCACAAATTTGTTTTTCATATTATGTTTTCCTGTGTTAACAGCTAATTCCTAGTGCCAATGGCATTCTATGCAAATGAGAGGAAGGAGACATCTGTGTGCTTTTATATAGGGGTCGGAGGTAGTATGTTACACACTTGACATAAAAAGCTAGCAGGTGTTTTAGACAAGAGTTTCTTCTTTATATAATGATTTACATTAATTAGTATCCTATCTACACAACCTCATTTTTAGTTGTGAATTACTTTCATAAATACCAATTTGCTAGCACTTGCAGTTCATGTTTTATGTAATATATATACCTCTAGTGTGTTATTTATGCTACAGGAAAATATACAGTGATAATTATTTTGTTCAAGAAATACAAAGATAGTAGATCACTGCGCTCACTGCGGCTGCAGTTATGTAGAAACCTGGTGTCACTCAACACCATATACCATGAACAAAAACAAACAAAGAGAACTACCCAACTGCGCACAGCTTGTAATGGTCCACTTATGTAGGAAGTTTTTTAAAATTACGTCAGTCAAAATAGTGGAGAGGAGGTCGTAATCCAGTCTTCTTCTCCTCTTCTTTTCTTCCTTTCTGACTCCGATGAGTCCCCTTCAATTTCGCCAAATGTCCCTCAAAAACAGTGGAAGAGCAATATTGTGTAGTATGTCTTAAATTTTGGTGGTTCTGGATTGTATGGTTCAACAAGATGGTTCGTACCGTACTCACGTCTAATACGGAGGAATTCACACGTATAGAGGTTTCTTTATGGTCCCGAAACTTCTCCTAACTGCAGCAAGCCACCAGGTAGTTGGAGGTCCATCAGAGAACAAGCTACTTTCAGGAGATCAGATCTTAGCTATTAATGATGAGGATGTAAGTGATGCTTCAAGGGAAAGATTCATTGAGCTGGTCAGCTGGGACAACACTCGGTGAGGATTTGAAAGAACACGACTAACATACCATCCAGTTAGGAGAAGTTTCCTCACTGCTGGCAGCGCTGGTGAGTCTGTCCCGAAACTTCTCCTAACTGGATGGTATGTTAGTCGTGTTCTTTCAAATCCTCACCGAGTGTTGTCCCAGCTGACCAGCTCAATGAATCTTTCCCTTGAAGCATCACTTACATCCTCATCATTAATAGCTAAGATCTGATCTCCTGAAAGTAGCTTGTTCTCTGATGGACCTCCAACTACCTGGTGGCTTGCTGCAGTTAGGAGAAGTTTCGGGACCATAAAGAAACCTCTATACGTGTGAATTCCTCCGTATTAGACGTGAGTACGGTACGAACCATCTTGTTGAACCATACAATCCAGAACCACCGAAATTTAAGACATACTACACAATATTGCTCTTCCACTGTTTTTGAGGGACATTTGGCGAAATTGAAGGGGACTCATCGGAGTCAGAAAGGAAGAAAAGAAGAGGAGAAGAAGACTGGATTACGACCTCCTCTCCACTATTTTGACTGACGTAATTTTAAAAAACTTCCTACATAAGTGGACCATTACAAGCTGTGCGCAGTTGGGTAGTTCTCTTTGTTTGTTTTTGTTCATAATTATTTTGTTGTCAGAGTTTTGCAGTGTTTGGCCGGCTTAAGAATGATATAGCATTGTATAGTTTCAAGTATTATGTTGCGTTTTGTGCCTGTTTCTTACCTATGATTCCTTTTCCACAGGGAACACAAACAGCATATTTGCCTTGGACTATATCAGTGGTGCTTTAACGCTAAATGGGCAGTTGGACAGGGAAAACCCCCTGTACACCTCTGGATTCATCCTCACAGTGAAGGTAATACAATGATGGTCTAAAAGTACTGTACATGGTAAAAATGATGACTGAATAAATTGTGGTGGAAACTTTTCTCCCGGGATGCAGTTACAAACCAGCTGTCGGGATACGGCCATTCAGGAGAATTCCAACTTCATTGTTTCAATTTAAGCTCCCATGTACCTCCTAAAGCATAAAATTCAATTGTCCCGTCAATCTCTTCTACCTGCAAAAATGAACACTCAATTGCACGCTGTGAAGATTACTTGCTGCAGCTCACATCTCTGCTATTAGGTGATATATATTTTATTTTTTTGGTGAGGGGGGTGTAAGCAACGGAAAGTTATTAGATAAAAATTATGCAGAGAACCAGGGACGCTTTATGAGAGGAGGAGGCCCGTGTGCTGCCTCCTCTGTTCAGGCTCCCTCCTCACTGCTGGCAGTGCTGGTGAGTCTGTGCTCTAGAGGGCTCAGACTCTACTGCGCAAGTGCAGATCACCGGGAAAATGGGGCAGTGGCCATTTTCCCAGTGATTTCTCGACTGCGTATGCACAGAACACCATGAAAATGGCCGCTGCGCCATTTTCACGGTGATTCCACACCGTTGCTGACGCCGGTGTGGGACTCCGGAGGGGTAAGTTTAAAAAAAAATGGGTGCAGCATGTGAGGTGGGGGCCCCCTCTAGACTCAGGGGCCCATGTGCACCGCACACACTGCACCCATTATATATACACCAGTGCAGAGAACATATAAATGTTGTTAAATGAGGGCTAAACCATAGTCTCTAACAC
Source organism: Pseudophryne corroboree (assembly GCF_028390025.1). Classification (NCBI taxonomy): domain Eukaryota; kingdom Metazoa; phylum Chordata; class Amphibia; order Anura; family Myobatrachidae; genus Pseudophryne; species Pseudophryne corroboree. The sequence goes on along the minus strand of NC_086446.1, from coordinate 205,905,762 downwards.
TTTGTAAAGAACTTTTATGAGGTTACCCTTATTGCATGGCTTTAGATAAAATCTGTGGGATGACTTCGATGCATAAACTTAATGAAAAAGTCATTTTTCAAAATTGCAAAAGGTTGTTTCAAAATTTTTACTTTAGCTTTAAAAATTGCAATGCACATTACAGTATATTACCTTTTGGAGTATTTAACTTTTTGTTTATGTTTGTCATTATGTATTGTGGTTTAATGTTATCAATATGTATACTGTTTTCATTGAGTTTTTCATTTATGTTATGGATTTATTTATTTTTTACTTATAAGGATTTCTTACAAATATTAAGTAGATATTGGAGATATCTCCTGCAGTCCTGTCTTCAATTGCAAAAGCAGCACCCTAGGTTTCTATGGGGGATGCTAATATGTCAAATTTACCGAGCTTCAGCTTTCAAAGCATTCCATAACTTGGCCCCTATAGCTAATGCCATCCTTAGGTGGCATTAGTCATTGTAGCCTATGGGCTACATTACAATACATTTTCAGGGAGAAGGAATATGAAGATCTCTACCCGGTAATGTCTGCATGCACATGTGTAGTCTGCTGACCTTGCATGTGCAATAGCGCAGCCAATGTCCACACGCGGATGTAAAGTGTAAAAATAAGAATTTACTTACCGATAATTCTATTTCTCATAGTCCGTAGTGGATGCTGGGGACTCCGAAAGGACCATGGGGAATAGCGGCTCCGCAGGAGACTGGGCACAAAAGTAAAAAGCTTTAGGACTACCTGGTGTGCACTGGCTCCTCCCCCCATGACCCTCCTCCAAGCCTCAGTTAGGATACTGTGCCCGGACGAGCGTACACAATAAGGAAGGATTTTGAATCCCGGGTAAGACTCATACCAGCCACACCAATCACACCGTACAACTTGTGATTTGAACCCAGTTAACAGCATGATAACAGAGGAGCCTCTGAAAAGATGGCTCACAGCAATAATAACCCGATTTTTGTAACAATAACTATGTACAAGTATTGCAGACAATCCGCACTTGGGATGGGCGCCCAGCATCCACTACGGACTATGAGAAATAGAATTATCGGTAAGTAAATTCTTATTTTCTCTAACGTCCTAGTGGATGCTGGGGACTCCGAAAGGACCATGGGGATTATACCAAAGCTCCCAAACGGGCGGGAGAGTGCGGATGACTCTGCAGCACCGAATGAGAGAACTCCAGGTTCTCCTCAGCCAGGGTATCAAATTTGTAGAATTTTGCAAACGTATTTGCCCCTGACCAAGTAGCTGCTCGGCAAAGTTGTAAAGCCGAGACCCCTCGGGCAGCCGCCCAAGATGAGCCCACTTTCCGTGTGGAATGGGCTTTTACAGATTTTGGCTGTGGCAGGCCTGCCACAGAATGTGCAAGCTGAATTGTACTACAAATCCAACGAGCAATCGTCTGCTTAGAAGCAGGGGCACCCAGCTTGTTGGGTGCATACAGGATAAACAGCGAGTCAGATTTTCTGACTCCAGCCGTCCTGGAAACATATATTTTCAGGGCCCTGACTACGTCCAGCAACTTGGAATCCTCCAAGTCCCTAGTAGCCGCAGGCACCACAATAGGCTGGTTTAAGTGAAATGCTGAAACCACCTTAGGGAGAAATTGAGGACGAGTCCTCAATTCTGCCCTGTCCGTATGAAAAATCAGGTAAGGGCTTTTATAGGATAAAGCCGCCAATTCTGATACACGCCTGGCTGAAGCCAGGGCTAACAGCATTACCACTTTCCATGTGAGATATTTTAAGTCCACAGTGGTGAGTGGTTCAAACCAATGTGATTTTAGGAATCCCAAAACTACATTGAGATCCCAAGGTGCCACTGGAGGCACAAAAGGAGGCTGTATATGCAGTACCCCCTTGACAAACGTCTGAACTTCAGGAACTGAAGCTAGTTCTTTTTGGAAGAATATCGACAGGGCCAAAATTTGAACCTTAATAGACCCTAATTTGAGGCCCATAGACAGTCCTGTTTGCAGGAAATGCAGGAAACGACCCAGTTGAAATTCCTCTGTAGGGGCCTTCCTGGCCTCACACCACGCAACATATTTACGCCAAATACGGTGATAATGTTGCACAGTTACATCCTTCCTGGCTTTGATCAGGGTAGGGATAACTTCATCCAGAATGCCTTTTTCCTTCAGGATCCGGCGTTCAACCGCCATGCCGTCAAACGCAGCCGCGGTAAGTCTTGGAACAGACATGGTCGCTGCTGGAGCAGGTCCTTTCTTAGAGGTAGAGGCCACGGGTCTTCCGTGAGCATCTCTTGAATTTCCGGGTACCAAGTCCTTCTTGGCCAATCCGGAGCCACGAGTATAGTCTTTACACCTCTCCTTCTTATGATTCTCAGTACCTTGGGTATGAGAGGCAGAGGAGGGAACACATATACTGACTGGTACACCCACGGTGTTACCAGAGCGTCCACAGCTATTGCCTGAGGGTCCCTTGACCTGGCGCAATATCTGTCCAGTTTTTTGTTGAGGCGGGACGCCATCATGTCCACCTTTGGTTTTTCCCAACGGTTCACAACCATGTGGAAGACTTCTGGGTGAAGTCCCCACTCCCCCGGGTGAAGATCGTGTCTGCTGAGGAAGTCTGCTTCCCAGTTGTCCACTCCCGGAATGAACACTGCTGACAGTGCTATCACATGATTTTCCGCCCAGCGAAGAATCCTTGCAACTTCCGTCATTGCCCTCCTGCTTCTTGTGCCGCCCTGTCTGTTTACGTGGGCGACTGCCGTGATGTTGTCCGACTGGATCAACACCGGCTGACCCTGAAGCAGAGGCCTTGCCTGACTTAGGGCATTGTAAATGGCCCTTAGTTCCAGGATATTTATGTGAAGTGACGTTTCCATGCTTGACCACAAGCCCTGGAAATTTTTTCCCTGTGTGACTGCTCCCCAGCCTCTCAGGCTGGCATCCGTGGTCACCAGGACCCAATCCTGAATGCCGAATCTGCGGCCCTCTAGGAGATGAGCACTCTGTAACCACCACAGGAGAGACACCCTTGTCCTTGGAGACAGGGTTATCCGCTGATGCATTTGAATATGCGATCCGGACCATTTGTCCAGCAGATCCCACTGAAAAGTTCTTGCGTGGAATCTGCCGAATGGAATCGCTTCGTAAGAAGCCACCATCTTTCCCAGGACCCTTGTGCATTGATGCACTGACACTTGGCCTGGTCTTAGGAGGTTCCTGACTAGGTCGGATAACTCCCTGGCTTTCTCCTCCGGGAGAAACACCTTTTTCTGTACTGTGTCCAGAATCATCCCTAGGAACAGCAGACGTGTCGTCGGAATCAGCTGCGATTTTGGAATATTTAGAATCCATCCGTGCTGTCGTAGTACTACTTGAGATAGTGCTACTCCGATCTCTAACTGTTCTCTGGACCTTGCCCTTATCAGGAGATCGTCCAAGTAAGGGATAATTTAGACGCCTTTTCTTCGAAGAAGAATCATCATTTCGGCCATTACCTTGGTAAAGACCCGGGGTGCCGTGGACAATCCAAACGGCAGCGTCTGAAACTGGTAGTGACAGTTCTGTACCACAAACCTGAGGTACCCTTGGTGAGAAGGGCAAATTGGGACATGGAGGTAAGCATCCTTGATGTCCAGAGACACCATATAGTCCCCTTCTTCCAGGTTCGCTATCACTGCTCTGAGTGACTCCATCTTGAACTTGAACCTTTTTATGTAAGTGTTCAAGGATTTCAGATTTAAAATGGGTCTCACCGAGCCGTCTGGCTTCGGTACCACAAACAGCGTGGAATAATACCCCTTTCCCTGTTGTAGGAGGGGTACCTTGATTATCACCTGCTGGGAATACAGCTTGTGAATGGCTTCCAATACCGCCTCCCTGTCGGGGGGAGACGTTGGTAAAGCAGACTTTAGGAACCGGCGAGGGGGAGACGTCTCGAATTCCAATTTGTACCCCTGAGATACTACCTGCAGGATCCAGGGGTCCACTTGCGAGTGAGCCCACTGCGCGCTGAAATTCTTGAGACGAGTCCGCTTGTAAGGCCCCAGCGTCATGCTGAGGACTTGGCAGAAGCGGGGGAGGGCTTCTGTTCGTGGGAAGAGGCTGTCTGCTGCAGTCTTTTTCCCCTTCCTCTGCCCCGGGGCAGATATGAGTGGCCTTTTGCCCGCTTGCCCTTATGGGGACGAAAGGACTGAGCCTGAAAAGACGGTATCTTTTTCTGCTGAGAGGTGACCTGGGGTAAAAAGGTGGATTTCCCAGCCATTGCCGTGGCCACCAGGTCCGATAGACCGATCCCAAATAACTCCTCCCCTTCATACGGCAATACTTCCATATGCCGTTTGGAATCCGCATCACCTGACCACTGTCGTGTCCATAACCCTCTTCTGGCAGAAATGGACATCGCACTTACTCTTGATGCCAGAGTGCAAATATCCCTCTGTGCATCTCGCATATATAGAAATGCATCCTTTAAATGCTCTATAGTCAATAATATATTGTCCCTGTCCAGGGTATCAATATTTTCAGTCAGGGAATCCGACCAAGCCACCCCAGCACTGCACATCCAGGCTGAGGCGATTGCTGGTCGCAGTATAATACCAGTATGTGTGTATATACTTTTTAGGATATTTTCCAGCTTCCTATCAGCTGGTTCCTTGAGGGCGGCCGTATCAGGAGACGGTAACGCCACTTGTTTTGATAAGCGTGTGAGCGCCTTATCTACCCTAGGGGGTGTTTCCCAACGTGCCCTAACCTCTGGCGGGAAAGGGTATAATGCCAATAATTTTTTAGAAATTAGCAGTTTTTTATCGGGGGAAAACCACGCTTCATCACACACCTCATTTAATTCATCTGATTCAGGAAAAACTACAGGTAGTTTTTTCACACCCCACATAATACCCTTTTTTGTGGTACTTGTAGTATCAGAAATGTTCAAAACCTCCTTCATTGCCGTGATCATGTAATGTGTGGCCCTACTGGAAAATACGTTTGTTTCCTCACCGTCGACACTGGAGTCAGTGTCCGTGTCAGTGTCTGTATCGACCTGAGGTAACGGGCGTTTTAGAGCCCCTGACGGTGTTTGAGACGCCTGTACAGGTATTAACTGATTTGCCGGCTGTCTCATGTCGTCAACAGTCTTTTGTAAAGTGCTGACACTATCACGTAATTCTTTCCATAAGACCATCCAGTCAGGTGTCGACTCCCTAGGGGGTGACAGCACTAACACAGGCAATTGCTCCGCCTCCACACCATTTTGCTCCTCATACATGTCGACACAACGTACCGACACACAGCACACACACAGGGAATGCTCTGACAGAGGACAGGACCCCACTAGCCCTTTGGGGAGACAGAGGGAGAGTTTGCCAGCACACACCAGAGCGCTATATATATATAGGGATAACCTTATATAAGTGTTTTTCCCTGATATAGCTGCTGTATATATTTATCTGCCAAATTAGTGCCCCCCCTCTCTTGTTTTACCCTGTTTCTGTAGTTCAGGACTGCAGGGGAGAGTCAGGGAGCCTTCCTCCAACGGAGCTGTGAGGAAAAAATGGCGCCAGTGTGCTGAGGAGATAGGCTCCGCCCCCTTCTCGGCGGCCTTTCTCCCGCTTTTTTATGGAAAAATTGGCAGGGGTTAAATGCATCCATATAGCCCAGGAGCTATATGTGATGTATTTTTTGCCAAAAAAGGTGTTTTTATTGCGTCTCAGGGCGCCCCCCCCCAGCGCCCTGCACCCTCAGTGACCGGAGTGTGAAGTGTGCTGAGAGCAATGGCGCACAGCTGCGGTGCTGTGCGCTACCTTATTGAAGACAGGACGTCTTCTGCCGCCGATTTTCCGGATCGTTCGGGCACAAAAATCTAACTGAGGCTTGGAGGAGGGTCATGGGGGGAGGAGCCAGTGCACACCAGGTAGTCCTAAAGCTTTTTACTTTTGTGCCCAGTCTCCTGCGGAGCCGCTATTCCCCATGGTCCTTTCGGAGTCCCCAGCATCAACTAGGACGTTAGAGAAAATCTGTTACAAATCCTGCTTAAAAAGATTCTGCCTTGTTGAGTACGCCTTAAAAGTAAAACATATAGGAACACAGTTATCAACAAGTGTTAGTTATTTAAACCTTGTTGCATATGATTACTGGTGCTCCAGCCAATCAGTTCCCAAGTGTCATTTTTAAAATATGACAGTTGGGAGCTGATTGACTGAAGCAGTATTTTTCATATGCAACAAGTTTTAAATAGCTAACACTTATTGATAAATGGGCCTCATAAATTGAAATGATGTGACGTTACCCTGACTTAGTGAAAATGTCGGGGTTAGGGATGTTGACATTGGGTTAGATGTTGACATTGTGGCAGTGTAGACATCATGAACATGTTGACATATACTCTGTCGAAAATACAGTACATGTTGACATATTTAGTCAACATACTGTATGTGAACATTCTAAACACCATCATAACATATGTATCGTTACCCCGGCGCTTCTGACTTCCTAATATAAAAGCGCTACACGGCGCTGAAACGTTGCCAAACAATAGCCGACTTGTGTCTTCTTTAATGTGGTAAAAGCCTCAGAGTGCCGCCAGTGGAGGAGTATTATGCGTGCAGCCACGGAGGCTGTAATGAGGAAGGCACTGGCCGCAGCACACGCTTGTATATATACACACACACACATGTAGCAATAACCGGCACTCCACTTCATCTATCCACAAAATGCCCAGGTGCCTTCCAACAAGTTTTTTCAAACCCAATAATAGCTCACGGAATAGGCGGCACTCACGGGACTTTTTCAGTCAGAGATCATAAAAAAGACAACCGAGACTCTCCTCTGATCAACTTTTTGGTTGTTATTAACCTTCGTCAGGATCACATTACAATGCCAATACCGTGCTTACCTAAATACCTTTCCTTCACCCGTCCCAGAAGCCGCCATTGCACCGCCCGCCGGGTCGTCTGACGTCACACCAGTGCGACGCGCGCCTCCCGGCGCGCCCATATGATCGAGCGGCACTATGGCAACTGCAAAAACAAACACAACACATAGTGCTCAAAACTCGTTAAAAAACATTAAAAACAGCAGCAACACTGAACATCTGGTTATAGTACATCCTCAGTCGAATATATAGATCACTCGTATGAATATTGTAGTATAGTTATAGTCACAGTCTGTCCTGGTATATCCTAGAAAGACTAAAATACATATATTCACTTAGTACACTGTGGCTAACAACTTGTGTCAATACTGATCATCACAGCACATTTTATAAAAAACTTTTTAATGACAAGACTTCATTAAGGCCTCGCTGAGACACCGTGTCTAAACGGTGTATCCACCGTGCCTCCCGTTGTAATAAAGCTTTATTGCGATCACCGCCTCTTAACCTCTTGGGGGCTTGATCTATAATCTTGTAACGTAAAGTGGTGAGGCCATGATTATATAATTTAAAGTGACTGGCAACAGGTTGATTGTGGTCACCACTACAGCCCTCAACAGCCAGCCGTATAGCCGATCTGTGAAGGGCCATTCTCACCTTAATCTGCCTTGTGAATTCTCACCTTAATCTGCCTTGTGGTCTTGCCCACATAGAGCAGACCGCAAGGACAGCCAATAATGTATATCACAAAAACACTGCTGCATGTCAACACCTGATGTATCTGTATCCGCTCCCCCATATGAGGATGTGGGAACGAATTCCCAACCTCCATGAAGCTACAAGTGGTGCATCCTGTGCACCTATAGCACCCAGGCTTCCTAGTCAAAAAATTTGTGGGCTGTCCATCTTTAAAAAAAAGGTGAAATGTCATTTTTAACAAGCCAATCTTTAAGATTCCGATCCCTAGCATAACTAGGCATAAATTGGATATTCTGAAACATCTTTAAATCAACATCCGTGGTGACAATTGGCCATAATGTTTTAGCCTGTTTATCAATCTCCTTACTGGAGGAATGAAAATGTTGCACAAACGGTATCAAATCTTTTTTCTTACTATTCCCTTACGGCCTTTCCTTTAAAAGGTCAGACCAGGGAATGTTAATAGCCTTGTTTTTGGCAATAACAAAATCATCATATTTGTATCCTCTAACCATGAATTGCTCAATCATAACGTCAATTTGCTTAATCGTTTCCCCCAGGTCATCTGAAATCCGATGAATCCTGAGAAACTGCGAATAGGGTAGACCTTTCTTAGTTGATATTGGATGTTGATTGGTATAATGCAACATGGTGTTTCTATCCGTGCTTTTCTTATATAGGCCCGTATGTATTCGCCCATTTTTCATTGAAATCTGCACATCCAGATAACTGACAGTGGAATCATTGATATCAAACGTATATTTAATGGTATCATCCTGATTATTCACCTTGTGCATTAGCTCCGTAAACTCCACTTTAGAACCTGACCAAATCAAAAGCAAATCGTCTACATATCTGACAAAAAACTTAATTTTCACAGCCACGGTTGGATCAATAAAAAAAGCTTGTCGCTCAATGTCAAACATATAACAGTTGGCGAACGCAGGGACCACACAAGACCCCATAGCGCACCCCTGCTGTTGTAAGTACCACCCTTTATCAAAGAGAAAATAAGATTTTACTTACCGATAAATCTATTTCTCGTAGTCCGTAGTGGATGCTGGGGACTCCGTCAGGACCATGGGGATTAGCGGCTCCGCAGGAGACAGGGCACAAAAATAAAGCTTTAGGATCAGGTGGTGTGCACTGGCTCCTCCCCCTATGACCCTCCTCCAAGCCTCAGTTAGGATACTGTGCCCGGACGAGCGTACACAATAAGGAAGGATTTTGAATCCCGGGTAAGACTCATACCAGCCACACCAATCACACCGTACAACTTGTGATCTATACCCAGTTAACAGTATGACAACGTAGGAGCCTCTGAACAGACGGCTCACAACAATAACAACCCGATTTTTTTGTAACAATAACTATGTACAAGTATTGCAGACAATCCGCACTTGGGATGGGCGCCCAGCATCCACTACGGACTACGAGAAATAGATTTATCGGTAAGTAAAATCTTATTTTCTCTAACGTCCTAGTGGATGCTGGGGACTCCGTCAGGACCATGGGGATTATACCAAAGCTCCCAAACGGGCGGGAGAGTGCGGATGACTCTGCAGCACCGAATGAGAGAACTCCAGGTCCTCTTTAGCCAGGGTATCAAATTTGTAGAATTTTACAAACGTGTTCTCCCCCGACCACGTAGCTGCTCGGCAGAGTTGTAATGCCGAGACCCCTCGGGCAGCCGCCCAGGATGAGCCCACCTTCCTTGTGGAATGGGCCTTGACAGATTTAGGCTGTGGCAGGCCTGCCACAGAATGTGCAAGTTGAATTGTGCTACAAATCCAACGAGCAATCGTCTGCTTAGAAGCAGGAGCACCCAGCTTGTTGGGTGCATACAGTATAAACAGCGAGTCAGATTTTCTGACTCCAGCCGTCCTTGAAATATATATTTTCAATGCCCTGACAACGTCCAGCAACTTGGAATCCTCCAAATCGCTAGTAGCCGCAGGCACCACAATAGGCTGGTTCAGGTGAAACGCTGACACCACCTTAGGCAGAAAATGAGGACGCGTCCGCAGTTCTGCCCTGTCCGAATGGAAAATCAGATATGGGCTTTTATACGATAAAGCCGCCAATTCTGACACTCTCCTGTCTGAAGCCAGGGCCAGTAGCATGGTTACTTTCCACGTAAGATATTTCAAATCCGCCGATTTGAGTGGCTCAAACCAATGGGATTTGAGAAAATGCAAAACTACATTAAGGTCCCACGGAGCCACTGGGGGCACAACCGGGGGCTGTATATGTAGTACTTCTTTTACAAAAGTCTGGACTTCAGGAACTGAAGCCAATTCTTTCTGGAAGAAAATCGACAGGGCCGAAATTTGAACCTTAATGGACCCCAACTTGAGGCCCATAGACAATCCTGTTTGCAGGAAATGTAGGAATCGACCCAATTGAAATTCCTCCGTGGGGGCCTTCCTGGCCTCACACCACGCAACATATTTTCTCCAAATGCGGTGATAATGTTGTGCAGTCACCTCCTTCCTGGCTTTTACCAGTGTAGGAATGACCTCTTCCGGAATGCCTTTTTCCCTTAGAATTCGGCGTTCAACCGCCATGCCGTCAAACGCAGCCGCGGTAAGTCTTGGAATAGACACGGTCCCTGCTGAAGCAGGTCCCATCTTAGAGGTAGAGGCCACGGATCTTCCGTGAGCATCTTCTGAAGTTCCGGGTACCAAGTTCTTCTTGGCCAATCCGGAGCCACGAGTATCGTTCTTACTCCCCTTTGCCGTATAATTCTCAGTACTTTTGGTATGAGAGGCAGAGGAGGAAACACATACACTGACTGGAACACCCACGGCGTTACCAGAGCGTCCACAGCTATTGCCTGAGGGTCTCTTGACCTGGCGCAATACCTGTCCAGTTTTTTGTTGAGGCGAGACGCCATCATGTCCACCTTTGGTTTTTCCCAACGGTTCACAATCATGTGGAAGACTTCTGGATGAAGTCCCCACTCTCCCGGGTGTAGATCGTGTCTGCTGAGGAAGTCTGCTTCCCAGTTGTCCACTCCCGGAATGAACACTGCTGACAGTGCTATCACATGATCTTCCACCCAGCGAAGAATCCTTGCAGCTTCTGCCATTGCTCTCCTGCTTCTTGTGCCGCCCTGTCTGTTTACGTGGGCGACTGCCGTGATGTTGTCCGACTGGATCAATACCGGCTGACCCTGAAGCAGGGGTTTTGCCAGGCTTAGAGCATTGTAAATCGCTCTTAGCTCCAGTATATTTATGTGAAGAGATATCTCCAGGTTTGACCATACTCCCTGGAAGTTTCTTCCCTGTGTGACCGCTCCCCAGCCTCTCAGACTGGCATCCGTGGTCACCAGGACCCAGTCCTGTATGCCGAATCTGCGGCCCTCTAACAGATGAGCACTCTGCAACCACCACAGAAGAGACACCCTTGTCCGTGGCGATAAGGTTATCCGCTGATGCATCTGCAGATGCGATCCGGACCATTTGTCCAGCAGATCCCACTGAAAAGTTCGTGCGTGGAATCTGCCGAATGGAATCGCTTCGTAAGAAGCCACCATCTTTCCCAGGACTCTTGTGCATTGATGCACAGACACTTTTCCTGGTTTTAGGAGGTTCCTGACAAGTTCGGAAAACTCCTTGGCTTTCTCCTCCGGAAGAAACACCTTTTTCTGAACCGTGTCCAGAATCATTCCCAGGAACAGCAGACGTGTTGTCGGGGTCAACTGAGATTTTGGGAAATTCAGAATCCACCCGTGTTGTTGCAGCACTACTTGGGTTAGTGCTACTCCGTCCTCCAGCTGTTCTCTGGACCTTGCCCTTATCAGGAGATCGTCCAGGGTATCAATATTTTCAGTCAGGGAATCCGACCAGACCACCCCAGCACTGCACATCCAGGCTGAGGCGATGGCTGGTCGCAGTATAACACCAGTATGTGTGTATATACTTTTTAAGGTAGTTTCCAGCCTCCTATCAGCTGGATCCTTGAGGGCGGCCGTATCAGGAGACGGTAACGCCACTTGTTTTGATAAGCGTGTGAGCGCCTTATCCACCCTAGGGGGTGTTTCCCAGCGCGCCCTAACCTCTGGCGGGAAAGGGTATAATGCCAATAACTTTTTTGAAATTAGCACTTTTCTATCTGGGTTAACCCACGCTTCATCACATACATCATTCAATTCCTCTGATTCAGGAAAAACTACAGGTAGTTTTTTCACACCCCACATAATACCCCTTTTTGTGGTACTTGCAGTATCAGAGATATGTAAAGTCTCCTTCATTGCCGTGATCATATAACGTGTGGCCCTACTGGAAAATATGTTTGTTTCTTCACCGTCGACACTAGATTCAGTGTCCGTGTCTGGGTCTGTGTCGACCGACTGAGGTAAAGGGCGTTTTACAGCCCCTGACGGTGTCTGAGACGCCTGGGCAGGTACTAACTGGTTTGCCGGCCGTCTCATGTCGTCAACTGATTTTTGTAATGTGCTGACATTATCACGTAATTCCATAAACAAAGCCATCCATTCCGGTGTCGACTCCCTGGGGGGTGACATCACCATTACCGGCAATTGCTCTGCCTCCACACCAACATCGTCCTCATACATGTCGACACACACGTACCGACACACAGCAGACACACAGGGAATGCTCTATTGAAGACAGGACCCCACTAGCCCTTTGGGGAGACAGAGGGAGAGTTTGCCAGCACACACCCAAGCGCTATAATATATATGGGAACAACCCTATATAAGTGTTGTATCCTTATAGCAGCTTAAATATAGTAATATCGCCAAAAAAGTGCCCCCCCTCTCTGTTTTACCCTGTTTCTGTAGTGCAGTGCAGGGGAGAGTCCTGGGAGCCTTCCTCACAGCGGAGCTGAGCAGGAAAATGGCGCTGTGTGCTGAGGAGAATAAGCCCCGCCCCCTATTTCGGCGGGCTCTTCTCCCGGAGTTTGTGAGATCTGGCAGGGGTTAAATACATCCATATAGCCTCAAGGGCTATATGTGATGTATTTTTAGCCATAAAAAAGGTATTATACATTGCTGCCCAGGGCGCCCCCCCAGCGCCCTGCACCCTCAGTGACCGCTGTGTGAAGTGTGCTGACAACAATGGCGCACAGCTGCAGTGCTGTGCGCTACCTCATGAAGACTGAAAAGCCTTCTGCCGCCTGCTTCTGGACCTCTTCCATCTTCGGCATCTGCAAGGGGGGTCGGCGGCGCGGCTCCGGGACCGGACTCCATGGCTGGGCCTGTGTTCGATCCCTCTGGAGCTGATGGTGTCCAGTAGCCTAAGAAGCCAATCCATCCTGCATGCAGGTGAGTTCACTTCTCTCCCCTAAGTCCCTCGATGCAGTGAGCCTGTTGCCAGCAGGAGTCACTGAAAATAAAAAACCTAAAAACTTTTTCTAAGCAGCTCTTTAGGAGAGCCACCTAGATTGCACCCTGCTCGGACGGGCACAAAAACCTAACTGAGGCTTGGAGGAGGGTCATAGGGGGAGGAGCCAGTGCACACCACCTGATCCTAAAGCTTTATTTTTGTGCCCTGTCTCCTGCGGAGCCGCTAATCCCCATGGTCCTGACGGAGTCCCCAGCATCCACTAGGACGTTAGAGAAAGTAGTTTATTTTTAAAGTTTTCTCCAGCAACAATAAAAAGAAGGATAAGTCTGGACCGTCGTATAGGGAACTGGAGCAAAGTAATCTATATGCCGCATCCAATCCTCTTTGATGAGGTATGCTCGTATATAGACTCACAATGTCCAAAGTACATAACATACTGTCACTGGGTAAAGAAGTCAAATCCTGTAGTTTATTGATTAAAGTGGTGGTGTCCTTTAAATACGTGCGCTATGCCTGTAGAACCAGTTGAAAAAAACTGTCCAAGTATTGTGAGATTTTATAATAAATAGAATCCCTGGCCGCGATGATGGGGCGGCCAGGCCGGGCAGTAGGATGCTTATGTATCTTGGGCAACGTATAAAGCACAGGTGCCACTGGATGTTCCTGAAATAAATTGGAGTGCATTCAATCAGCCGGGCACTGACTATTTATCCCGTTAAGTTAGGGACATCTAGGGAGAGTGAGCACGTCATCCTAACTGTTAAAACACAGAGCGGCTCCCACACGCTGCTATGCATCACAGGAACCCTTACATTCCGGACCTCTTACACCCTTTCATAAAAAGGGCTGTTAACATTTACACTAACATTCACACACATACCATATTTGTTTTCCCTTTCTTTAAGGTGGGTTGCACCAAACTCCAACTTGCCTGTGGGCAACTGGGTTGAACTTACTCCTCTGTTTCACATCATGCTGATGCAGCCTATCCATATCCTTTATTGGTAGCATGCTGCTGTAAAAAGATATACCATAGCGCCACACTCAACATTGGGAGAAGTGGAAGAGGGACCAAAAAGGGTCGTGGCCTACAGAAAAGGGGATGTGGCTTCACAAGGGTGCCGTGATCGCGAGCCTCACCCCCGTTTTTCATCACTATGGGGGCATGGCCAGCGCTCTATGAGCTGCTGGCATGCCCCCTGTCCCTTTGTCGGTGTTCTGACAGGAGCCTCACAACTCTCCCCCCCCCCCGTCCACCTGGGGACACTGTGGCCCGCGGGCGGGACAGTCCCAAAAAACGGGACTGTCCCGCGAAAATCGTCATGGACTAGACAAACACACAACATATTCCCCATTGTCAGCTAAAAAGAGAGGATATGTGTTTAATTCTCAGAACGATGACCAATCAGTGCTGGGGTACCTAGGAAATTATAAAAATACTTAATGAGTGACATTCAGTGTTTGTATGTACTCCCTAAACTTTGGGACTCTATTAGAGTTCCTAGTTCACCTAGTGCAGGCATGTCCAAACTGCGGCCCTCCAGCTGTTGTGAAACTACATATCCCAGCATGCCCTGACAGTTTTGCTGTCAGAGAATGCTAAAGCTGTGTCAGGGCATGCTGGGATGTGTAGTTTCTCAACAGCTGGAGGGCTGCAGTTTGGACATGCCTGACCTAGTGATAGCATTATCCCTGAGTAACCCACATTTAGATGAGTGATAGTTCTATATTAGAAAATTAAACATTGGAATGAAAATAACATTTAGGAGTCTATTTACTAAGCTCTGGATGGAGATAAAGTACCACACAATCAGCTCCTAGTTGCCATGTTACAGGCTGTGTTTGAAAAATGACATTTAGGAGCTGGTTGGCTGGTGCTTTATGTCCATCCTTTTTATCTCTGTCCGAGTCTTAGTAAATAGACCCTTAAATCTGTAAATTACTGTTAGTGCATCTATTTCTTGTATACCGTAAACACATTCATTATTCTTTTTACTGTTATAATAACGTAAAAGGACTGTAGGTAATATGCAATGAATTCCCTTTAATATATTTTTGTTTATTAAGGAAAATAGGGGTTTGCTACTGTATTTCATTGTATGTATCATATTTAAGTACTGAAGTTGACCATGCAATTTCATATATTAGAAGAAAAACTATGTTTTATTCTGTGATTCTGCTGGTGAAACTAGGCCATTTTGTGAGAGCACTGAAGCATGAAGTTGCTATGTCACTGGTCCACTTGTACTGCAAGGGCCATTCTAGCTCTCCTCTCTATCCCGTTGCAGGTTTTTAATTAAAATCAATATAAGCCTGGCCTGATGGTTGGAAACACTCTGAGCTGTGCCTAAGATTGAGACAGAGGAGCTGGCTACAAATCAGCTCCTATTTAGCTGCACCATTGATTGGGTCGGTCCCAGGCTGTGCCAAAGGTGTAGAGATCATTTTTCAGTTCTAGAAGTGGCAGCAGTTTTGTAGGGCTGGAAAGTGACACGTAATTACGGCACTTGACCTCTGATGAGATTCGCTCAATACCCCATTGTCATCGTAGTGGTACTTGAGGTGCCAGGGTCTTTCATTTTCTGCCTGTAATTAGAATGAGGAAATATAAGGAACTGCATCTGCTTGAATGGAACAGAACATGTAGTATTGTGACAGAAGCATCTTATTAGAGACCTTTTGCTTTATGAAGTCGTATCTGTCATTGGCAAGGTCTCCCCTGCACAAAGACCAACATGTCAGTTCAACAGAAAGACCATTAGTTCCTGTTATCTATATTGTGTGCAGCACATATTACAGAGAAGAGTGACAGCACTGTGTGTGTGTGTGTGTGTATGTATATATATATATATATATATATATATATATAGTGTGTGTGTGTGTGTGTGTGTATATACATGTGTGTGTGTATATATATATATATATATATATATATATATGTATATACTGTAGATATATATATATATATATATATATATATACATAAACATAAACTCTTTTCCTGCACTATTTAAAATAGAAGTGTTTAGTGAGATATTACTAGGCTGCCTTATTTCACTAAGTTACCTGTTAGGAAGAACTAAAAATGGAAAATGAATGACAATAGTGAAATTGACACTTTGGGGTTGTAACACCTCCCAAAATTTGTTCAAACCATCAAAAAGTGTTATACAATGGCAGAAAATAAAATGTTATAACATGTAAAACAATCAGTGAGTTCCAATACACACATTTATTTAAAATTCATAAAAAGCAACATCAGTGCCCATAGTCATATAGATGTTCTTCAACAATTTCCTCCTACTATTGACACAAATTGGAGGTCACAATAAGAACAGGTATTTCTATACTGTCTCCTCATTCTATTAGTGTAGATTGGAGGTCACATCACAAAAACAGATAATCAAACGCGTTTCGTCTTATGCCGGGACTTCATAAGGGATGTATCTACACTTGTAGAACATAATTTTTAGGACATTTTGCTCATATAATAATATTAACAATTTTATTAAAATAAAATAAAAAATGGAACACATCTGAAAAAGACAGGCCAATGGAACAACAGATCCAGGAAAAAAACAGGGGAATAAGAAGGAGGAAAATAATTAGGTATAGGATACCGAAATTTATAAAGGCACATACCTTACTTTACAAGTGGTTACCTGCTGCTTATTTTTTGATAGTAAACACTTGCAAAGTAAGGTATGTGCCCTTATAAGTGCGGTCATATCCTTCTGGGATGCAATTACACTTTGATTGTGTACAATCTTAGTCGCATTTTTGTGGGAAAACTATCGGCACTACCGAGTCACATGGCACTCACGCGTTACTGTATGTGTAACGCGACCTGTGCCGCACGGAGCAAAGATGTAAGAGGACACATCTGTATATTGTTATATAATAAGAACTGTGTGAAATGGAGGCACTTTAGTGTGGCAAAATATGAACTAAAATTAGTAACTGCTGTGGAGATGTCTCCCTAGAAGCATTGAGACAGGGACCCCATCAATATATTTTTATGGGGTCCATAAAGTTCTGGTTATGCCACTGCCCAAGCACCTATGTTCTTCGTGCATGTTGTGGCATGGAATCACATTTGAAAGTGCCACTAGTTCAGCTGGAGGTGATGCTACGGTTTTACTTTGTACTGCCCACGGACATTATATAGTCTGCTTTTAACTTTAGCTTTTTAATCTTTCTCTTTCCTAAGGGGACTGAACTGCTGGATGATCGAAGCCCTTCTGATGCTACAGTGAAAACTACATTCAATATTCTAGTGATTGATATCAATGACAATGCCCCACAGTTTAATAGCTCAGAATATACAGTCAGTATTCCGGAACTGGCACAACTGGGGTTTGCGTTGCCCCTGTATATCCAGGTTCAGGATAAAGACGAGGTAAGGGGCACATATATATTCACATGTACTTGTTTATAATGATTTTGTTTCTAGCCTGTGAATGCCATGGATGACTCAAAACCTGAAGAATGTATGATTACAGCAATTCTGTACTTCAGATTGAAGCCTTTGGACTTTGCATTTAGAAAGTGCTATAAAAATGGTTTAATATGATTTACCGGCGGCCAGGATGCCGGCCGTCAGTATACCAACAGCAGCATTCCGGCCACAAGTATGCCGGCATTAGGGCGAGCGCAAAGAGTCTCTTTGTGGGCTCGCTGCGCCCGCCACACTGTGGGCTCGGTGGCTTGCTGCGTTCGCCACAGGTTCTATTTCCACTCTGTGGGTGTCATGGACACCCACGAGTGGGAATAGCCCTGGTGCACCGGTGTTCTGGCTGCCAGCATTGCCAGATGTCGGAATTCCGGTGTCGGTATCCTGAACGCCAGTATCTCAACAGCCTGCAAATTATATGTATACCTAAAAATGTAGCTTTCACATGGTTTTAAGAGCAAAAATGTCACTATTTGCAAGAATTCTATTTCAGTTCCTGAAAATCGTACCTGGAATAACCAGATTTATATCCACCACATATGCTTTCACTTTGCAGAATGTCAACAGGTTAAGACTGGGTTCTTCTCTAAAGCAACAAACAAGCTGTAGAGCGCACTGTGTAAATTGATAACTTTCTTACACTGGGGTCAGTCTAGTTATATGTCTGCATTTTAGAAGACTTGAGTTTCAGCTCTTGATTTGTATGAGATCCTGTCAGGAATCTTTGGCATATTTATCAAACAGTTATAAGCTCTAAAGCCTACAACCACTTCCACCGGCGATAGGGCTTCATCATATGAAGTAGCGGATTATTTGAGAGTCACCCATTTTTGCATTAAATGGCCTTCCCATACTACTGTAACTGCATTTTCACTACACTAGGATAGCTTAATTAACAAGCATTGTGTTGGTATTTCATGTTATTGATTTACCATTACCTTAATTTAGAAGATGTGCTTTTCCTGGAATTTTCACTTTAGGAAGCAATTATGAGAATGGACATAAAGGGGTAAATTTACTAAGGTGAGAGTTTTTTTTAGAACTGGTGATGTTGCTCATTGCAACCAATCAGATTCTACTTAACATTTATCTAGCTGCTTCTAGAAGATAATAGATAGAATCTGATTGGGTGCTATGGGCAACCTCACCAATTCTAAAAAAAACTCCCACCTTAGTAAATTTACCCCACAGTATGGAATAAAATAGGAAATGGGTCTTTATTAAAATTTTCCTTTGGGCCTAATAAGGGAACTGTGAAACATTGCCTTCCTGTTTTTTTTCCCAGTGGTCGGTAAGGCGTGCAAATGAATTCCACATTTGCTTAGATAACTGAGCTCTGCTGTAATTTACATTTATGTTTAATTCTCTAATCTGTATATTTACAAGCTATAAAATCAATTTATTTTTTTCCAGCATCTCTTTTTTTTTTTTATAAACTTTTTTTTTCACAGTGAAATACAAAAAGATATATACATAACAGATACATATATTCACGTAACAAATTTGTAATAAATCTAGGTCATTACAATCGAGTGATCTATTTTATTTACGGAGAGAAGAAAGAGTCCTCACACACAGGGGTATATCTACCCATTGGCCAGGATGGCACTCGCCAGGGGTGCCAGCCGAAGGAGGGGGCGCCGCCCGGCAGTGCCACCCACGGCCAATGGGTGGAATCACTTAGTAGTGGCATCGCCTGGGCTGGAGGATCTCACAGTAGGCAAGAACGTGAAAGTAAACTACAGTTCCCAGCAGCCCTTGCTGTCAGGAGCTCCTGGCAGCAAGGGTTGCTGGGAGCTGTAGTTTACTTTCACTGGGAGGGAGGGGACTATATGCAGGGGGGGACTATATGCAGGGGGGGACTCTGTGCTGGGAGGGGAGAGGATATATGCAGGGGGGAGACTTTGCTGGGAGGGGAGAGGAGTATATGCAGGGGGAGACTCTGTGCTGGGAGGGGAGAGGATATAATCAGAGGGGGGAGACTGTGCTGGGAGGGGAGAGGACTATATGCAGGGGGGAGACTGTGCTGGGAGGGGAGAGGAGTATATGCAGGGGGCGACTCTGTGCTGGGAGGGGAGAGGACTATATGCAGGGGGGGAAAACTCTATGCTGGGAGGGGAGAGGACTATATGCAGGGAGGGGGGAGACTGTGTACTGGGAGGGGAGAGGACTATATGCAGGGGGGGACTCTGTGCTGAGAGGGGAGAGGACTATATGCAGGGGGGAGGCTGTGCTGGGAGGGGAGAGGAGTATATGCAGGGGGGGACTCTGTGCTGGGAGGGGAGAGGACTATATGCAGGGGGGGAAGACTCTATGCTGGGAGGGGAGAGGACTATATGCAGGGAGGGGGGAGACTATGTACTGGGAGGGGAGAGGACTATATGCAGGGGGGGGACTCTGTGCTGGGAGGGGAGAGGATATATGCAGGGGGGGAGACTGTGCTGGGAGGGGAGAGGAGTATATGCAGTGTGGGGAATCTGTGCTGGGAGGGGAAAGGACTATATTCAGGGGGCGGAGACTCTGTGCTGGGAGGGGAGAGGACTATATGTAGGGAGGGGCGAGACCATGGCTATGCGCTGGGAGGGGGGCTACGGCTATATGCTGGGAGGGGAATGGAGATTACGGCTATGTGCTGGGAGGAGGAGTTGGACTACGGCTATGTGCTGTGAGCGGGATGGAGACTACGGCTATGTGCTGGGGGGGATGGAGACCACGACTATGTGCTGTGAGCGGGATGGGGACTACTTCTATGTGCTGGGAGGGGGTGGGGACTACGGCTATGTGCTGGGAACAGGAGGTTATCTACCCATTGGCCAGGATGGCACTCACCAGGTGCACTGGCCGAGGAGGAGGATCTGCCTGGTGGTGCCACCCTTGGCCAGGGAGTGGAATCACTTAGTAGTGGCAGTGCCTGGGCTGGTGGTTCACACAACAGCCAAGAGCTGGCGCCGGTGTTCGGCACCACAATGCATCACAGTGAAGAACCTCAAAATAAACTTCTAGAATTCTATTCTTCATATATCACTACATCACCACTACTAGGTAGTGCGCAGAGATACCTTTTCACTGCCATTAATATTTGATTATACCCCCTAACTGCGGGTGGAATCGCTGGGCAGTGCCCCTCCTTGGCCGCTCCAGGCACTGCTGATTTCCCACAGCGTGACAAGGATTGTGGGCATGATGTGTAAGGGGCACTAGTGTGTGACATAATGTGTATAAGGGTTAACGTAATTTGAATTGGGAGTACTGTTGTGTGGTCATGCCCCTTTCCCACAAGATCAAGCCCATTTTTTGAACATGCACTTCCCTATTTCAAATAGTCCCTTACTTTGCCAGGCTCACACACAATGGTAAAGTGAACCGTAAGAGGACAAGGCATGAGAAACAAAGAAAGAAAGAGAAAGAATAAAAGAAGAAAAGTGAAATGATTCCATGGTGGGGAGGGGGGGGATTTTGCAGAGTTTCTAATTATACTCGTCATATATTCCATCTTCCAAATATGGGACAAAACAGAGTTTAAGGATGGAGAAGAGGGTTTCTTCCAATCAGCTGTTGTTTGACATGTCGTAGCATCTATAATATGTTGCGCCAGTTTGTTTTGCTATCTCGTCAGATCAACAAACGCCAGTGGGAGAAGGAAATATTTAGGGTCATAGGGAACGGGGACCTCAAGAACTGTGGAAATGAGGAATACAATCTCCTTCCAGAGTTTAGTAATCTTAGGACATTGCCACCAAATATGCCTAAATGTACCCTCTTCAGAGCACCCTCTCCAGCATCTGTCATAGGTATCTGGAAACATACCTCGCAGACGGGAGGGTACATAATACCACCTATAGACCAATTTGTATACGTTTTCTTTAATTTTGACACATATTGAGCTAGAGACAGCACTGTCCCAGATCTCCAACCACTCTTCAAGAATCAGTTCAGAACCCAAATCCTTCCCCCAGGCAATTTCGTGAGAGTTTCCTGTGGTAGATGTCTCCCCAACCAACAATGCGGAAAGAGTGGATATTAAGCCTTTGGTTGAGGTGCGCCTCCACCAAAGTGTCTCAAAGTCCATAAGTAGCCTTTGAATAAGGAGATCTCCCACCTTAGAGTGGAAGTGTCGTATTTGTAAATATTGGTAAAAATCTGCAGAGGGGAACTCAGTCCGTTCTGAATTTAGGAAAATTGGGGAAAGCCAGTATCTTTAGTGATATAATTTAGATACAGAATTTTACCCCTCTTCCAGCGCGGAATAGATGATCTATTCAAGACCAGAGGGAAATCAGGATTATGGAATAAAGGGATTAAAGTAGACGGGCTGGGAGCTAATTTGTATTTTCTATTGACGTAATCCCAGATATATAAGGTCCATGACACTATCGGGTGAGAGAGCACAGATCTGGGGCGACGTGACTTAGGGAGCCATAGTAAGGAAGAAGTCGAGGCGAGGCCTAGGATTTCCACCTCGATATCAACCCATTTTTTTTCCTGCCTCGGGATTGTACCATGGGCAAGTTAAGCTGCTAAATAATATTTTTTGCAGTCTGGAACACCCAAACCTCCACTCCAAGAAGGACGTTGCAAAACACTCAGTTTTTACCCTAGGGTATTTACCAGCCCAAACAAAGTAAGATGTATGAAATTGCAAAAATTTGAATACATAAGGAGGGATGTATATAGGGAGGGTTTGAAAAAGATATAGGAGACGAGGGAGCACGTTAATTTTCACCAAATTCACATGGCCAATCCAGGAGATGAATTGGTTGGACCATGATTGGAGATCCAACTTGATTTGGTCTAATAATCGAGGAAAATTAGCTTGTAAGAGCTGGTGATAATTTTGATTCTGAAAAAGTACTAGATACTTAATTTTTTTGTTTATGTCATGCAAATGGAAACGAGTCTTCTAAAGTATGTTTAGTATTGGCTGGAACACAAAAATCGAGAACTTCCGTCCTACTAGCGTTGATTTTATAACCGGAGTGTACAGAATAGGTATCAATTTCAGAAAAGAGTGGAGTCATAGATTGAGCAGGATCAGAAAGAGAAAATAGGACATCATTCGCGTACAATGCTATTGTATGTTCTTTAAGACCCGTCTTTACCCCTGTGATCGCAATGTTATAATGGATCCTCACCGGTAGAGGTTCCATTATTAGGGCAAAGATCAGGGGTGAGGGCGGACAACCCTGTCTAGTACCATTGGTAATCCCGAAAGTAGGAGAGGAGGATTGGTTGACAGAGACCCTCGCTGTGGGGGAATGATATAATGCTGAAATTCCCTCATAGATTCTTCCAGAGAAACCAAATTTTCGTAGGACTTCATAGGCAAAAGACCACGAGATTCGGTCAAACGCCTTTTCAGCGTCTAATGCCAGTAGAACTGCAGGTAGTTTCTATTTATGAATGGAGTGAATTAATGGTTCACCTTGTATTGTCAGGCGCTTGGCACCCTGGGATGAATCCCACCTGATCTGTGTGAATCAGCCGAGGAATAAGAGGAGCCAATCGAGAAGCTAGAATCTTGGCGTATATCTTCAGGTCGACATTTAACATAGAAAAAGTCTGTAGTTTTGACATAGTGTGGGGTATCTGTCAGGTTTCAGGATTACCACAATATCAGCCTGGGTTGTAGCCGGAGCTAACGATGCCCCTTCTAGACCATTATTAAAGTGGGAAGTGAAATGCGGGGCTAGGTCTGCAGCAAATAATTTATAATAATGGGCTGTAAACCCATCAGGGCCCCGGGCAGCTTAGGATCTCATAGACTTAATAGCGGCAATAGTTTCGGCCATTGAAATAACATTGTTCAAGTCTAAGAGTTGGTCATCTGTAACACAGGGTAGGGGAACCGTGAAAAGGTATGAACGTACTCCCTCAGACACAGTGGGGGAGGAAGGGGTTAGAGTCTGAAAGATTGTATAGGGAGGTATAATAGTCCCTAAATTCATCCACCATCACCTTAGGATCATAAGAAAAGGACCCCAATTTGTTAGAATATAATTTATCAATTGTGCCTAAGGCTTGTTTTCGTCTCAGTTTGTTTGCTAAAATAGTATCAATCTTGTCAGCTTTGTCATAAAAACGCTGGCGCAATTTTTGTTAAATAATTGCTGCACGGTGGGATAGGAGAGCATTTAATTGACCTCTAAGATTGTCTATACGCTGGAGCAGAGTGGCACAGGGAGATTGTTTGTTGAGAAGCTAGGGTAGCAATTTCAGATTCTAGTGACGCTATTTCCAGTGCAGCTTTTCATCGGGCAGTAGAGGATTTGGCCATCAATTGACCTCTAAGAGTGGCCTTATGCACCTCCCAGACAATTCCAGGAGGAATGTCAGGAGAGGCGTTGTCTGTAAAGTAGTGCTGAATAGCTACTTTTATTTCAGCTTGAGTGGATGGGTGTTGTAACATAGAGTCATTTAGATGCCATTTTCGATCTCCCCTGGGGGCATTATAGATGTCTAGTAAAATATATGTTCCTGAGTGATCAGTCCACGTGAATGGTGCAATCCCAGCATCTGCGATCAGGGATGTTAGAGATTGGGAGACATGTATCATGTCAATACGTGAGTAAAGTTGATGTGGGGTGGAGAAATGTGTATAGTCTTTGACCAGAGCATGTTTCAAACCAAAAAAAAGCTTAAATTATACTGTCTGAGGGAGGAAAGAAGGGTACAAGAGGCCTTGACTGAAGGAGTAGCTGTTTTACGAGGGGTGAATCTATCAATAAGTGGGTCAAGTACAACATTAAAGTCCCCTCCTAAAATAAGATTTTACTTACCGGTAAATCTATTTCTCGTAGTCCGTAGTGGATGCTGGGGACTCCGTAAGGACCATGGGGAATAGACGGGCTCCGCAGGAGACAGGGCACTTTAAGAAAGAATTTGGATTCTGGTGTGTTCTGGCTCCTCCCTCTATGTCCCTCCTCCAGACCTCAGTTAGAGAAACTGTGCCCGGAAGAGCTGACAGTACAAGGAAAGGATTTTGGAATCCAGGGCAAGACTCATACCAGTCACACCAATCACACCGTATAACTCGTGATAAACTTACCCAGTTAACAGTATGAACAACAACGGAGCATCAGATCAACCCTGATGCAACCAAACATAACCCTTATTTAAGCAATAACTATATACAAGTATTGCAGAAGAAGTCCGCACTTGGGACGGGCGCCCAGCATCCACTACGGACTACGAGAAATAGATTTACCGGTAAGTAAAATCTTATTTTCTCTAACGTCCTAGTGGATGCTGGGGACTCCGTAAGGACCATGGGGATTATACCAAAGCTCCCAAACGGGCGGGAGAGTGCGGATGACTCTGCAGCACCGAATGAGCAAACACAAGGTCCTCCTCAGCCAGGGTATCAAATTTGTAAAACTTTGCAAAAGTGTTCGAACCTGACCAAGTAGCTGCTCGGCCAAGCTGTAATGCCGAGACCCCTCGGGCAGCCGCCCAAGAAGAGCCCACCTTCCTTGTGGAGTGGGCTTTTACTGATTTTGGAAGCGGCAATCCAGCCGCAGAATGAGCCTGCTGAATCGTGTTACAGATCCAGCGAGCAATAGTTTGCTTTGAAGCAGGAGCACCCAGCTTGTTGGATGCATACAGGATAAACAGCGATTCAGTTTTCCTGACTCTAGCCGTTCTGGCTACATTAACCTTCAAAGCCCTGACCACATCTAGTAATCCTCCAAGTCACGAGTAGCCACAGGCACCACAATAGGTTGGTTCATATGAAAGGATGACACCACTTTTGGCAGAAATTGTGGACGGGTCCGCAATTCTGCCCTGTCCATATGGAAAACCAAATAGGGGCTTTTATGTGACAAAGCCGCTAATTCTGACACACGCCTAGCTGAAGCCAAGGCCAATAGCATGACCACCTTCCACGTGAGAAATTTTAACTCCACGGTTTTGAGTGGTTCAAACCAGTGTGACATCAGGAAACTCAACACCACGTTAAGATCCCAAGGCGCCACTGGAGGCACAAAAGGGGGCTGAATATGCAGCACTCCCTTTACAAACGTCTGGACTTCAGGAAGAGAAGTCAGTTCTTTTTGAAAGACAATGGATAGAGCCGAAATCTGGACCTTAATGGAACCCAATTTCAGGCCCAAAGTCACTCCCGACTGTAGGAAGTGAAGGAAACGGCCCAGCTGGAATTCCTCCGTAGGGGCATTCCTGGCCTCACACCAAGCAACATATTTTCGCCATATACGGTGATAATGTTTAGCCGTCACGTCCTTCCTAGCCTTAATCAGCGTAGGAATAACCTCATCCGGAATGCCTTTTTCTGCTAGGATTCGGCGTTCAACCGCCGTCAAACGCAGCCGCGGTAAGTCTTGGAACAGACAGGACCCCTGTTGCAACAAGTCCTGTCTTAGAGGCAGAGGCCATGGGTCCTCTGTGAGCATTTCTTGCAGATCCGGAAACCAAGTCCTTCTTGGCCAATCCGGAACAATGAGTATTGTTCTTACTCCTCTATTTCTTATGATTCTCAGCACCTTTGGTATGAGAGGAAGAGGAGGAAATACATAAACCGACTGGAACACCCACGGTGTCACTAGTGCGTCTACAGCTATCGCCTGAGGGTCTCTTGACCTGGCGCAATATCTCTGTAGCATTTTGTTGAGGCGGGATGCCATCATGTCCACCTGTGGCAGTTTCCACCGCCTTGCAATCTGAGTGAAGACTTCTTGATGAAGTCCCCACTCTCCCGGGTGGAGGTCGTGCCTGCTGAGGAAGTCTGCTTCCCAGTTGTCCACACCCGGAATGAACACTGCTGACAGTGCTCTTACGTGATTCTCCGCCCAGCGAAGAATTCTGGTGGCTTCCACCATCGCCACCCTGCTCCTTGTGCCGCCTTGGCGGTTTACATGAGCCACTGCGGTGATGTTGTCCGACTGAATCAGCACCGATTGGTCGCGAAGCAGGGTCTCCGCTTGACTTAGGGCGTTGTATATGGCCCTTAGTTCCAGGATATTGATGTGAAGGCAAGTCTCCTGACTTGATCACAGACCTTGGAAATTTCTTCCCTGTGTGACTGCTCCCCACCCTCGGAGGCTTGCATCTGTGGTCACCAGGACCCAGTAGTGAATGCCGAATCTGCAGCCCTCGAGAAGGTGAGCACTCTGCAGCCACCACAGGAGAGACACCCTGGCCCTGGGGGATAGGGTGATCAGCCGATGCATCTGTAGATGTGATCCGGACCACTTGTCCAACAGATTCCATTGAAAGGTCCTCGCATGGAACCTGCCGAAGGGAATGGCCTCGTATGATGCCACCATCTTTCCCAGGACTCGCGTGCAGTGATGCACCGACACCTGTTTTGGTTTTAATAGGTCTCTGACCAGTTCCATGAGCTCCTGATCCTTCTCCATTTGGAGATAGACCCTCTTCTGGTCTGTGTCCAGAATCATGCCCAGGAAGGGCAGACGAGTCGTAGGAATCAACTGCGACTTTGGAATATTTAGAATCCAGCCGTGCTGTTGTAACACTTCCTGAGGGCGTGCTACGCTGATCAGCAACTGCTCTCTGGACCTCGCCTTTATGAGGAGATCGTCCAAGTATGGGATAATTGTGACCCCTTGCTTTCGCAGGAGCACCATCATTTCCGCCATTACCTTGGTAAATATTCTCGTGCCGTGGAGAGACCAAACGGCAACGTCTGGAATTGGTAATGACAATCCTGTACCACAAATCTGAGGTATGCCTGATGAGGTGGATAAATGGGGACATGAAGGTATGCATCCTTTATGTCCAGAGATACCATAAAATCCCCCCCCCATCCAGGCTTGCGATGACCGCTCTGAGCGATTCCATCTTGAACTTGAACCTTTTCAGGTATATGTTCAGGGATTTTAAATTTAATATGGGTCTGACCGAACCGTCCGGTTTCGGTACCACAAACATGGTCGAATAATAACCCTTTCCTTGTTGAAGGAGGGGAACCTTGACCACCACCTGCTGAAGATACAATTTGTGAATTGCAGCTAACACTAATTTCCTCTCTAAGGGGGAAGCTGGCAGGGCCGATTTGAGGTATCGGTGAGGGGGCATCTCTTCGAATTCCAGCTTGTATCCCTGAGACACAATCTCTATCGCCCAGGGATCCACCTGGGAGTGAACCCACTTGTGGCTGAAATTTCGGAGACGCGCCCCCACCGGGCCTAGCTCTGCCTGTGGAGCCCCAGCGTCATGCGGTGGATTTAGTGGAAGCCGGGGAGGACTTCTGTTCCTGGGAACTAGCTGTGTTGTGCAGCTTCTTTCCTCTGCCCCTGCCTCTGGCAAGAAAGGAAGCACCTCGGACTTTCTTGCCTTTTTGTGATCGAAAGGACTGCATTTGGCAATACGGTGCTTTCTTAGGCTGTGAGGGAACATATGGCAAAAAATTTGACTTTCCAGCAGTAGCTGTGGAGACCAGGTCAGAGAGACCTTCCCCAAACAACTCCTCACCCTTGTAAGGTAAAACCTCCATGTGCCTTTTTGAGTCGACATCGTCTGTCCATTGCCGAGTCCACAGGACCCTTCTGGCAGAAATCGACATTGCATTATTCTAGAGCCCAGAAGGCTAATGTCTCTTTGAGCATCTCTCATATATAGGACAGCGTCTTTTATATGCCCCAGGGTCATTAATATAGTATCCTTGTCCAAGGTATCAAGTTCCTCAGATAAGGTATCCGTCCATGCTGCTACAGCACTACACACCCATGCCAACGCAATTGCCGGCCTTAGTAAGGTACCTGAATGTATATAAATGGACTTCAGGGTACCCTCTTGCTTTCTATCCGCAGCTTCTTTTAGGGTGGCCGTATCCTGTGATGGCAGGGCTACCCTTTTGGATAAGCGTGTGAGAGTTTTGTCCACCCTAGGGGAGGATTCCCAGCGTAACCTGTCCGTTGGCGGGAAAGGATACGCCATAAGCATCCGTTTGGAAATCTGCAGTTTTTTTATCTGGAGATTCCCAAGCCTTTTCACATAACTCATTTAGTTCATGTGAGGGGGGAAAGGACACCACCTGCCTTTTTTCCCCATACATATGAACCCTCTTGTCAGGGACTGGGGTTTCCTCTGTGATGTGCAACACATCCTTTATTGCTATAATCATATAACGGATGGCTTTAGCCAATTTAGGCTGTAACTTTGCATCATCGCCATCGACACTGGAGTCAGAATCCGTGTCGATATATGCGTCAACAATTTGGGATAGTGGGCGCTTCTGAGACCCTGACGGCCTCTGCGACATAGGAGGCATGGGCTGAGACCCCGACTGTCCTAAGGTTTCAGCTTTATCCAACCTTTTATGCAAGGAATTAACATTATCATTTAAAACCTTCCACATATCCATCCAATCAGGTGTCGGCGCCGTCAGCGGCGACCCCACATTCATTTGCTCCCGCTCTGCTTCCACATAGCCTTCCTCGTCCAACATGTCGACACAAGCGTACCGACACACCACACACACACAGGGGATGCTCTTTTTGAAGACAGTACCCCACAAGGCCTTTTGGAGAGACAGAGAGAGAGTATGCCAGCACACACCCCAGCGCTATATGTCCCAGGAATCACACAGTAACTTAGTGTTAACCCAGTAGCTGCTGTATATAATGTTTTTTGTGCCTAATTTATGTGCCCCCCTCTCTTTTTACCCTCTTCTACCTTGTTTCTGCAGGGGAAAGCCTGGGGAGCTTCCTCTCAGCGGAGCTGTGGAGAGAAAATGGCGCTGGTGAGTGCTGAGGAAGAAGCCCCGCCCCCTCAGCGGCGGGCTTCTGTCCCGCGTTTCTGTGTAAAATTATGGCGGGGGCTCATGCATATATACAATGCCCAACTGTATATATGCCCAACTTTGCCAAGAGGTCTCTAATTGCTGCCCAGGGCGCCCCCCCTTGTGCCCTGCACCCTACAGTGACCGGAGTATGTGGGTTTAATGTGGGAGCAATGGCGCACAGCTGCAGTGAAGTCTTCTGCCGCCGATTTCGAAGTCTTCTTGCTTCATTCACCGGCTTCTGTCTTCCGGCTCTGCAAGGGGGACGGCGGCGCGGCTTCGGGAACGGACGACAAAGGGTGAGATCCTGTGTACGATCCCTCTGGAGCTAATGGTGTCCAGTAGCCTAAGAAGCAGGACCTATCTTCAGTGAGTATGGCTGCTTCTCTCCCCTCAGTCCCACGCTGCAGAGAGTCTGTTGCCAGCAGATCTCTCTGAAAATAAAAAAACCTAACAAAATACTTTCTTATAGCAAGCTCAGGAGAGCTCACTAAGTAGCACCCAGCTCGTCCGGGCACAGATTCAAACTGAGGTCTGGAGGAGGGACATAGAGGGAGGAGCCAGAGCACACAGGTATCCACATTCTTTCTTAAAGTGCCCTGTCTCCTGCGGAGCCCGTCTATTCCCCATGGTCCTTATGGAGTCCCCAGCATCCACTAGGACGTTAGAGAAAATATGTTCCTGTGCAACCCTACCAACATGTCGGAATAGTGAATTAAAGAACTGGGATTGATGCTGATTAGGGGCATAAACTGAAATTAAGGTCAGGGTCTCCAAGCGGATAGTTCCAACAACCATTATATAGCGCCCTTCCGGATCAGACACAGTTTTGATGTGCACTAATGGAATTTTACGATGGATTAAAACAGCAACTCCCCGTTTTTTGTAGTTAGCAGATGCAAAAAAGGTTTGCAATAGGGGAGGAGGGAAGATAAGGGGAAACAAAAACATAATCTACTACATGCCTCAATCATAACAAGTAGCTACAAAACATATAACACGATAAATTTAACACCCAACAGCAATATTGAAAAAAGGTATCACAAGTTGACTCCGATCAGAGGTGAAGACATGCCTGTCAACTGCCAGAAAAAAAAACAGAGTGTGATGAAGTCATACACTGAGAGGAGTAAAGGTCAGAGAGTAACCTCAGGTTTCAAGTGGGAGCACAATCTGTATCCTGCGGGTTACTCTCGACCATTCTGGGAGAGGGGGCCGGGAACACTGTGGCTTTGGAGAGTCAGCACAGAAGCAGAGGGAACAGAGGCCGCATCTGGGAGGATACCAAGCTTAGACAACAATTCCTGCCCTTACGGTACAGTTTTTACAGCATGAACAGAGTTCTTGACAAAAACTTGTAGCATAAAAGGGAATCCACAACGATAACGAATTTGGTGATAACGTAGAATTTTCGTGACCGGTTGCAGATCTCTGCGTTTCTGAATCGTCGAAGGGGCTAGATCTTGCAGTTGCATCTCATGGAAAGAGATTTCCTGAGAGTCTCGGGTCGCAGATAAGATTTTTTCTTTGGAGCGATAGTAATGAAGACGGACTATTCTATCTCTAGGAGGTTGAGAAGCAGAAGGCTTGGAGCATAGGGCTTTATGTGCCTTCCGCAGAGACCTATAGTATTACGGGCGGTAGAGGTGGAGAAGGAAAAAACAATAGACCCTGATAGAAGCACTACTGCTGTGGTGAAGGGGCTTATCAGTGAGAGGCAGCAGTAAGCATATACAGCCCTGCCACAGACCACAGTACAGACTGCAGCCTGCTGTGAAGGCTCTCTCCCTCTCTAGCAGTAATCATTTGCCCTGTGGAGCACCCTCAGGGACTGCTATGCGCTGGGAGGGCCATTAACAGGGGACTCGCCAAGGCCGCCGGGTACCGTATCCATGGAGTGGTTATCAACTGCTGTTAGGAAGGGCCACTTCCGCACGCCGCAGCAGCCACAGCTCACAGTGTGGGGAGGCAGGATGGCGGGCGGCAGAGAGCTCCGGAGGACAGCAGATGAGGCTCAGGAGGCAGGGCACCCCACAGTTAGCTGCAGGCGGCAGCCAGGTGGTCACCGCAGGGCGTCAGGAGCCACTGGAGACACTGGCAGGCCCGGGGAAGAGTGGAGCAGGACTGTGGAGGGCTGGAAGTCGAGGTCCCGACTCTAGACAGGGGAGGAGGCTGCAACCTGCAGAGAGACCTAAAGTCACTCCCGGCTCCGCGTGTTGCCGCAACCCGCTGGAGAACAGGTACAGAATCCAGTACAGGCACACTAGGGGGCTGGGAGACACAAATAGTGCCGTAGAAGGGCAGTAAAGGGACAGACAGATCGGTGTTCCTGCACTGCATGTCCTGTCAGTATGGCTACCAAGCCACGCCCCCTCCAGTGTCTCTCTTTTATTTTGGGATTACCATAGAATTTGCGGTAGCTACATTATGCTATCAATGGACACATCATCAAAACTATAGTCCCATTCTTTGTTTCATTTGCTAACCAGGATCCACACATCCATGATAATGGGAAAAAAGCAAATACTGTGCACATCAGACCCATTCCTCATAATTTATAACTTTGTACCTGCCAAATACAGTCTAACGTCCGGCACAAAAATTCCCAGGCCCACGACATACTGTACAGTTGCAATACCCACCAATCAGTTGCATGCCTACCAAATATGGCCATGTCCGAACACATAGACATTTTCCCCAGGCATCAAATAGACTGTATATAGGCTGGTATTACCATAAAGTTACATTTAGTGTAGAGTATTAAAGCATTGTAGCCACCGCCTCTGGGGGGAATATGAATGCATAGTTGTTGCTTCTCTCAAAATAATACAAAAAAACAATGGATTTTGTTGCATTTAGGTGAGTATTGATTTTAATTGATATGCAGAATGTTACAGCTGCGTACTTCCTTATCGAGCCTCTGTACGTAATGAGTCTCGGCACACAGGGTGCATGAGAGCCTCCAGGTCCCATGCAACTCTGCTAGCACCAGACGTCTTTTTTCCCTTGGAAATGTGTTTTACTCACATCGCTATGTGAATGACACATAAATCAGACTTTGCTGATTAAAATGATATGCGGCATCCCTATATTCTGTATGCAACTGCGGCTGTACCTGCATACGTAATGCTGCATTTAGTGTTTTCCAGGAAAGCACTGTAGCATAGCATTTCGTGTGCAGGTACAGCCACAGTCGCACACAGAATATAGGCATGCCACATATAATTGAAATCAGCAGATTCTGCTTGTATGTCCCATTCACATAGCGATGTGAATAAGATGCGTTTTCAGGAAAAAGATGCATGAAAATAAGTCTGGCTTTCGTAAACATGCTCACGACTGGTTGCGACTAGAAGTGATGTTTAATGTGCAACAATGAGGGAGGACACATCTGTATATTAATGGAGTGTTTAAAATGGAATGATTTATGTTGGCATGAACAGTGTTGTACATTAAATAGGGAATGAATACATTTATTCTATGTAATAGTGCCCGCTGCCCATAAACTCATACAGTGTATTATTATTACCAGTTATTTATATAGCACACACATATTCTGCAGCGTTTTTGCAGAGAATAATTGCCCATTCACATCAGTCCCTGCCCCAGTGGAGCTTACAATCTATATTCCGTATCATATGTACACGCACAAACATTCATGCTAGAGTTCATTTTATTGGGAGCCAATTAACCTACCAGTATATGTTTCGATTGTGGGAGGAAACCAGAGTACCCAGAGGAAACCCACGCAAGCACTGGGAGAATATACATACTCCATACAGGGCCGAGGTCGGAATCGAACCCATGACCTTAGTGCTGTCAGGCAGTAATGCTACGTGCTGCCCAGTGTATGAACACATACTTTCATGCATTCCAATTTTTTATTTTTTTTTAAATCTCCAAACCCGATGTAGTGAGCATGCAGAAAACCTCCCAGCAAATTTGTTGGATTGCAGATGCTTCTATGTCTCATACCATAGATAATTCAACTATAAGCATTAAGGAGCTGATTCAGAGTTGGGAGCAAAGCAAGAAAAGCAAGTTGCTTTGTGTCTGGAAGAATGCTGATTGGTGGATGGCTGGGACTATCCATAAATCAGAGTGCTGACAGCCATTCTCTGTATGGAAGCATGTGGAAAAGATGGCGGAGGACCACATTTTTTTTATTGGTTCCCTTGAATGGGTGTGTAGAAGGACCCCAGTGCTTTGCCAAGGGCCTGCAATGTGTTTAGACAGCCCTGAATTCAATGCAAAGGGTGCAAATACATTTTGGTTTTTGTGCATGCAAGGTAAATACTGGCAGCTTTTGAATGTTACACACAAATGTTGGACAGATTTATTTTTACACAGCATATTAGATTTGTGTTTGGACCCTGCACTCCGACATCTAAATCTCTGCACATTTTACATCTGCCCCAACATGGGGGGTCATTCCTAGTTGATCGCTAACTGCCGTTGTTAGCAACGCAGCAATCAGGCTAAAAATCAGCATTTTTGCACATGTGTATGGACTGCAATGCGCACGCACGACGTACGGGTACAAAGGCCTTTGTGGTTTTGCACAGGTTTTAGCGACGGTTTCATTCGCATTGGCGGCCGCAAGAAAAATTGACAGGAAGTGGGCGTTTCTGGGTGTCAACTGACCGTTTTCAGGGAGCGCTTAGAAAAATGCAGGCGTGCCAGGGAAAATAAGAAACACAAACAAAATATTGCCACAAAGCGCCTAGGAAAACAGTACCCAATGGTTGTATAATTTAATAGTTGCTCTGCCACATGCGCTGCCACAGAACACTGTGTGTGTGTTCAAGGACGAGAAATGGGATAAGAAAAAGAGAGTGGCTGCGCAATGTGTAAGAGCATATATATGCTAATTAGGAGCTGACATGTAAGAATGTATAAATGTTTTATTATATGGATAGCATTGATTAAGCACGTAAAAACAATATTATAGTGCAATATAGTAAAATATAAAACAGAAACACCTTGAACTTAAATTTGTATAATGTCCTCCGGTTTTAATGAGGAAGCAGATCAAATTGAATGTCCATATGCGGATCCACAATCAGGTAAGCAGCTGAACAACAGATGTTAATAAACGGAGGCCGTAATAGGAAGTCTGAGTGTGGCAACAAACAAAACTGCTGTATGAATAAATACCTCTCCGTGGGCTGGTCCCGACCGAGCGTCCTCGGTCGTATGTTCCTGCAGTGCCCAACGCTGAATAATGCAGCAGAAGGAGAGAGTGTGTTTATCCCTGAATGGATGGAAGCAGTTAATCAGCAGCGTGCTGACGGAGGTCACCGGCGGCAGTTAGCAAAGCCGTGAGCGGAGCCGAGGTCTCTCTGTAATTCACCCAGAGGATGGAAATCACCGGCAGCAGGTGGATAAGCCGGGACGGGAATCCGAGTGTGACACCTTGCACACCTTGACTTCATCTTATCACACAGGTAGCAAGCTGCTGTCCATAGCCTGTGACAACTCGGCCTTCGCCCCGGCTTCCTCCTCCACCGCCGGTAATTTCCATCTGCTTGCTGAGTTTGTCACACTCGGATTCCCGTCCCAGCTTATCCACCTGCTGCCGGTGATTTCCATCCTCTGGGTGAATTACAGAGAGACCTCGGCTCCGGTCACGGCTTTGCTAACTGCCGCCGGTGACCTCCGTCAGCACGCTGCTGATTAACTGCTTCCATCCATTCAGGGATAAACACACTCTCTCCTTCTGCTGCATTATTCAGCGTTGGGCACTGCAGGAACATACGACCGAGGACGCTCGGTCGGGACCAGCCCACAGAGAGGTATTTATTCATACAGCAGTTTTGTTTGTTGCCACACTCAGACTTCCTATTACGGCCTCCGTTTATTAACATCTGTTGTTCAGCTGCTTACCTGATTGTGGATCCGCATATGGACATTCAATTTGATCTGCTTCCTCATTAAAACCGGAGGACATTATACAATTTTAAGTTCAAGGTGTTTCTGTTTTATATTTTACTATATTGCACTATAATATTGTTTTTACGTGCTTAATCAATGCTATCCATATAATAAAACATTTATACATTCTTACATGTCAGCTCCTAATTAGAATATATATGCTCTTAAACATTGCGCAGCCACTCTCTTTTTCTTATCCCGTGCCAGGGAAAATGCAGGCGTGGCTGGCCGAACGATGGGCGGGTGTGTGACGTCAAAAGCCATCCCACCAACGTTAGAATCAACGCACACGAAGAGTAACTACAGGGCTGGTCTTGTTCTGCACAAAATGTTTTTGCAGGCGCTCTGCTGCACAGGCGTTCACACTTCTGCTAGGCGAAAATACACTCCCCGGTGGGCGGCGACTATGCGTTTGCACGGCTGCTAAAAACTGCTAGCGAGCGATCAACTCGGAATGAACACCATGGTTTTACCAAGGTGGAAAGTTACTTTCTCTTTTTTGCTTTACATCCAACTCATTCCCTGTGTTCCTAATTAATTTACTACTATATTCATGTAGAATTATCGTTTATAAATCTGAGTGATATTTGTAATATAAATGTATTTAATTTTATATTGGATATTTATTTTGCTGTTTTGGTGAGTCATTTTCCCTCCTTCCTGAAGAAATAATTACACAAGACATGTTATTGCACACTGCTCCAGTGCAATCATCTTCAGTCTCTCTCCTGCTCTGTGTTGGCCTGACTTCTGTTGTCCCATTTGTACTTATCTCCTCCTCATTCTTACCCATTCATCGCCCTTTCTGTGCCTGTCTTCTGAAAGACCTTTGGGCTTAGGCTGTGTTTTGTATCTCTGGGATCCCAGCTGGTTTCCCACCTGTCCCTTTCGTTTTGTTGCCTCACCATACTACAGATTTCTTTTGGGATCATTTGATATAAAGATGGAAATTCCAGGCAGGGAAGTGTATTAGGATCTGGTTCTGTCAACAGTGTATTTTAGCTTGTGTTCCTGATTAATATGGCAACAATGATTTTTTTCAGGTATAGTGAACACAAAAAGAATGTTGTCTGACAAGCAATAACAAAAATCACAGCTAAGACGATCCCGTGCCAATTGTATTTGTATTAAGGACGCACAAGTGAATCTCTGAGGTTTTTTCTTCTTGTGCGTGTTCCTCTGTAGGACACAGTTTCTATATCCATTTTTATTAACTGATGCGTTTTTGTTATAAAGTCGTTTTGAGTAATCAAGCTTTCAGTGAGAAAGATCTTACATTTCTCAAAGGTACCTTTCTAAAAAGACCTCTCTGCTTCAAGTGAAGCCAGTGGACTAATTACTCTAATTAATTTGCCTGCATCATTGGCTATCAGAGAACCAAAGTTTATCAGAAAGCTTATGCTGTTCCTGTTTTACTATTCCACCATGCCATTCAAGCCAGTGTAAATAAAGTTTAGGCAAGGATTCAAAGTTATGCTAAAGGTTTTACAGCGGGTTATTTAGAAGATAATAAAGTGCCTGTTTAACATTTTTACAATTTAAAATAATATGTAAAAAAATCAAGCGGCGTGCACAATGATGTCATGTTATAGTAAAATACTAAGGGGGACATGTACTAAGCAGTGATAAAAGTGGAGAAGTGAGCCAGTGAGAAAGTTGCCTATGGCAACCAATCCGCATTGACATAATATTTATAATTTGCATACTATAAAAGTATACAGAGCAGCTGATTGGTTGCCATGGGCAACTTCTCCACTGGCTCACTTCTGCACTTTTATCACTGCTTAGTACATGTCCCCCTAAGTCCTTTCTTATTCTTTCACTGCTTATGCTGAATTTTTTTTTTTATATATACTTGCCTGCTCTCTTGGAATCTCGGGAAGTTCTCCAAGACTGCAAAATTTCAAATAGGGGATACATATGATGCGTCAGCATTCCGACTGCCGGGATGCCAATCGCCGGTATCCTGAATGGATCCCCTTTATAAGACCTCCATGATAAGTAAACCACTCTTTTGATTCCTGCCTGTCTAGCTTGTGTAGTGGAAGAGCCATAGTGAGTAGATTTGAGTCATTGGTACTTGTCCCTGCTGTGCGAAACATAATGCATGTCTTTTCACAGCATTGGGTAGGGCCCGGTGATGCAAATTGTGTCATCATGGCTCTACCCTTGCAGTGTGATGAGGCAAATCTAGTTCCCAACATTTATACATTGGTCTTCCCCTCCAGGCTTTTGCAGGATTGGAAGTTCAAAAAGTAGGTAAGTTTGTTATAAATTATAGATATGGGTAAGAGTAAGTGTGGATTTTTACAAGATAATTAATTTGGGAGCTACAGAAAAAAAGTAATTTTATATTGGGGAATGTGTGTGTATATATTGATCAGGAAGAAACGGCATTATATATCTATTATATACTAGTACAGGGACCTAGGTCACCTCAGTCTGAGCCCCCTCCCAACCACTATATTCAGGAACTTTTTAACATATTATTTAAATACTTAAACTAATACATAAAGCAATCTCACTATATAACTCTGCAATAACATATAAAGGGGAAAACTAGAGATAACAATTACCAAGGCCCAATCTGGCTGACTTGACTTCTCTGCATTCATGAGCTGCAAGATCCTTGCCCCGATTGGCTTTAGCAGAAGGCATGCATATTAGAGATGTGCACCAGAAATTTTTCGGGTTTTGGATTCGGTTCCGCGGCCGTGTTTTGGATTCGGACGCGTTTTGGCAAAACCTCCCTGAAAATTTTTCCTCGGATTCGGGTGTGTTTTGGATTCGGGTGGGTTTTTTTTTACAAAAAAACCCTCAAAAACAGCTTAAATCATAGAATTTGGGGGTCATTTTGATCCCATAGTATTATTAACCTCAATAACCACAATTTCCACTCATTTCCAGTCTATTCTGAACACCTCACACCTCACAATATTATTTTTAGTCCTAAAATTTGCACCAAGGTCGCTGGATGACTAAGCTAAGCAACCCAAGTGGCCAGCACAAACACCTGGCCAATCTAGGAGTGGCACTGCAGTGTCAGGCAGGATGGCCCTTCCAAAAAATTGTCCCCAAACATCACATGATGCAAAGATAAATAAAAAAAATAAAAGAGGTGCAACATGGAATTGTCCTTGGGCCCTCCCTCCTACCCACCCTTATGTTGTATAAACAGGACATGCACACTTTAACAAACCCATCATTTCAGCGACAGGGTCTGCCACACGACTGTGGCTGAAATGACTGGTTGGTTTGGGCCCCCACCAAAAAAGAAGCAATCAATCTCTCCTTGCACAAACTGGCTCTACAGAGGCAAGATGTCCACCTCCTCCTCATCCTCCGATTCATCACCCTTTTCACTGTGTACATCCCCCTCCTCACAGATTATTAATTCGTCCCCACTGGAATCCACCATCTCAGGTCCCTGTGTACTTTCTGGAGGCAATTGCTGGTGAATGTCTCCACGGAGGAATTGATTATAATTCATTTTGATGAACATCATCTTCTCCACATTTTGTGGAAGTAACCTCGTACGCCGATCGCTGACAAGGTGACCGGCTGCACTACACACTCTTTTGGAGTACACACTGGAGGGGGGGCAACTTAGGTAAAATAAAGCCAGTTTGTGCAAGGGCCTCCAAATTGCCTCTTTTTCCTGCCAGTATACGTACGGACTGTCTGACGTGCCTACTTGGATGCGGTCACTCTTATAATCCTCCACAATCTTTCAATGGTGACTGAATCATATGCAGTGACAGCAGACGACATGTCAGTAATCGTTGGCAGGTCCTTCAGTCCGGACAAGATGTCAGCACTCGCTCCTGACTGCCCTGCATCACCGCCAGCGGGTGGTTTTGGAAATCTGATCCTTTTCCTGGCAGCTCCATGGCGGGAGAAAATGAAGGAGGAGCTGTTGGCGGGTCACGTTCCGCTTGACTTGACAAGTGTCTCACCAGCAGGTCTTTGAACATCTGCAGACTTGTGTCTGCCGGAAAGAGAGATACAACGTAGGCTTTAAACCTAGGATCGAGCACGGTGGCCAAAATGTAGTGCTCTGACCACCCGTGAATCCTGGTTAAGCGAATGAAGGGCTCCATCCACAAGTCCCACATGCCTAGCGGAATCGCTCCATTTTAGCTCCTCCTTCAATCTCTCCAGCTGCTTCTGCAAAAGCCTGATGAGGGGAATGACCTGACTCAGGCTGGCAGTGGACTTCACGTGTGGCAAGTTCAAAGGGTTGCAGAACCTTGCACAACGTTGAAATCATTCTCCACTGCGCTTGAGTCAGGTGCATTCCCCCTCTGCCTATATCGTAGGCAGATGTATAGGCTTGAATGGCCTTTTGCTGCTCCTCCATCCTCTGAAGCATATAGAGGGTTGATTTCCACCTCGTTACCACCTCTTGCTTCAGCTGATGGCGGGGCAGGTGCAGGAGTGTTTGCTGCTGCTCCAGTCTTCGGGACGCGGTGGCTGAATGCCGAAAGTGGCCTGCAATTCTTCTGGCCACCGATAGCATCTCTTGCACGCCCCTGTCGTTTTTAAATAATTCTGCACCAACAAATTCAATGTATGTGCAAAACATGGGACGTGCTGGAATTTGCCCAATTGTAATGCACGCACAATATTGCTGGCGTTGTCCGATGTCACAAATCTCCACGAGAGTCCAATTGGGGTAAGCCAATCTGTGAGGATGTTCCTCAGTTGCCGTAAGAGGTTGTCAGCTGTGTGCCTCTTATGGAAAGCGGTGATACAAAGCATAGCCTGCCTAGGAACGAGTTGGCATTTGCGAGATGCTGCTACTGGTGCCGCCGCTGCTGTTCTTGCTGCGGGAGGCAATACATCTACCCAGTGGGCTGCCACAGTCATATAGTCCTGAGTCTGCCCTGCTCCACTTGTCCACATGTCCGTGGTTAAGTGGACACTGGGTACAACTGCATTTTTTAGG
The DNA here is from genome assembly GCF_028390025.1 of Pseudophryne corroboree. Taxonomy (NCBI): domain Eukaryota; kingdom Metazoa; phylum Chordata; class Amphibia; order Anura; family Myobatrachidae; genus Pseudophryne; species Pseudophryne corroboree. Next base: position 205,865,784 of record NC_086446.1, on the reverse strand, counting down.
ATACTGGTGAGTCTTTTTCTGACGTCTATGTACATTCTCGGTATCGCCTGCCTAGAGAAGTGGAACCTAGATGGTATTTGGTACCGGGGACACACTACCTCAAGAAATTCTCGAATTGCCTGTGAACTAACGCCGGATACCGGATGCACATCTAACACCAACACAGCTGCCAAGGCCTGAGTTTTCCGCTTTGCATCAGGATGACTGCTGTGATATTTCATCTTCCTCGCAAAGGTCTGTTGGACAGTCAATTGCTTACTGGAAGTAGTACAAGTGGTCTTCCGACTTCCCCTCTGGGATGACGATCGACTCACAGCAGCAGTAGGCGTTCCACTCAAGGATCCATCAGAGGAATCCCAGTCAGGAGACGACTCGTCAGACTTGCCAGTGACATGGCCTGCAGGACTATTGGCGTTCCTGTATAAGGGGGAAATTGACATTGAGGGAGTTGGTGGTGTGGTTTGCAGGAGCTTGGGTACAAGAGGAAGAAGGGATTTAGTTGTCAGTGGACTGCTTCCGCTGTCACCCAAAGTTTTTGAACCTGTCAATGACTTCTGATGAATGCGCTCCAGGTGACGTTTAAGGGAGGATGTTCCTAGGTGGTTAACGTCCTTACCCCTACTTATTACAGCGTGACAAAGGCAACACATGGCTTGACACCTGTTGTCCGCATTTCTGTTAAAATAATTCTACACCGAAGAGGTGATTTTTTGGGTAATTTGACCAGGCATGTCAATGGCCATATTCATCCCACGGACAACAGGTGTCCCCCCCCCTGGTGCCTGACTTAAACAAACCACCTCACCATCAGATTCCTCCTTGTCAATGTCCTCCTCAGCGCCAGCAACACCCATATCCTCATCCTGATGTACTTTAACAGTGACATCTTCAATTTCAATATCAGGAACTTGACTGTGGGTGCTCCTTCCAGCACTTGCAGGGAGCGTGCAAATGGTGGAAGGCGCCACCTCTCCCCGTCCAGTGTTGGGAAGGTCAGGCATCGTAACCGACACAATTGGACTCTCCTTGGGGATTTATGATTTAGAAGAACGCACAGTTCTTTGCTGTGCTTTTGCCAGCTTAAGTCTTTTAATTTTTCTAGCGGGAGGATGAGTGTTTCCATCCTCATGTGAAGCTGAACCACTAGCCATGAACATAGGCCAGGGCCTCAGCCATTCCTTGCCACTCCGTGTCGTAAATGGCATATTGACAAGTTTACGCTTCTTCTCAGACGCTTTTAATTTAGATTTTTGGGTCATTTTACTGAACTTTTGTTTTTTGGATTTTACATGTTCTCTACTATGACATTGGACACAGAGGTAGAGCAATGGACTACTGTACCATACTGCTATATATATACTTGTAGTCAGCAAAATTCTGCACTGTCCTCCTACTATATACTGCGCACAACTACAATGCAGCACAGATATGGAACATTTTCAGGCAGATAACGTAGATATTTGCAGCACACTGACCATAGATATTTGCAGCATACTGAGCATAGATATTTGCAGCACACTGAATACAGAAACTGAGAGAAAGCAGCCACGTCCTCTCTCTATCATCTCCAGTGCACGAGTGAAAATGGTGGCGATGCGCGGCTCTTTATATGCAATACGAATCTCGCGAGAATACGACAGCGGGATGATGACGTTCGGGCGCGTTCGTGTTAATCGAGCAAGGCGGGAAGATCTGAGGCTGGCTCGGACCCGTGTAAACCACGTGAAGTTCGGGGGGGTTTGGATCTCGAGGAACTGAACCCGCTTATCTCTAATGCATATTCAAGTCTAATTTAGATCTGCCATCAAATGACCACTTCTGTCATTATAGCCACCCCTTGTTATCCCATTGGGCTGTTTAAACCTGCTTTGTGCACAAGACTGGTGCCAGAGTGTTTTATTGTCAGTTAACCTGGTTATTTTGACCTGCATGGCTTATGCCTTTTGCTTCCTCCTTCCTGATTATTCATTCTTGGTCTAGGACAGGGGTTCCCAACCTTGGTCCTCCAGATACACTAACAGTCCAAGTTTTATGTCTAGCCATACTTAAGTGCAGGTGACTTAATTAGTACCTCAGTTATTTTGATTTAACAACATACAGTATGCTCAAGTCTGGATATAACTAAAACCTGTAATGTTAGTGTGCCTTAAGGACCAAGATTGAGAAACATTGGTCTGGGGTCTCTGCTTTATCTGGTTCCAACCCATCACCCGTGGTCCTGGGTCAGCTGGTCTTCCATCAATGATCTTTCAAAATCCTCAGAGACTCATGCCTCATTCCATCTGCACCAGCTTCAGCCGGTCTCCTCCTGCCAGTCACATCTGGTATGCACACTACAAGTCGCAACCCGGATGGCATTAGCAGTGCAGTCCATACCTTTTTGTGGGGATACTTGGTGACTACCTGTGCCATGTTACACTAAGCACCTCTAAAGTGAATAGCATCAACTCACACAATTTTAGATCTTCTTATCCCAGTGCGATCCAGACACAATTGTATGGCTCCAGGTTCTGTCAGAAAGGCGGAAGCTCTGTTCCAGCAAGCATACCCAGTCACGAAATCCAAAGGTATCCGTTAGTAACGAAGAGAATGTTCAGGCCTCAAAGTCCTGCTTCATGACTTTTTATCATTGGAAGGCCAGAAGTTGCTGTAACTCTTAGCCAGTCCTGTCTTCAAGTATCTCTGATTTCTAGTCCTCAGGTTCTGATTGATTGTTGGAGATACTGAGATTGGAAATAATAATTTATTCAGTAGATTGTGTAATCGTCCATTTTGACTTGAAAATTTATATATTTTATTAAAAAAACATTCTAATTTATAGTCTCTTTCAGAGCAATGCTATTATGCAAAAAAAATCCATCTTCAGCCTCTTAAAATCAAATAAAAATACAAAACAACAAAAAAAGTAATGGGGTGTTATGGTGCTCACACACGGTGCGATTCTTGCATGCTGTTTGATCTTTTTTGTTCAAATAGCATCGCGCCTTGTTCAAATCACACCATGGGCCTAATTCTGAGTTGATCGCAGCAGCAACTTTGTTAGCAGTTGGGCAAAACCATGTGCACTGCAGGAGGGGAAGATATAACATGTGCAGAGAGAATTAGATTTGGGTGGGGTGTATTCAAACTGAAATCTAAATTGCAGTGTAAAAATAAAGCAGCCAGTATTTACCCTGCACAGAAACAAAATAACCCACCCAAATCTAACTCTCTCTGCACATGTTATATCTGCCCACCCCTGCAGTGCACATGGTTTTGCTTAATTGCTAACAAACTTGCTGCTGCGATCAACTCAGAATTACCCCCCATGTGTATTGTCCATTGCAATGCGATGCGCGCACCCGTCTAGTCCATACAGGGTCGGACTGGGGAACAGGGGAAACCACCGGTAGGCACCACTGCCTGTGGGCCCTCCTCCTCCTCTAGGGACCAGGTACCAGACTCTATCCTAGTGCACTTGAATTATGCATTATACTTATGTTACATTTTACTTCAGAAGAATACGGTTTATTATATATTTACCAAGGGGTACAGAACATGTACTCTGTAATGGGTAGCCAAAACTCTGTGGTGGCTGGCCACGCCCCAGTGGAGCCTGGCCACACCCTTAACCATGGGCCCCTACAACAGCATTCCCCCGGTGGGCCCTTTATGTCCCAGTCCGACACCTAGTCCATATCTCAAGGCAAAATGGAATGTGCAGGCAGGTATTTTTGTACTACATCGCATATAGAGGGTCATTCCGAGTTGAACGCTCGCTAGCTGCTTTTAGCAGCCGTGCAAACGCATAGTCGCCACCCACCGGGGAGTGTGTTTTTGCTTTGCAAGTGTGCGAACACGTGTGCAATCGAGCGGGCCGAAATTTTTTTTGGCAGTTTCTGAGTAGCTCTGGACTTGCTCAGCCCTTGCGAGCACTTCAGTCTTTTTGGTCCCAGAATTGACGTCAGACACCCGCCCTGCAAACGCCTGAACATGCCTGCGTTTTTCCAAACACTCCCTGAAAACGGTCAGTTGCCACCCACAAACGCCCTCTTCCTGTCAATCTCCTTGCGATCGGCTGTGCGAATGTATTCTTCATCGCCCAGCAATTATCTGCTTTGTACCCGTACGATGTGCCTGCGCATTGCGGTGCATGCGCAGTAGTAACCTGTTCGCTCGGAATGACCCCCATAGTACATTGTAGTGTATTCAAAACTGGATGTAGTTCAAATAGCACTGTGTGTACACTCCAAATTGCATAGCACACATTGTATAGGCTCAAATAGCACCGTGTGTGGGCCCCATTAGGGTTAGGCAAAATCCAAAATAAGGATTAAGAGTTCTGCCTCCTCTTTGATTAAAAAATTAGTGTCTTAACAAGAAATTAGCAACTGTCTGTGTATGTGGATTTTTCACTGAAAACTATTTTAATTACAGTAAATATAACTGAATCCACACATTCACATCTTAATCCCAGCACTCACCCCTTTGAGCTTCTGCCACTCATGTGCAGGACATCCTCAGAAGAGTTAGCGTCAGTTATTTACCCTTTTGCCTCTCTCTGGGAAAGAGTTAACAGGGGAACAAGCTGGAAATGAGTCAATAAGAGTCACAGGAAGGGAAGATAAGAGGAGTGCGTCTTTTGAGTTAGGTGGATGGATTAAATAATATTTTATTGTAATGATTGTGGAAGTTAATTTCATTGTCAATTTGAGTACTTATTCTGTATTTTCTTTTCACTCAGGGTTTGACATTTTTACTTTAGTTGATTGAATGTTGATATTAATTGTCCTTAAATTATGTATAGGACCAACCACTAAACAAATTAACATATTTCTACACCATGCATTTTAATCCATAGAGGTTAAAGGTCAGGTTTGGCTTCTGAACAAAGACTTTACCCGAGTTTCATGGTTAGCTTTTGGACTCAATAAGTTATGTTCTCAATAAGTGATCCTCTGAAAATCACCTCATCTCTCTGAAATCATTCTGTTACCAGCCAGGACCCATCCAAGAATAAAGTAAAGAATAAGATAAGGTCTTTGCACGGAATTTTAAAACAAACAGTTCAATATGTTTGTGCTCTTTAGAAACCTACATGTTGCCTGAAGAAAGAATTTAAAGATGTGTCAAACCAAGAAGGAACTACAGATATTATTTTATGTAAAAGAAGAGGTTAAAAATACATTATTGATTTCATATGTAAGCGGTGGGCTGCCTGACAGCAAAATGTCATTTTCTCTCATTTTTTCACATTAGCATCTCAGTCTTAATGACATGTATTTGCTTATAACGTCTTTATCCACGCTGTTAGCGGAAGGCAAATGGTATTTTACTTGTGCAGATATATTTGATTGGTCCTTAATTAAAAGGTAGCTGTGCGGAGAACAGTGATAAAAAAGGACACAAGTCTATTTGCTTTGATTTCCTGTCATCCTGTACAATAGATTAGAGGGACTGAGGCTTATCTGGAAAACACCAAATAAGCACATACAGAGACACAAGCAGCCTCTGAAATAAATGAGAACCTGTCTGTTTAAGGACAGTAAATTGATTTTGTGAAGTTTAAACTAGCCATTAGGCAGAATGTAAACATGGATTTTCTCTGGTAGTAAAGTCATTTTGTGTAACTGTAGTATACTAGTCTAATAGAATAACAGTATTTATAAGGTTTATGGATCATGTAGTAAACGTACTGAAATGTACAGTATTAAGTCTTATTTGCTTGCATACTTTAGGTGTTTTTATGTGGTTGGGTACAAAATCCCGGCAGTCACAATCCCTATGGTCAGGATGCCGACAGTGGCATCCTGACAGATGCCGGTAAGAATTTTATCCCCCCCACAGCCTAATCCTAACTGTCCCCTCCCCCAGCCTAACCCTAGAATCTCCTGCAGCCTGATCTACCCCCTAGTGCCTAACCCTAACCTCAGTTATAGCTGACAGGATCCCTTGGGAATCTGCTGTCTGTATTCTGACTTTTGGGATCCTGATTGCCATGTAAATGTAGTGAAGTGGTTTGGTTACATAGGGAGGTTGTGTTTGTCAAGATAAATAGTATTTGCTCGAATTTAAGAGCAAGGTGTTTTGACACCCAATGTAGGGTTGACTTTTACTTAAGCTGGGTACACACTGGCAGATATATCTACAGTTCAATCGATCTGCAGATATATCTGCAGATGGTGGTTGTTCATACACACAGAAAGATATATCTGCTGTTAAATCTATCTGCAGCTATATGTGCAGATGGAGATTGTTCATACACACTGAAAGATGCACTAATATATCTGAAGATATATTGGTCATCTGCTGTGTTGCACAGCAGATGCAATATATCTGTGAAAGACGTCTTTCACAGACATATTGCTTGTACACACCTGCAGATCAGCAAAAGATAAATTGGACAACCAACTGATTGGCCAATATATCGGCCAGTGTGTACCCAGCAGAACAACAGATGTGATCATTTCAGGTAAGATACAGTATGTTCAAGTTTAGACTTTGGTACATGCTAACATATTAGAAATACAGATGGGTCCATGTTTATCTTGACATTTAATAGGATTAACTGAGACTGGGCAGTCAGACTTAATCCCCTGCTGTAATGACTTAATCCCCTGCTGTATTGTTCTCTGTATTGTATTGCAGCTGAGAACAATAGATGAAGGGTTTATGTTAATAAACCATATTGTGCCTAGATGCAGCAAACTAGTCAAGATAACTGTGGACCCATCTGTACTGGGAAGACTTATCATAACCAAAGGTATTTAATAATATGGGCACTTATTTTTCATATGTACTGTGGCAGTGTGGAGGTAAATTGTATTTGCTGACACATGTATTCAGAGTGTGGCAGGAGCAGAGACGGATTTAGACCTCAGGGGGCCCTAAGCAAGACACCTATTTGTGGCCCTTTTCCTCAAACAATCTATAGCACTATAATCACGTTTCTGATTTATGCCCCTTACATTACTTGTCAGCGGTGTGTGTGTTGATCTCTGCAGCTATTACTATGTAATATAGTGCAGTTGTAAAGCACAATAGAATATGCTGGCGCTGTATAAGTAATGGGATGTGGTACCTCCTAACATATGAAGGGTTACATTTTCAGGATTTTTTATTCATTTTTTTTAATGGGATGTGGGACCTCCTAACATATGAAGGGTTACATTTTCAGGATTTTTTATTCATTTTTTTTAATTAAGGTTTAAGATGATCTCTTCATAGATTTAGTCTATTTTTTATTTTTTTTACCTTTTTCACATTTCAAATCTGTGTTACACATCTGCAAAACTAACCAGCAAAGTGGGAATGTATCCCTTCCTGTGTCACTGGGGCAGCTGAATATAGAGGTATTTGGTAATGCAGGGCTGGGCTGATATCTCACTAACAGGCTTCATCTTCTCTGTTACCAGCACTGTTTAGCCCTAGCTGACTCTTAGGGCAGTATTCAATTGTTTGAAAAGTCAGTTGGGTTTCTGTTTTTTCCTATCTAACAGACAGGAAAAAACAGACATCCAACTGACTTTTTAAACAATTGAATATCCCCCTTAAAGTGATGGTAGCCTTCCACCATCTCCCCCCCCCCCCCCCCCCCTCAAATGTAGCAGGCAGGCCGTCCCCTGTCCAGTCAGTGTATTCCGCCAATCCCCGTGTCACACATTCCCACTCACCCCTCACTGTAATACATTCCCACTCATTGTCACACATACCCGCTCACCGCTCACTATCACACATTCCCACTCACTGTAACACATTCCCACTCACTGTTCACACGTACCCACTCGCCGTCACACGTACCCACTCACTGCTCACTGTCACACATACCCACTCACTGTCACATATACACACTCACTGTGAAACATACCCACTCACCCCTCACTGTCAGACATACCCAAGCACCCCTCACTGTCACACATTCCCTCTCACCGCTACATGTACTCACTCGCCGCCGCTCACCGTCAAATATACACACTCACCACTCACATGTACCCACTCACCGCCACACGTACCCACTCGCGGGTCACCGTCACGCATACCCACTAATCACTGTCACACATACCCACTCACCCCTCACTGTCACATGTACCCACTCACCGTCACATGTATCCAGTCACTGCCACACATACCCACTTGCTGCTCACCGTCAGACATACCCACTAATCACTGTCACACATACCCACTTACTGTCACACATACCCACTCACTGTCACATATACCCACTCACCCCTCACTGTCACACGTACCCACTCACCGCCACATGTACCCAGTCACTGCCACACATACCCACTCGCTGCTCATCGTCCCACATACCCACTAATCACTGTCACACATACCCACTCACTGTCACACATACCCACTCACCCCTCGCTGTCACACTTACCCAGTCACTGCCACACGTACCCACTCGCAGCTGACCATCACACATACCCACTAATCACTGTCACACATACCCACTCACTGTCACACATACCCACTCACCCCTCACTGCCACACGTACCCACTCACCGCACACACGTACCCACTCGCTGCTCACCATCACACATTCCCACTCAGCGCTCACACGTACCCACTCACCACTAGGGGACCCTAGCACTGTCCCCGAGCCTAAAGTGCATGTTCAGATCTCAGAGAAAATGACATGTGGACTATTTCCTAGTGATTTTTCTGCTACTCATGTGCGAAACACTGAGAAATGGCGCCGCACCATTTTCCCAGTGATTTCTGCAGCGCTGCTGCTGCACTGTGGGACTCCGGAGGGTAAGTATTAAAAATAATGGGTGAAGGTGTGCGGTGTGTGCTGTTGACTCCATGGATCCTGGAGGCCCATGTGCACCACACACACCGCACCCATTATAAATACGCCAGTGCATGGTTCCTGTGAGAGACCGGACTGAGACTTTTCATTTAAGCGACTTTATGTTTGCAGATTAACTGTCCAAAGTTAGGGGTGAAGAAGTAAGTACCTCGGTTATTTTGATTTAACGATCTCTGCTGAAGTCTGGATATCACTTAAACATTGACTGTTATTGTGCCTTGAGGACCAAGGTTGGGAATGCCTGACCTAGACATTGCACAAATCCAACCCTCTGCCAAGCTAATTACTCCATGTAATCACAGGACATAAATATATAATTCCTCTGAGTTCCATTTTTTTCTGCAGATTGCATGTGGTTATAAGTTTGTTTAAAATGACCTCTCTTCTTTCTTCTTACTCTTTTCTCTTCTCTTTCTACAGTATGGGGTACATTTACTAAGATGGGAGTTCTATTTAAGATGGGATGTTGCCCATAGCAACCAATCAGAGTCTACTTCTCATTTATCTAGCACCTTCTAGAAGATAATACCTGGAATCTGATTGGTTGCTATGAGCAACATCCCATCTTAAATAGAACTCCCATCTTAGTAAATTGACCCCTATGTCTCTATTTCTAGACTACTTCTATATGTAGTGCTAAGGCCACAGTTTTAAGATACTCTAAGCCGGTAAATGTCCATTTTCTCCACTCATTATGTCAATCAGCCAAAGATGGGGATGCAACAGTCTGCAGGGAAAATATTTAGTTGTTTATCAATGAGACTAGCAATGGTTTCACCTTGTCACATTTTATATCTGTATACCTGTCGGCAATCATAATGTTGATAGGAGAATGTCAACATGGTTGTCATAACATGCCGACATTGACCATGTCGACTTTCAACATGTGGACACTGATGAAATGTGAACATGATTAGAATGATGACAAAACATCCCTGTTGGTCTAGTGGGGACTTAGCTTGTGCAGCAGTTTTCTTGCTGACATCAGTTTGACTTCTGGTGCATTCTGCATGGCTTCTGACAGTGAGTATTGCTAATTCTAATCCCTGTCTTTCCCCATAGTGCCTAACCCTAACCTCCTATCCTGCAGCTTAGTCCTAAACTACTAGTCCATAAAGACAGGACATTTCACATGCCAACATTTCAGATGTCAAAACTGAACATGTTAACATTTTGCATATGCCAATATGTTCAGTGTCAGCATCAAAACTGTAAGGTAGGACCAGGCTGGGATAGCCTTTGTTCCCACATGTATCGAAGTGCCTGGGGTGTCCATGACCCTGATGCTAGCTTTTTTGGACCCCTTTTGGTAGGTACTAACCACTGCATACCAGGAACACCCCCACAAGACCTGGCGTTTTGGACAGTCTAGCCTTCCCAATTGGCCCTTGCTAATGCTGCTCAGATCCTCATAGTTGCTTGTTCTTCCTGCTTACAGCACATGAACCTCAAAAACTGGCTTGTTCACTTGTGGTCTAATATATCCCCCTCTTGACAAGTGCCATTGTAATAAGATAATCAATGTCATTCACTTCACCCGTTAGTGGTTTTAATGTTATGAACGTTTGGTATGTGTGTGTGTGTGTGTGTGTGTGTGTGTGTGTGTGTGTGCGCGCGCTAGATAGGTGTATGGCACTAGCTCCTACATTATTTTAAAATGATATGTAAAGTTTAATCTAGCAAACACAAATAAGGAAAATATGTCTAAACAGTGATGATATTGGATAAAGTGAAGAGAGATAAAATATGTGAGGATATGTGTGGACTGCACAGTGAGGATGTAATTGGATAGAAAATTTTATGAAGGATATGTGGGCGGTGTCGGAATTTGATAAGCTTGCCTAAAGAGATGAGTTTCAGGTTGCACTTAAAGGTTTGGAGACTAGAGGGGAGTCTTATTGTGCATGGGAGGGCATTCTACAGAGTAAGTGCAGCCCAAAGAAAGTCCTGCAATCAAGCCTGGGAGCAAATAATGAGTGTGGATGAGAGACGCAGGTCTTGTGAAGAGCAAAGAGGTCGGCTTGGGAGATATTTTGAGATAAGCAAAGAGATGTTCTTTGGTGTAGTTTGGTTAATGGCCTTTTGTGTGAGTAAAGGTATTTTATATTGAATACAGTAGAATACAGGTAACCAATGGAGGGACTGATAGAGCAGATCCACAGATGATGAGAGGAAGATTAGCCTTGAAACTGCATTAAGAATGGACTGTAGTGGTGAGAGACTGTTTTTGGTAAGACCAGTAAGAACACTATGGCAATAATCAATGCAGGAGATAATAAGAACATGAATTACAATTTTTGCAGTCTATAGTGTAGGATATGGTCCTGAAAAATGATCAATCCTGGGTTTCCTGGGATACCCTGGATTGGGTTGAAGATTTTAAAATTAACCCCACCCCCTTTCCAGATCCGCCCAGCCAACAGAACTACTCACCATCCCCAGAGTGCTGGCAGGTTCACTTGCTGCAGGCTATGGGCGGTGAGGTGTGGTACGAGCAGCTGGCATAAGACTGCGCAGTGTGACCTCTCACTTCATGTCACGCTGCACAGTGCGCACAGCTGGGGCCAGGGGGAGCTGGCAGAAGGGAACTGGGCAGCGTCTGAGCCTCCTCAGGGGACACAACACTGCCCAGCATTGAAAAAACTAGGGGATCTTTCTAATCCTGAAATCCCCAGGATTTAAAGCTCCGATCCGAGGATTGAATCCCGGCCAATTTTAGGCCTAAATCCCGGGATCCCGATCCCGGGATCGGCCACCCTAGTATCACCCACGTAGGGATGATACTGTAATTCAAAAGAGCTGATTAGGGAGGGGAGTGGCACGTCAGCCCAAACAGCAGGACGTATTTTTAGTGGGCCCCTGCAAATCCTACCTGTGTATGGGATTTATTGCCTCAATCCTGCCAGATTGTGCTTCTTTATCCCCCTGATTGCATTTGGGGAGCCCCCTGCATGCAGCGGGTCTTTCCCTGTCCCGCCTGAGGTACCCCACCGTGGCCTGTCCACTGCGGCCTACTCCACCTCTGAAGCCGGGGACTGGAGTACGTGCGGCGGCCGGCCGGGAGAACCGGGGACGCCGAGTCGCCCGTGCTCCCGAATTGAACAACACAGTTTGCCAGCCCATATCCCCTTGATGTTTACCTGCCCATGGACGGAGGGAGCCAGAGGACGCAAAGCAGCGGAGGAGAAAGGCGCCGCCTGAGTCCCGTGTAGCGGCGCTCGGGTGAGCGGACATCGCGACTTCCGGCCGGCGCATCTCAGCGGCCGGGTGCCTTCCACCCCTGCACGGAGGGGAACCATTATACCTCCGCCCTGCGGCCTCACTCTCCCTAGTGCCCTGGACCCTGCACCGACACATAGGCCAGCGGACCTCATCAGCAGAGGAGGAGCAGTACACCCGGGAGGGAGAGGTGAGAGGGGGGGGCCTGTCATTTCAGGCATTGACTCTTATTTTAACTGGGCCTCCCCCCCCCCCCCACAGTGCCCACAGTACTCACTGCACCCCATATCAACGGCAAGGGACGGATAGGGGTATATTCAGGGGTGTACATATTCACGTAGGTCTTCACTGCCATCTGGTGGATGCTTCTGATAATACCAGGGGATTTTACCTCAACTGCACCATTATCTATAATATCCGCTGTGTGTGAGGGACTGCCCATCTCTGCAACTGCTGAGTTTGTGACCTTGAAAATTTCCTGCTGAATCCACCGGCTGTTGATTGTGATGTATGCATGCTTCGCCATGCAGGTGATCTGTCAACGTCATATGTGAACACTCATTGCGCCCCTTCCGCTCCGACATCATATATACAGTAACATTCTGATGTGACGTCTATTGCCTACCTCCGCAATTGCACACATGTGCTTGAATACTACATAGTCCACCAGTGTGATCTGTTATACACATACACTACCGGTGATAATGCCGCCCAAACGACAGAAGGATCCGGCCGGAATAAGAATAAGAATACTTCCTCTACCGACAAAACCCACAAGCTGTCTGCTTTGAGCTCTCCCTTTGAGCCCTCTCCTACGACTCTGACCACTCAGGGCGGTCTGGGAGATGATGCCCCGCTAACGATCGGCTCAATGAAACAGGTGTTAGCCTCCTTTAAAGCGGATATCTCAGCAGACTTCAGATCAGCATTGCAGGTTTGCCAGCAATCCATAGATGAAGTGGGTCAACATACTGACCGGTTGGAAACCAAATTGGAAGAAGTGGTCGCATCCCACAACGGGCTTATTACCCTCCATAATGACATGCAGGCGGAAATCACTGAACTCTGCACTAAAATTGGAGACCTTGAAGATAGATTGCGCAGGAACAAAATATTAAAATATGGGGTATCCCGGAATTTGTTTCAGCGACTGACCTGCTTGAATTTGTCATGGACATATTCACCAAGTTGCTCCCGATGGTTATGATAACAGACTTTCTATTAGATCGGATTCACCGTCTCCCTAAATCCAAAAATGCCCCAAAAGATGCCCCCAGGGATACCATAATGCGGTTTCACTATTACCATATAAAGGAGATGGTACTCCATGCAGCTCGCTCGTCAGATGCTCCGAAGACATCCTGTGTGATCTCCAGATATTCAGTGATTTATCCGCTGCCACGTTGGCATCTCGCCGTTCCTTTTACCTGGTGACCAAGGCTTTGAGGAAGGCTGACATCCCTTATCGCTGGGGATTCCCAACCAAACTAATCATTAGGAAAAATGGGACCACGACTGTAGTCTCCACGCCAGCGGCAGGCTCCCAACTTCTCCGTTCCTGGAATTTGGAGAATGATTCTTCTGTAAAGGCTGCAGATCATAAAATCTCTCCCGATTGGGCTACTAAGACTCATTCCCCATGATGGCAGACTGTGACAAGTATATTAGTGATGTTGCAGCTCAACCCTGATGTCCATTATGGTCGGATATTTTACTACTTTGCTCATATACTGCACATTCTACTCGCATAGATTTTCTGCATATGTTATGTGTTTATTCTATTCTCAATATGCTGATAGATGTGTGATCGGCCACATGGCTGATTTACATATCTCTCCCTACTAGGTGTGTGCTCACTGGTGTTTTCTATGTTTTGTTCTTTCTTATTTTTCTGGAGTGTTCTATGTTACTGTTTACTCTGTTGTTGTTTAAATCAGACCCGCGGTCTAGGTTGTGTTGTCCAATTCATCTTAAATCAGCCCAACAGGTTCAGGCGCTATAGTTATTGCCCGAATTGGACCGCAGAGTCTTTTTGATGTCGGAGTGTAGGGGCTATTCTTGGCCACTACCCTCTATGTGCCGCTATGTTTGGCGGCCCCAAGTTGCGCCCGCGAGGCGCTCAACCTATTTTTCCCTTCCTTTTTTTTTTTTTTGCCATTCTCCGTCCCCTTATGTCCCTCCCCTCACATTGCAAAGTGTTTAGCGAATGCTTACCAATAGACGTGTTCTCAAATCCACATCTTCGAATCAGTCCTATACTCCAGCTTTCTCTCCTCTACCCACAAAATGGTAAATGTAATATCCCTTAATGTTAAAGGCCTTAACTCCCCAAATAAACGGAGGCTTGCTTTATGTCATTTTGCCAAACTCAAGGCACAAGTGATAGCGTTGCAGGAAACTCACTTTATGGCGTCCTCCCCCCCTCGGTTTTCGAACCACAACTTCCCGAGCTGTTACACATCTAATGGGCCTAAGAAAAGGCTGGTGTAGCATTTTTATTCTCCCGCTCGTGCACTTTTGTGTTGGATAAAAAATGTGCTGATGCTGATGGCCGCTACTTGATTCTTACTGGGACATTGAATGACAAACCGGTAACATTGGCGGTGGTTTATGTTCCTAATGTCAAACAAACCATGTTTATTAGGAAATTCTGTTCTATCCTCCAATCCTGCCTCAGTGGAGCATTATTATTAGTGGGAGATTTTAATTTGGTCTTAGACCCACGTTTAGATAAGTCATCTATCCGACGACCCCTACGAACCCTTCCGACTTGGGACCATTCCCAAACCTTTAGACGCATACTATATGAGTATGGCCTGTATGACGTTTGGAGGGCACGGAATCCTAACTGTAGAGATTACACCTTCTACTCTCAAGTCCATGGATCATTCTCCAGGATCGACTTGGCGTTGTCAGACAAATGGACATTGCAACAAATAAAGCGGGCCGATATATTGTCAATCCCCTGGTCGGATCATTCGGCCTTAAAACTATGCTGGGATTTGACTTCCCCTCAGACTTCCCCCCGACCGTGGCGCCTTGGTGAGTACCTTCTCACGGAACAGAAGCCAAATCATGTATCTCTCAAGCCTTATCCACCAACCTAGAACGTAATGATCCTGCTGACACATCTGTGTTTAACAACTGTTGTGCACTAAAAGCAGTGGTTAGGGGCTCAGCTATCCAAGTGGCAGCTCGACACCGCTAGCTGTTACGAAAGCAACAAGTTGACATAGAAGCGCGTCTGGCAGACCTGGAACTTAGACTCAAATCCTCCCCCGATAATAAATCCCTCTATCGGGAGCTACTCCGCGTTAGAGAGGAATGGAATATTCTAACCCTAAAAGAGGTACATAAGAACCTCTTTAAGCTGAAACAAAAATTCTATACCCACGGGGATAGGGCGGGACGAATGTTAGCCAGGAAGCTGAGAGGCAAAATGGCAACTGAGAGAGTCAAGGAGGTTTTTAATACTAAAGGCTTAAAAGTCTCTGACCCTTCGGACATAGCCAATGCCTTCGCAGAGTACTATTCAGCCCTATATAATCTCCGCTCAGACCCCTCTACCCCGCAACCAACTACTATGGAGATTGATGCTTTTTTGAGTAAACTAAATGTGCCCAGCCTAGATCCCCATTCCCTTAAAGTGGTGGAACGCCCCTGGACCTTGGAGGAGATTAGTCGAGTAATTGATGTACTCCCGTCAGACAAAGCCCCTGGCCCAGATGGCTTCACGAACGGGTTCTTTAAATGTTTTAGAGATACCCTGGTTCCAGTATTGAGGACAGTTTTTGATGAGGCTACGACAACGGGCTCGTTTCCATCGGAAATGTTGGAAGCCAGAATAGTAGCTTTTCCCAAACCTGGTAAGAATCCAGTTATGCTATCTAACTACCGCCCTATAGCTCTCTTAAATTCCGATGTTAAAATTTATGCAAAATTAATTGCTAATAGATTAAATCCGCTATTGCCATCCCTAGTTAACCAAGACCAAGTGGGCTTCGTTCAGAATCGCCAAGGTCCCGACAACACCAGGAGGATTATAGATCTGTTGGATGACTTCTCCGAGTCGGTGGATCCTCTTTTGTTGCTTTCCTTAGATGCGGAGAAGGCGTTCGACAGATTACATTGGGGCTATCTGAAAGCAGTTTTGATAAAATTTGGTATCTTTGGTAGGGCCCTATCCTCAATTACTGCACTCTACTCTGTCCCCTCAGCTAGAGTATTTATAAATGGTATGCTCTCTCCCATATTTACAATTTCTAACGGTACTCGCCAGGGCTGCCCACTTTCCCCTTTAGTGTTTGTATTGGCCATAGAACCCTTGGCAGAAGCTATCTGCATTGATCCCAGAGTGAGAGGTCCGGCTTTGTCTGGTCATGTGTACAAGATATGCCTTTTTGCGGATGATGTCCTCCTCTCCATTACCAAACCTCACGACTCTCTCCGGGCCCTCCATGACGTATTGCAGGCCTACTCTCTAGTTTCTTATTACAAACTGAATGTGTCTAAAACAGAAGCGCTCCCGATTAACTTCTCCGCTGCCCTTCTCGATCAATTGAAATCTCAATATACTTATGCCTGGCAAGTGGATTGCCTGAACTACTTAGGCATCCGTATTTCCCCTAAAGTTTCAGATCTTATTGGATGTAATTACCCCCCCCCCCCTTTTAACTAAACTAACAATATTGACAAAAGACTGGATGTTATATAATATATCATGGTTGGGCCGTATAGCAGCCTTGAAGATGGTCCTGCTCCCCAAACTGCTTTATCTATTTAGGACTATCCCCATCCTATTATCTAATGCCTTATTAACCAAATTTAACTATGTACTAACCGGATATGTGTGGAGAGGCAAAAAACCAAGACTAGCCCGTAAAATGTTATCCTTACCAAAATCGAGGGGTGGTTTAGCTTTTCCCGATTTACATTTGTACCAGATAATGTGTATTTTGGCCCCAGTAGGGGTGTGGTATGAGACGGATGCTCCTAGAATATGGACCTCTTATCACCTCTCCCTCTATCTAGTGTCTTAGGAACGCCCGCTACTGAGAGGCTGAATCTATTTTCAAGATCGGCTGTGGTGCAATCCACACGTAAATCTTGGCTGACTTTGGTAGGGATGTTACCGGAAATCTCTCTACCCCTGCTAGACTTCCCACTGGACGGAGTGGTGGGTCTAGTTCCGGATTTATCATTTCGCTTATGGGTTTCCCAGGGGGTTAAGACTCTTCAAGATGTGATGGAAGGGGGTACTTTAATGTCCTATGCCCAACTACAATCTAAATTTTCCCTCCCCAAGGGCGATTTCTTTAAATATCTTCAGCTCCGACACTGGTTGCAGAGTGTACCCATGCCACATGGCAGATTACTACCAATTCCCAAATATGTCCATTCCCTGATTGTGAGAACCGACCGCAAAGGTACAGTCTCCAGATGGTATGCCCTTCTCAACTGCCCCCCCTCCAAGACTAAACTTAAGTCTCAGGTGAAATGGGAATCCGACTTAAATAATGTCCTGACAGAGGATGAATGGCAGAACAAAATGTAAGTTGCTCAAATCAATTAGGAAGTACAATTCAGGTGCATGAAAGGGAGGGGGTAGTCTGGCTAGAAATACATTGGGGATAAACCCCTGGTGTCCCCCCAGCACACCGAGCTGTACCTGTACCAAGACATGAAAGACTATATATATATATACATATAATAGAAATCCAGAGGTCTTAGATACATACAGTTTGCAAACGTATGTTAAGCCACCAGGCCCCGACAAGGATCCTCTGATGCTGGTGGTCCCTAACTCTAGGTCTGAGCCCGGGGTGCAGAACCCCACAAACCGGCAAAGGCCAGCTACCCCAGGGCAGCACAATGCGAGAAGGTAAAGTGTTAGTATGTGTTAATAAAAGGAAAACAAAATCTATATACAAAAATTTATATACTAGTGAGAGTGTAATTAAAAGACCAGAAGGATTAATAAATGTGTTAAGGGGGTGCTAAATAAGATCTCGCAGTGTGCTACCCCAGAGCAGCCCAGCCCCACCAATCCAGGAGGAACCGCACCCCAGACCCACCCCAGGTACTAATAATAATAATAACAACCCTAGGAGTGGTAGATAGTCTTATAAGTGAGGAAGTCGCTTGGAGTACAAGATTTATGCCAGTGATGTTCTACTTTATGTGAGAGTTTTTGTATTGTACTGTAGGTGTCTTGTTAATTTAGAATACCACAGTTTACATCTAAGTATATGTGTTGTGTGATGGTTTGCTGGAGCCACTTCATCAAGGGCTATTTCTAGAGTCCAGGTGAGATGTGATACAGAAGTCTCAGGAAAAGTGAATGTAGAAATTTATGAGAGCAGTTGTTGCAGAGAGATGGAAAGTTCTTGATAATTAATTGTTTTAATATTTCTCTGGGTTTGAGGAGGCTTGGAGGACTTACGTTATTTGAGTTTAAAGTAATGGAGGAGAGCTTGCAGGTGATACGATTGTGCTCTGCGAGAGGGAAAGGAGTGTTACAAGATCAAGGCAGTGACCTTTCTGAGAGTAGTAGAGTCAGTCCACTGGAGAGACAGAGAGAATAATTTAGAGTGAGTAGTTTGGAACCATTAAGAGATGGAGGAATGTCAATTGAAATATTGAAATCACTCATGATGATGGTGGGGATGTCAAAGGATAGAAATTGAGGGAAACAGGCAGAAAAACTTTCAGAAATGTTTTGGGATGCCCATGTGTGCAATACAGAGCTGCAACATGGCAGCAAGAAAAGAGTGAACATTTACTTCAAATGATCTGAATCTGTGGTAGAACTGTTTATGTGAAAAATTGAGATAGTAATAGTCCAGATCCACTTCCTTTACTGTTATCAGGCGTGGAGGTGTGTGAAGTGGAGACCACCATGTGTCAGTGCTGCAGGGGAGGCTATGTCTGATTGTGTTTGCCATGTTTCTGTTATAGCCAGCAGGTTGAAGTTGTTAGAGATGAAGAGGTCATGAACAGATTTTAATTTGTTACAAATAGAGTGTGCATTCTAAAAGGCACAGTTTAGTGATTTGGAGGGTGATGGGAGACATGATGTTTCTGAGGTTAATTGGATTTATATATTGCTGCAGATTAAGTGAATGGGGCAAGTGGTTAGGGCCTGGATTTGGTGAAATGCCACCAGCTTATAGAAGTAGGAGATAGAGGGGTCATTCCACATTAGATCACCCCCCCCCCCACCCCACTCTAGGAAGCCTGTTTTGGATTGTGCCTGACTAATGCTAATGACTATGAGAAGTTAAAAAAAGAACTCTAAACCAGTGCCGTAACTAGACATTTTGGCGCTGTGTGCAAAAAACGGCATCGCCCCCTCCCCCCCTTATGTAACATAAGGGTAGTGCGCGCCGCAGGTGCGCAAAAAATATATAGGGGCGTGGTTTTGTGGTGAAGGGGTGTGGCCACAAAATAATACCAATTCATATTACGATGCACAGTAGTCTCCTTTATTCAAATTATGCCACACAGTAGTGCGACTACACCATGTAGAGCCCCTTTTACACATTACGGCAGACAGATTCCCCTTTTTACACATTACGGCAGAAAGTCCCCTTTTTACACATTACGGCAGACAGCGCCCCTTTTTACACATTACGGCAGACAGCGTCCCTTTATTACACATTACGGCAGACAGCGTCCCTTTATTACACATTACGGCAGACAGCGTCCCCTTTTTACACATTACGGCAGACAGCGTCCCTTTAGTACACATTACGGCAGACAGCGTCCCCTTTTTACACATTACGGCAGACAGCGTCCCCTTTTTACACATTACGGCAGACAGCGTCCCATTTTTACACATTACAGCAGCCAGATCCCCTTTTACACATTAGGTAGACAGTAGAGAGAGAGAAAGAGAGAGAGATAGAATAGATGATTGTGAAGATATTGGGTTCTAGATCACTCAAGCTTGGTGGTAGATGAAAAACCAACCAGGGTTTATTGACAGAATAGGTTATAACACAGTTCAGCACACTTCTGTAATCCAATTCCACATGACAATTCCCACCACAATCTCCTGACAGAACATTGGCCCTCATTCCGAGTTGTTCGCTCGCTAGCTGCTTTTAGCAGCATTGCAAACGCTAGGCCGCTGCCGTCTGGGAGTGTATCTTAGCTTAGCAGAATAACGAATGAAAGATTAGCAGAATTGCTACAAAATATTTTCTTGCAGTTTCTGAGTAGCTCCAGACCTACTCCTAGATTGCGATCAGCTCAGTCCGTTTAGTTCTTGGTTCGACGTCACAAACACGCCCCTGCGTTCGGTCAGCCACTCCCCCGTTTCTCCAGAGACACCCGCGTTTTTCCCTGACACGCCTGCGTTTTTTAGCACACTCCCGGAAAACGCTTTGTTACCACCCAGAAACGCCCCTTTCCTGTCAATCATTTACCGATCAGCAGTGCGACTGAAAAGCGCAGCACGAACAACAGCAAAACTGCTAAGTTTTTAGTTAAATAACTTAGCACATGCGCCCTGCGGAGCATGCGCATTTAGCAACAAATTGCAGCATAGCGAAAATCGCAACGAGCGAACAACTCGGAATGACCACCATTACTTCTTAGTCTGGGAGCAGAGAGTCTCTTTTAGCAATACAGAGTCCCAGATAAATCCAATATAATGGGTCCCCAAGCAGATCCCTGGCAGAACATTACTTCTTAGCCTGGGATCAAAGAATCTCTCTTCAGCTCTCTGGGTTGCTCTACTTATACCTCCAGAAGCTTCATATTGCTGGGGTGTATGAGACCTCTGTGTCTTAGGATCTTGCAGCATTGGAATACAATACATATTCTAATCAAGGTGATTACATCAGTCAGAGAGCATCCTGTCTGGTCTGCTCACTTTTGGACTATAGGGAGTAAACAAAAAGGGACAATGGAACCTTATATGACTCAACCTTTGAATGTCCACTGTGGTGTATGAAAACAATAGGAAACTAGGTCTAACATAAATATATTATCTAAAGGGTAACAGATAACATAACACACTTGCATATATTAACAATATTAAGATTGATTTAAACACAGTATTGGGTGAGCAGCAATGGACATGTTATGGAGAATGAACAAACAGACAAATTGGATGAATATGGATATGGGTATAAAAAGTACATATTTGACACAGGAAATGAGGCATAGCATTATTAATTTTCACAGACCTCATTTTCTCACAATGATACCATCTCTCTGCTGGCTCAGGCAGTCAGGCTCCTCGGTGCTGGCAGCTCCAGACAGTGGAGAAGGAGGAGGAGGGAGGGGGACACGGGAGCCGCAGCAGCACTATGTAATTGTTAGCGGTGCTGCTGCAGCTGTCTCTCTCCTTCCGCATTGGCTGGCCGCCGCCGCTATAAATGCTGGGATGCACTTCCCTCATCCCAACATTCACAGCGGCGGTGGCGGCCAGCCAATGCGGAAGGAGAGGGACAGCTGCAGCGGCGCTGCCACCAATTACATAGCGCTGCTGCGGCTCCCGAGTCCCCCTCCCTCATCCTCCTTCTCCCTTGCCCTGCCTCCAGAGCTGCTGTTCTTCTCCTGTCAGGCGGCTTGTAATGAGTCAGTTTGACTCATTACAATGCTGCTGATGACTTTGCGGGCAGATGCACGCCTGGCACACACCTAGTTACTGCTCTGATCTCAACTCATTTGGGAGTCAGTGTTTGTTCGTGCTCAATGAGTTCATCCGAGAGATTACCAAACAAAAAAGCCTCAAATGCATGACCTCGTCCACCTTACCACAAAGTGACTACAGCCAGATTCTCTAACAGGACCACAGATCATGGAATGGGGATTGATACCTACGGTCTGTACCTACAATGTTGCGCAAGTGGATGAGCCTTGCGGACCTAAAACAGCAGACCAATTGGTTGAAATGGTGGAGAGGTATGTAAAGCCTGAGGAACTCTTGCTTGTACCCCTCCGGGCTCTAGTCCTGCAACAACGATCTGCAGTGACTACTGGTAAGACTGTTCCAGGGGAAAAGGGTGCTGGGCGGTGGAAAGAACCTAAGACTTTGGGTTTGGAACCTGAAAGTAGTCCAGCAGTGCCAGGAAGGTTCATACCCCATAAAATATTTGATAATAATATGATTCAATGTCTTTGATGTGGTGGTTTGGGCCATATTTGTTTGTCTGAACCTATGCAATGTGAGACTGCTTATGTCATTCACAGAGTGTTTTTCTTTGTTTAGCTAGCCTGCCCTGCTGACCGAGAAGCAGAGAAAAATAAGCAAATGTGTATAGTAACTACAGAAGGCAAACAGGTAGAAGCTTTGTTAGATTCTGGTAGCCTTATGAAAGCAGAATTGGTGAACCCCTTAAACCACAAGGGGAGAACTGTGGGTGTGACTTGCATACATGGGGATATTCGGGACTATGTTACTTCAGAAGTAAACATACTATAGAAATGCAGTGTAATTCCGCTGTAGTCTCTGTGGGTTTGGTTCCTGGCTTGATGTATGATGGGGAGAGACTTTGGCTTTCTCACAGCTTTGAGAAGTGTGCAATTTGTTTCCAAAGTTAATAACCCAGACCCAATTGAGAATGTTACTGATACACTGGCAGTGTGAGTGTCTTCAGAGTCTGAAATGTACCCTTTTTTAAACATTATTGGGGAGCCAGAGAATGTTGAGAACAGTAGTGAGGCACAGAATGATATACCTCCTACTGAAATAGGAAATGTTGAACCAGTTGATCTTCTGCCTGATATTGAACTTAGAAAAGAGATCTTTGCCTTAGAGCAGTTAGATGACCCAACTCTGGTAAAAGCTATAGAGAATGGGGAAAGTGATTGATGGAGACCCTGTAGACCCTGATAGTCATTTGTCATATCATGGCATTACGCCAGAATTTTGGTGTCAAGTGACTAAGAAAGGGGAAGATATTTTGAAACAGTTTAGTCCTAAAGGTATATAGAAGAATGGTGTCACGATCTGGGTAATTAGTTACCTTCTAAGTGTCTCCTGAGACTGGCCCAGCACTCCAAGCCTGGATTCCACCGGCGCTGTCTGTGTGCAGCGCACTGTACAACTTTGCCTCGGTCTCCTCTCCGTGATCCCGGCAGTGCTGTCATGGCAATTATACAGTTAATCCCTTCTGTCATAGTTAATGGCGTCTCCTGGACTCCGCTGCCATCACCACTGATTTCCACATGCTAAAGTTCAAACAGACTTTCCCTCCAGATTCAAACATGGGTGCAGCCATGTTTGATTTGATCACATGTCATTCTACAGCCTATCCGCTGCACTCTGGACTCTGCCTGATTGCTCAGCCAATACCTGCTTCCCAGCTGGTATAAATATCCTGCATCAAGGCTGCCTATTAGTCGGTGCTTTGGTTGTCTATCCTAGTGATACATGTCTTTCCTGTCTGTGGATGTTCCAGCTTGTGCTTCCAGGTATTCCAGCTCCTGTGACCTTGCTCCACTTAAAGAGATCCCACACCAGTTACCATCTTGCGGTGCTGCCTGACTCCAGCAGTGTTCCTACAGTGCATCCTGTGTCCTGCAGTGATCCATCACCGGCTTCCAGCTTTCAGCATTGTTCCAGAATCGCTTCCAGCGGTGTTCCAGTATCACTCCTAGCTCTCATTGCCTACCAATATCGCTCTCCATAATCCACAGTGACTTCATAACAGGCTTCCAGCATTGCTCCAGTCTCACTTCCAGCGTCCAGCGGTGTTCCTGTGTCACTGCCATCTCTTAGCGCTGTTCTGTATCACTCCGAGTATCGCTCTCCATCTCCAGCAGTGTTCCAGCATCGATCCGTTCATCATCTACCACACAACATCGAACCACAGTTCACCATCGATACCATCGGACTCTATCTTCAGTGGTGAGTTTAATACACCTTTTGTCTGCACCAGTTCCATCCGACATCCCCGGAAATTCTTCCAAGTTCCCTTCAAGCTCTGTGCACTTGTGCCAACTCAGCTTCCAGTGTGTCATCTGCCAGGCAGTACCAGCTAGTTCCCTGTTACAGCGGTTAGCTGTGACCTACGGACTTTCCAACTCCGGTTCTTGCAAGGACTTTGTTACATCTTATCCTGCATTGCCACAGTATTCATTACCACTGCTCTCCCAGGAACTGTACTGCTATTTATCTGCACAAATTACTGTTGAAAGTTATCTGAATTGCCAAGGTGTCTAAACTGTGTTTTCAATAAACAGACTTAGTTTTATATACTCCATTGCTGTGGTCACGCCTTCAAGCAAACGGTGCTTAACCTCCTGCATGTCCAAGAAAAGAACCCTGTTGTACCTCCATGGTTCACATACACGCCAGCCCCTACGTCTGAGGCTTCCCCAGGTCATCCCTCAGTTGTGACACATGGTATTAATTTAGATCTAGCTCATGGTCACATAACTGCAGGTTTTATTGGCCTGGGTCCCGAAAGAGGTATCTGAGCATTGTGCATCCTGCCCTGAATGTCCGAATCATGCTCCAAGGCCACATATTTAAAGTTTGCTTGTCCCATTACTAAGGTTCCTTTTTAAAGCATAACTATGTATTTTGTTGGAACTCTAATAAAATCCACCCGGAGCCATCAATATATTTTGGTCATAATGTATTATGCTACCAGATATCTGGAGTGATACCATTGCGCAGTACTTCAACAAAGACCATTACTGGAGAACTACTACGTCTTTAGCAGGTTGGGATTACCTATGCAAATCCTAATTTACCAGGGTATACCATTTATGTAAAAAATAATGAAAGAATTATACCTCCTGTTTAAAATTACTCAGTAAAAAACCTCCGAGTATCACCCCCAGACTGATGAGTTAGTGAAGAGGTTTAATAAAACGTTAAAACAGATGCTAAAGGAAGTGGTAGCTAAAGATGGAGGAGATTATTTACTTCCGTATTTATTGCTGCCCATACTAAAGGTTCCCCAATCCTCCACAAGGTTTTCACCTTTTGATTTGTTGTACGGGAGACACACAAGGGATGCTTGTTTTGGTTCCCACAGTAAAAAGTAAACTTTTGGCGAAGTGGCAAGGACCCTTTGAAATCCTAGAAAAAGTGGTAGAAGTTAATTATAAAGTGTACCTTCCTGGGAAAAGAAAGCCTGAACAGATCTACCATGTAAATGTTATAAATCCTTGGAAGGATAGGGCACATATATGCTGTTTTGAAGGCAAAGGTTGGTCACACCAAATATTGATTAGATTTAGATATCTCTTCTGATCATTCAGTTTGCATTGTGGTAATTAACTATTTACACTTCTATTTTTTTTTTAAATTCTTACGTTGCAGCATTTTTCCACACTTTTGCACAGTACTCTCTCTCTCTTGATGCGATAAAATAGTTGCCGCTCAGAAAGTAAAAACGCCCATTGCAGGCACTACATAAGCAACGCACGATGCAAACGCATAAACATTCGCAATTACCGTAACCTTACCAGGCACAGTTATCCACAATTCTGCTAACAGGATGGAAGTGATCATCGCTGACATCAGAGACCTACCCAAAAAACGCATTGGTACACCAGCATTTTGACAAACACACCCACAAAACACAATGTTTCCTCCCCTAAACACTGGCTTCCTGTCAATCAAAATGCAATTGCACTGAAGCACAATGTGTTTACAGAATAAAGTGCAAATCCCAGATGCGCATGCGCAGTCATTTGATAATCGGACGGATTGCGTTCTGTCAATTTTGCAATCTGTGCTGAATATAAGGTCCTTACTCTGTAGTTACTGTATATCTATTTGCCAGTCCCATAATATCTTGAGTGCTCGCCGCCTTTCTTTCCTACAATTAACATACAGAGTAGCTCACATTAATTTGCTGAAGGGCTGGATAAGATGATTTGTAAATACTAATCCTGTCAAATGTGCCTATTTTTGGGTGGCAGATAAACTTTGAAATAAGGGATTCATTCTGAGATTTGCAGCAGGGAGTCTTAAGGCATTAGTGGCTGTGAGCGAGAAGGGGAATGAACCAGTAGGAGATAGATAAACGCTGCTTTGTGCTTCAAACAAACCTCTTGGATAAAATGACAGGGCAAAAGACTTTTAGTTGCTAATAACCTTAGACAATTTATAAATGCCGATATATTCAGGATGTTGCTGTTTCCTTTTAAATGTCTTTTGGAAGAATCCTGGAAGATAAATTTAAATGCAAAATATGTTGATCGTGTTTGGCGAAGTCTTCTGGGCTAAAGTAGTAATACGTGTGTTCACACATTTTGTAAAGGGAGTTGCTGCCAAATAATTCAGAATTGATGTTACACAATGTCGCAGTTAAATAACACTGACATTTTTTTTTATTGCCTTGGAACATTATTACTATTTGTAATAGATCACCCACTATCAGTGTTTTTTTTCTCTTATTTTTATGATTTTTAATAAATGTTTACTTTTTATGACACCAGTTAGTCTGTACCAGTTATTCGTCTGGTCAGTCCATGTTCTATATTACCCTTTTTCTCAACTTCACAATACAGGATTTAGGGTTATTGCAATACCCCATACACAGCTTCATTGAATCGCACACAAAGCGAAATTAGGTATTTATGTTTTTGCCAAATTAACAGTATCTACAAAAATGCCCCAATACATTTTATTTCTTATTGCTGCATACGTGAAATAATAATTATAATTACACCACTCCACCTCGCATCTGCTCATCCCTGTAGCCCCCTTCACTCCTATTTAACGAATAAATATTAATTTATGTTTTCTCCGGCTGGGTCCACAGGTTATCCACAGGATAACATTGGGATATGCCGGAGCGACAGCGGAAATGGCAGCAAACGGTCACGAGCTTTCTGGCCTCCCGGGATGCATCGGGGCTTCTCCATATAATCCCGCCCACTGACTCAGTCAAATCAGTTTTTTGTTTGGTGCAGCAGGAGCCGGACCATGGTCACAGGGCTGCAGTTAATAGCAGCCTGAAGCTTTTATTATATTATTTTTATAATCTTACTATGTTTTTTGAGTGACTTTTCTTAACAGCGTCTTAACCGCATGCTAGAAAGAGTCGCTCCAACAACTCTCCACCGGGTCGCAACAACGCTTACCTTCGTGGTACAGTGCTGTCTCGGCGGGCGTCTGTGTTGGATGATTCTAGCAGGTCCAGCAGATGTTACCAGGCTGTGGCCGGAGCATGGGGAGAAGATAAGTCATCAGTTTCCTCTTACTAGGGGGTTCCGGACACAGCTTCACTGTATTGGAGGAGACTACAAACAGTGGTTGATGTGCCGCCACTCTTAAGTGCAACAGCGTTATGCTTTAGGGATCATAGGCGCCAGGACTAGGTTGAGGCCACGATCCTTAGAGTTTAAGTCAACGGGGGGAGGTAGACGCTCTCCTGGTTACCCCTCCCCCAAGTTCATGACCAGTTTCCGCGCGTCTCCCGTCCATGAACTAATTACCTCACTTCCGTCTCAGACGCTACCACGAGGGTACTCGGTCGCAGCTTAGACGCTGCGGTTGTGTACACTAAAGTTGCCGCCTAGACCGAGTCGCAGACCATAGCTTCTGCATACACTTATCGTTCACTGAGCATCTGTGTCTGTTTGTGAGCGTCTGTGTCTCTCATCAGTTATCAGAGCGGCAGTGTACACTAGTAGCGTCTGAATCCACTCAACGTCTTTCGAGCATATTGAGTGATCATGGAAGTGTGGTGAGTCTCCCTGTATCCCACTCTACTAAGTAAGGGTTATACAGTACTAAAATTCTTTCTACTTGTTAGTATGAATTGTTAATTTTGGTACACATTGCATATGAGGCCTGTACAGTACTGTTGTTTTCTGCATAATAATGTCTGAAATACTTGTTATAAGAGCTGTTATAAAAACACAAATACAGTAATTGTACTCCTACTTACTTGTAAAGTAATGTTTGTGATTGATTATATTCTCATATGACAATGTCTAATATTTAACATGGGACTGACTGCTAGTGTGATGGCTGACTTTTATATGTCTGTCAGTATTGTTTCTGAACCTCAAATCAGGTATACGGATTGTGGTCAGATTGATATTACTTTTCAGTCACAAAAGAGTAGTATTTATAAAAATGAATTATTTACCTTGTCTGTGAGCGGCAAAAGTACTTTATCAGGGCCCTACACCCTTAACATGCTTATCTGGTATAGTGAGTTTGCATGGAATAGCCCAGTATCTTACTTCTGAGGGGCAACGCCCTGCAAGAGGGGTGTGGTCGCACAGACCTTGGCTGCAATTGCTGGCAGATTAGCACCTGCAGTTCCACCCCCGGGAATAGGTTACACTATTAACCCATACATGCATCTCCCTCCTTATGGCTTTTACAAATAGCCAGGCTACTAAAACCAGGGTAGATACATCCATGTTACAGACTACACAAGAAGAATTCAAACCATATGATGATCAGATATAGCTGACCTTACTGATGCATGAATGCTATTCTGTCTCTGGAAGAATCAGCCAAAGCAGTGTCAAAATCTAAGGCACCTATATTTAAACAGTGCTCCAGTGATGTAATGGCAGTGCGTGGTACTTATAAGACAGTATCTGTTGAGCAATACTAAAGGTTGTGAGTTCAAGCCTGGCCTGGAGCAGCTTTAACTGTTTTAGGGATTCTTACTATTCCTTTCCAGGTGCAGACTGTTCAAAAAGAGAAGTTCCTTCTAGAGTAGATGCACATGTTGTTCGACTTGTGCGTAAACCTATTTTACCATTGCCGTCTACTTCACTAAATGATGCCACAGATAGAAGAGTAGATAGTTTCTTAAAATATATATATATATATATTTTCTCTCTCAGGGGCAGTGACAAGGCATGTTATGGCTTTAGCCTGGATGGCAAGTGCAATGGTAGAATGGGGGAGGAACTAGAGAATGGCCTCTCCCCTCCTACCAGGGAGCAGGAGTCTTATCTAGGCTGTATAAGACAAGTTGCGCAATATTTGAAGAAGCAGCAACTGATATGGGTACGATTGCTTCTAAAGCATCAGTCTTGACAGTAGCGGCTCGTAGAGCAGTTTGGCTATGCACTTGGAAAGCAGATGCAGAATCCAAGAAAGCTTTGGAAGCATTGCCTTTCACTGGTAATATATTGTTTGGAAAACAATTGTCAGATATTCTAGAATCGGAAGCTGAATCCAAAAAGGTCAGATTTCCGGCTAGTTATAACCCTAAGTCTAGGGGTTCAACATTTCGGCCATTTCGATGGCAAGGCAAAGCAAAAGCGAAAGAGGAGTCTAAGCAACCCCAGTTCAATAGATCAGCCAGGGGTAGAAAGCAATGGACTAATAGAAGGCCAGCTTCCAAGCCAGAACAGAAGCCATCAGTCTGACGATACGGGCCTCTGCCTGGAGGATTCCAGGGTTGGGGGCTGACTCCTTCAGTTTGCACACATATGGCAGCAGTCGACGACAGATGCTTGGGTGCAGAAGGTGGTATCTCTCAGTTATGGTTTCCCCTTCAGGAGGCAGCCTCCTCAAGGTTTTTTTGCACCAGCCCATCTCGTATAGAGTCGAAGGTGCAAGAAGCAGTACAGAAATTGCTTCAGTCTGGGGTAATTATCCCAGTACCCCCATCGCAATGGGGACAGGGTTTTTACTAGAGATGAGCGGGTTCGGTTTCTCTGAATCCGAACCCGCCCGAACTTCATGGTTTTTTTCACGGGTCCGAGCAGACTCGGATCCTCCCGCCTTGCTCGGTTAACCCGAGCGCGCCCGAACGTCATCATGACGCTGTCGGATTCTCGCGAGACTCGGATTCTATATAAGGAGCCGCGCGTCGCCGCCATTTTCACACGTGCATTGAGATTGATAGGGAGAGGACGTGGCTGGCGTCCTCTCCATTTAGATTAGAAGAGAGAGAGAGAGAGAGATTGACCTGATTTACTGGAGTTTAGGAGTACTGTAGAAGTGTAGAGAGTGCAGAGTTTACTAGTGACTGACCACAGTGACCACCAGACAGTGCAGTTTTATTTAATATATCCGTTCTCTGCCTGAAAAAAACGATACACACAGTGACTCAGTCACATACCATATCTGTGTGCACTGCTCAGCACAGTGTGCTGCATCATCTATGTATATATATCTGACTGTGCTCAGCTCACACAGCTTATAATTGTGGGGGAGACTGGGGAGCACTGCAGTGCCAGTTATAGGTTATAGCAGGAGTACATATTATATTAAAATTAAACAGTGCACACTTTTGCTGCAGGAGTGCCACTGCCAGTGTGACTGACCAGTGACCTGACCACACTGACCACCAGTATAGTTAGTAGTATACTATATTGTGATTGCCTGAAAAAGTTAAACACTCGTCGTGTGACTTCACTTGTGTGGTGTTTTTTTTTTTATTCTATAAAAAACTCATTCTGCTGACAGACAGTGTCCAGCAGGTCCGTCATTATATAATATATACCTGTCCGGCTGCAGTAGTGATATATATATATTTTTTATATCATTATTTATCATCCAGTCGCAGCAGACACAGTACGGTAGTTCACGGCTGTAGCTACCTCTGTGTCGGCACTCGGCAGTCCATCCATAATTGTATACCACCTACCCGTGTTTTTTTTTTCTTTCTTCTTTATACATACATACTACTACATCTCTTTATCAACCAGTCTATATTAGCAGCAGACACAGTACAGTACGGTAGTCCACGGCTGTAGCTACCTCTGTGTCGGCACTCGGCAGTCCGTCCATAATTGTATACCACCTACCCGTGGTTTTTTTTTCTTTCTTCTTTATACATACATACTACTACATCTCTTTATCAACCAGTCTATATTAGCAGCAGACACAGTACAGTACGGTAGTTCACGGCTGTAGCTACCTCTGTGTCGGCACTCGGCAGTCCGTCCATAATTGTATACCACCTACCCGTGGTTTTTTTTTCTTTCTTCTTTATACATACATACTACTACATCTCTTTATCAACCAGTCTATATTAGCAGCAGACACAGTACAGTACGGTAGTCCACGGCTGTAGCTACCTCTGTGTCGGCACTCGGCAGTCCGTCCATAATTGTATACCACCTACCCGTGGTTTTTTTTTCTTTCTTCTTTATACATACATACTACTACATCTCTTTATCAACCAGTCTATATTAGCAGCAGACACAGTACAGTACGGTAGTTCACGGCTGTAGCTACCTCTGTGTCGGCACTCGGCAGTCCGTCCATAATTGTATACCACCTACCCGAGGTTTTTTTTTCTTTCTTCTTTATACATACATACTGCTACATCTCTTTATCAACCAGTCTATATTAGCAGCAGACACAGTACAGTACGGTAGTCCACGGCTGTAGCTACCTCTGTGTCGGCACTCGGCAGTCCGTCCATAATTGTATACCACCTACCGTGGTTTTTCTTTCTTTCTTCTTTATACATACATACTACTACATCTCTTTATCAACCAGTCTATATTAGCAGCAGACACAGTACAGTACGGTAGTTCACGGCTGTAGCTACCTCTGTGTCGGCACTCGGCAGTCCGTCCATAATTGTATACCACCTACCCGTGGTTTTTTTTTCTTTCTTCTTTATACATACATACATACTACTACATCTCTTTATCAACCAGTCTATATTAGCAGCAGACACAGTACAGTACGGTAGTTCACGGCTGTAGCTACCTCTGTGTCGGCACTCGGCAGTCCGTCCATAATTGTATACCACCTACCCGTGGTTTTTTTTTCTTTCTTCTTTATACATACATACTACTACATCTCTTTATCAACCAGTCTATATTAGCAGCAGACACAGTACAGTACGGTAGTCCACGGCTGTAGCTACCTCTGTGTCGGCACTCGGCAGTCCGTCCATAATTGTATACCACCTACCCGTGGTTTTTTTTTCTTTCTTCTTTATACATACATACTACTACATCTCTTTATCAACCAGTCTATATTAGCAGCAGACACAGTACAGTACGGTAGTTCACGGCTGTAGCTACCTCTGTGTCGGCACTCGGCAGTCCGTCCATAATTGTATACCACCTACCCGTGGTTTTTTTTTCTTTCTTCTTTATACATACATACTACTACATCTCTTTATCAACCAGTCTATATTAGCAGCAGACACAGTACAGTACGGTAGTCCACGGCTGTAGCTACCTCTGTGTCGACACTCGGCAGTCCGTCCATAATTGTATACTAGTATCCATCCATCTCCATTGTTTACCTGAGGTGCCTTTTAGTTGTGCCTATTAAAATATGGAGAACAAAAATGTTGAGGTTCCAAAATTAGGGAAAGATCAAGATCCACTTCCACCTCGTGCTGAAGCTGCTGCCACTAGTCATGGCCGAGACGATGAAATGCCAGCAACGTCGTCTGCCAAGGCCGATGCCCAATGTCATAGTACAGAGCATGTCAAATCCAAAACACCAAATATCAGTAAAAAAAAGGACTCCAAAACCTAAAATAAAATTGTCGGAGGAGAAGCGTAAACTTGCCAATATGCCATTTACCACACGGAGTGGCAAGGAACGGCTGAGGCCCTGGCCTATGTTCATGGCTAGTGGTTCAGCTTCACATGAGGATGGAGGCACTCAGCCTCTCGCTAGAAAAATGAAAAGACTCAAGCTGGCAAAAGCAGTAGCACCGCAAAGAACTGTGCGTTCTTCGAAATCCCAAATCCACAAGGAGAGTCCAATTGTGTCGGTTGCGATGCCTGACCTTCCCAACACTGGACGTGAAGAGCATGCGCCTTCCACCATTTGCACGCCCCCTGCAAGTGCTGGAAGGAGCACCCGCAGTCCAGTTCCTGATAGTCAGATTGAAGATGTCAGTGTTGAAGTACACCAGGATGAGGAGGATATGGGTGTTGCTGGCGCTGGGGAGGAAATTGACCAGGAG
Source organism: Pseudophryne corroboree (assembly GCF_028390025.1). Taxonomy (NCBI): domain Eukaryota; kingdom Metazoa; phylum Chordata; class Amphibia; order Anura; family Myobatrachidae; genus Pseudophryne; species Pseudophryne corroboree. Next base: position 205,832,925 of record NC_086446.1, on the reverse strand, counting down.
GATTCTGATGGTGAGGTGGTTTGTTTAAGTCAGGCACCCGGGGAGACACCTGTTGTCCGTGGGAGGAATATGGCCGTTGACATGCCTGGTGAAAATACCAAAAAAATCAGCTCTTCGGTGTGGAGGTATTTCAACAGAAATGCGGACAACAGGTGTCAAGCCGTGTGTTCCCTTTGTCAAGCTGTAATAAGTAGGGGTAAGGACGTTAACCACCTCGGAACATCCTCCCTTATACGTCACCTGCAGCGCATTCATAATAAGTCAGTGACAAGTTCAAAAACTTTGGGTGACAGCGGAAGCAGTCCACTGACCAGTAAATCCCTTCCTCTTGTAACCAAGCTCACGCAAACCACCCCACCAACTCCCTCAGTGTCAATTTCCTCCTTCCCCAGGAATGCCAATAGTCCTGCAGGCCATGTCACTGGCAATTCTGATGATTCCTCTCCTGCCTGGGATTCCTCCGATGCATCCTTGCGTGTAACTGCTGCTGGCGCTGCTGTTGTTGCTGCTGGGAGTCGATGGTCATCCCAGAGGGGAAGTCGTAAGACCACTTTTACTACTTCCACCAAGCAATTGACTGTCCAACAGTCCTTTGCGAGGAAGATGAAATATCACAGCAGTCATCCTACTGCAAAGCGGATAACTGAGGCCTTGGCATCCTGGGTGGTGAGAAACGTGGTTCCGGTATCCATCATTACTGCAGAGCCAACTAGAGACTTGTTGGAGGTACTGTGTCCCCGGTACCAAATACCATCTAGGTTCCATTTCTCTAGGCAGGCGATACCGAAAATGTACACAGACCTCAGAAAAAGAGTCACCAGTGTCCTAAAAAATGCAGCTGTACCCAATGTCCACTTAACCACGGACATGTGGACAAGTGGAGCAGGGCAGGGTCAGGACTATATGACTGTGACAGCCCACTGGGTAGATGTATGGACTCCCGCCGCAAGAACAGCAGCGGCGGCACCAGTAGCAGCATCTCGCAAACGCCAACTCTTTCCTAGGCAGGCTACGCTTTGTATCACCGCTTTCCAGAATACGCACACAGCTGAAAACCTCTTACGGCAACTGAGGAAGATCATCGCGGAATGGCTTACCCCAATTGGACTCTCCTGTGGATTTGTGGCATCGGACAACGCCAGCAATATTGTGTGTGCATTAAATATGGGCAAATTCCAGCACGTCCCATGTTTTGCACATACCTTGAATTTGGTGGTGCAGAATTATTTAAAAAACGACAGGGGCGTGCAAGAGATGCTGTCGGTGGCCAGAAGAATTGCGGGACACTTTCGGCGTACAGGCACCACGTACAGAAGACTGGAGCACCACCAAAAACTACTGAACCTGCCCTGCCATCATCTGAAGCAAGAAGTGGTAACGAGGTGGAATTCAACCCTCTATATGCTTCAGAGGTTGGAGGAGCAGCAAAAGGCCATTCAAGCCTATACAATTGAGCACGATATAGGAGGTGGAATGCACCTGTCTCAAGCGCAGTGGAGAATGATTTCAACGTTGTGCAAGGTTCTGCTGCCCTTTGAACTTGCCACACGTGAAGTCAGTTCAGACACTGCCAGCCTGAGTCAGGTCATTCCCCTCATCAGGCTTTTGCAGAAGAAGCTGGAGACATTGAAGGAGGAGCTAACACGGAGCGATTCCGCTAGGCATGTGGGACTTGTGGATGGAGCCCTTAATTCGCTTAACAAGGATTCACGGGTGGTCAATCTGTTGAAATCAGAGCACTACATTTTGGCCACCATGCTCGATCCTAGATTTAAAGCCTACCTTGGATCTCTCTTTCCGGCAGACACAAGTCTGCTGGGGTTGAAAGACCTGCTGGTGAGAAAATTGTCAAGTCAAGCGGAACGCGACCTGTCAACATCTCCTCCTTCACATTCTCCCGCAACTGGGGGTGCGAGGAAAAGGCTCAGAATTCCGAGCCCACCCGCTGGCGGTGATGCAGGGCAGTCTGGAGCGACTGCTGATGCTGACATCTGGTCCGGACTGAAGGACCTGACAACGATTACGGACATGTCGTCTACTGTCACTGCATATGATTCTCTCACCATTGAAAGAATGGTGGAGGATTATATGAGTGACCGCATCCAAGTAGGCACGTCACACAGTCCATACTTATACTGGCAGGAAAAAGAGGCAATTTGGAGGCCCTTGCACAAACTGGCTTTATTCTACCTAAGTTGCCCTCCCACAAGTGTGTACTCCGAAAGAGTGTTTAGTGCCGCCGCTCACCTTGTCAGCAATCGGCGTACGAGGTTACATCCAGAAAATGTGGAGAAGATGATGTTCATTAAAATGAATTATAATCAATTCCTCCGCGGAGACATTGACCAGCAGCAATTGCCTCCACAAAGTACACAGGGAGCTGAGATGGTGGATTCCAGTGGGGACGAATTTATAATCTGTGAGGAGGGGGATGTACACGGTGATATATCGGAGGATGATGATGAGGTGGACATCTTGCCTCTGTAGAGCCAGTTTGTGCAAGGAGAGATTAATTGCTTCTTTTTTGGGGGGGGTCCAAACCAACCCGTCATATCAGTCACAGTCGTGTGGCAGACCCGGTCACTGAAATGATGGGTTGGTTAAAGTGTGCATGTCCTGTTTTGTTTATACAACATAAGGGTGGGTGGGAGGGCCCAAGGACAATTCCATCTTGCACCTCTTTTTTCTTTTATTTTTCTTTGCGTCATGTGCTGTTTGGGGAGGGTTTTTTGGAAGGGACATCCTGCGTGACACTGCAGTGCCACTCCTAAATGGGCCCGGTGTTTGTGTCGGCCACTAGGGTCGCTTATCTTACTCACACAGCTACCTCATTGCGCCTCTTTTTTTCTTTGCGTCATGTGCTGTTTGGGGAGGGTTTTTTGGAAGGGCCATCCTGCATGACACTGCAGTGCCACTCCTAGATGGGCCCGGTGTTTGTGTCGGCCACTACGGTCGCTAATCTTACTCACACAGCTACCTCATTGCGCCTCTTTTTTTCTTTGCGTCATGTGCTGTTTGGGGAGGGTTTTTTGGAAGGGACATCCTAGGTGACACTGCAGTGCCACTCCTAGATGGGCCCGGTGTTTGTGTCGGCCACTGGGGTCGCTAATCTTACTCACACAGCTACCTCATTGCGCCTCTTTTTTTCTTTGCGTCATGTGCTGTTTGGGGAGGGTTTTTTGGAAGGGACATCCTGCGTGACACTGCAGTGCCACTCCTAAATGGGCCCGGTGTTTGTGTCGGTCACTACGGTCGCTAATCTTACTCACACAGCTACCTCATTGCGCCTCTTTTTTTCTTTGCGTCATGTGCTGTTTGGGGAGGGTTTTTTGGAAGGGACATCCTGCGTGACACTGCAGTGCCACTCCTAAATGGGCCCGGTGTTTGTGTCGGCCACTAGGGTCGCTAATCTTACTCACACAGCTACCTCATTGCGCCTCTTTTTTTCTTTGCGTCATGTGCTGTTTGGGGAGGGTTTTTTGGAAGGGACATCCTACGTGACACTGCAGTGCCACTCCTAGATGGGCCCAGTGTTTGTGTCGGCCACTAGGGTCGCTAATCTTACTCACACAGCTACCTCATTGCGCCTCTTTTTTTCTTTGCGTCATGTGCTGTTTGGGGAGGGTTTTTTGGAAGGGACATCCTGCGTGACACTGCAGTGCCACTCCTAAATGGGCCCGGTGTTTGTGTCGCCCACTACGGTCGCTAATCTTACTCACACAGCTACCTCATTGCGCCTCTTTTTTTCTTTGCGTCATGTGCTGTTTGGGGAGGGTTTTTTGGAAGGGACATCCTGCGTGACACTGCAGTGCCACTCCTAAATGGGCCCGGTGTTTGTGTCGGCCACTAGGGTCGCTTATCTTACTCACACAGTCAGCTACCTCATTGCGCCTCTTTTTTTCTTTGCGTCATGTGCTGTTTGGGGAGTGTTTTTTGGAAGGGCCATCCTGCGTGACACTGCAGTGCCACTCCTAGATGGGCCCGGTGTTTGTGTCGGCCACTAGGGTCGCTAATCTTACTCACACAGCTACCTCATTGCGCCTCTTTTTTTCTTTGCGTCATGTGCTGTTTGGGGAGGGTTTTTTGGAAGGGACATCCTGCGTGACACTGCAGTGCCACTCCTAAATGGGCCCGGTGTTTGTGTCGGCCACTAGGGTCGCTAATCTTACTCACACAGCTACCTCATTGCGCCTCTTTTTTTCTTTGCGTCATGTGCTGTTTGGGGAGGGTTTTTTGGAAGGGACATCCTGCGTGACACTGCAGTGCCACTCCTAGATGGGCCAGGTGTTTGTGTCGGCCACTAGGGTCGCTTAGCTTAGTCATCCAGCGACCTCGGTGCAAATTTTAGGACTAAAAATAATATTGTGAGGTGTGAGGTATTCAGAATAGACTGAAAATGAGTGGAAATTATGGTTTTTGAGGTTAATAATAATATGGGATCAAAATGACCCCCAAATTCTATGATTTAAGCTGTTTTTTAGGGTTTTTTGAAAAAAACACCCGAATCCAAAACACACCCGAATCCGACAAAAAAAATTCGGTGAGGTTTTGCCAAAACGCGGTCGAACCCAAAACACGGCCGCGGAACCGAACCCAAAACCAAAACACAAAACCCGAAAAATTTCAGGCGCTCATCACTAGTTTTTACTCCAATCTATTTATGATTCAGAAGCCAAATGGGACATTCCGACCAATTCTCAATCTCAGAATGTTAAACAAATACATTTGGATTCCAAGGTTCCACATGGAGACGTTACGCTCCATAGTTTTGGCTATGGAACGGGGTGATTACATGGTATCCCTAGATATACAGGATGCTTACCTACATGTGCCCATAGCATGGTGTCATCAATGTTACCTCAGGTTTGCCATCCTCCATTAACATTTTCAGTTCCAAGCCTTACTCTTCGGGCTAGCAACAGCACCCAGGGTATTTACCAAAATTATGGTGTTATGGCAGCTTATCTCCGCAAGCAGGGGATAAGAATATTTCCATACCTCGACGACCTTTTAATCCTAGCACATTTGCAGGAATTACTTTTGAGCCATCTTCAACAGACAGTAGTTTGTCTACAAAGACATGAATGGCTCATAAACTGGGAAAAGTCGTCTCTGAATCCGTCACAACGTATGGTTAAATTGGGGGCCATATTGGATTCAGGTCTACAGAGAATTTTCTTACCAGAGAAAAAGATATCCAAGGTGCAGGTAATGACTCAGGAGTCGTTGCACACTCAGACAGTGTCAGTCCATGCAGCAATGCGACTGTTGGGTCTGATGGTGTCAACCTTCGACATTGTGGAATATGCACAATTCCACTCCAGACTTCTACATCACCTTATTCTGACCAAATGGAACGGAAATCATCAGACAATAAAAATAAGAATTTACTTACCGATAATTATATTTCTCATAGTCCGTAGTGGATGCTGGGGACTCCGAAAGGACCATGGGGATTAGCGGCTCCGCAGGAGACTGGGCACAAAAGTAAAAGCTTTAGGACTACCTGGTGTGCACTGGCTCCTCCCCCTATGACCCTCCTCCAAGCCTCAGTTAGGATACTGTGCCCGGACGAGCGTACACAATAAGGAAGGATTTTGAATCCCGGGTAAGACTCATACCAGCCACACCAATCACACCGTACAACTTGTGATTTGAACCCAGTTAACAGCATGATAACAGAGGAGCCTCTGAAAAGATGGCTCACAACAATAATAACCCGATTTTTGTAACAATAACTATGTACAAGTATTGCAGACAATCCGCACTTGGGATGGGCGCCCAGCATCCACTACGGACTACGAGAAATAGAATTATCGGTAAGTAAATTCTTATTTTCTCTAACGTCCTAGTGGATGCTGGGGACTCCGAAAGGACCATGGGGATTATACCAAAGCTCCCAAACGGGCGGGAGAGTGCGGATGACTCTGCAGCACCGAATGAGAGAACTCCAGGTCCTCCTCAGCCAGGGTATCAAATTTGTAGAATTTTGCAAACGTATTTGCCCCTGACCAAGTAGCTGCTCGGCAAAGTTGTAAAGCCGAGACCCCTCGGGCAGCCGCCCAAGATGAGCCCACTTTCCGTGTGGAATGGGCTTTTACAGATTTTGGCTGTGGCAGGCCTGCCACAGAATGTGCAAGCTGAATTGTACTACAAATCCAACGAGCAATCGTCTGCTTAGAAGCAGGGGCACCCAGCTTGTTGGGTGCATACAGGATAAACAGCGAGTCAGATTTTCTGACTCCAGCCGTCCTGGAAATATATATTTTCAGGGCCCTGACTACGTCCAGCAACTTGGAATCCTCCAAGTCCCTAGTAGCCGCAGGCACCACAATAGGCTGGTTTAAGTGAAATGCTGAAACCACCTTAGGGAGAAATTGAGGACGAGTCCTCAATTCTGCCCTGTCCGTATGAAAAATTAGGTAAGGGCTTTTATAGGATAAAGCCGCCAATTCTGATACACGCCTGGCTGAAGCCAGGGCTAACAGCATTACCACTTTCCATGTGAGATATTTTAAATCCACAGTGGTGAGTGGTTCAAACCAATGTGATTTTAGGAATCCCAAAACTACATTGAGATCCCAAGGTGCCACTGGAGGCACAAAAGGAGGCTGTATATGCAGTACCCCCTTGACAAACGTCTGAACTTCAGGAACTGAAGCTAGTTCTTTTTGGAAGAATATCGACAGGGCCGAAATTTGAACCTTAATGGACCCTAATTTGAGGCCCATAGACAGTCCTGTTTGCAGGAAATGCAGGAATCGACCCAGTTGAAATTCCTCTGTAGGGGCCTTCCTGGCCTCACACCACGCAACATATTTACGCCAAATACGGTGATAATGTTGCACAGTTACATCCTTCCTGGCTTTGATCAGGGTAGGGATAACTTCATCCGGAATGCCTTTTTCCTTCAGGATCCGGCGTTCAACCGCCATGCCGTCAAACGCAGCCGCGGTAAGTCTTGGAACAGACATGGTCCCTGCTGGAGCAGGTCCTTTCTTAGAGGTAGAGGCCACGGGTCTTCCGTGAGCATCTCTTGAATTTCCGGGTACCAAGTCCTTCTTGGCCAATCCGGAGCCACGAGTATAGTCTTTACACCTCTCCTTCTTATGATTCTCAGTACCTTGGGTATGAGAGGCAGAGGAGGGAACACATATACTGACTGGTACACCCACGGTGTTACCAGAGCGTCCACAGCTATTGCCTGAGGGTCCCTTGACCTGGCGCAATATCTGTCCAGTTTTTTGTTGAGGCGGGACGCCATCATGTCCACCTTTGGTTTTTCCCAACGGTTCACAATCATGTGGAAGACTTCTGGGTGAAGTCCCCACTCCCCTGGGTGAAGATCGTGTCTGCTGAGGAAGTCTGCTTCCCAGTTGTCCACTCCCGGAATGAACACTGCTGACAGTGCTATCACATGATTTTCCACCCAGCGAAGAATCCTTGCAACTTCCGTCATTGCCCTCCTGCTTCTTGTGCCGCCCTGTCTGTTTACGTGGGCGACTGCCGTGATGTTGTCCGACTGGATCAACACCGGCTGACCCTGAAGCAGAGGCCTTGCCTGACTTAGGGCATTGTAAATGGCCCTTAGTTCCAGGATATTTATGTGAAGTGACGTTTCCATGCTTGACCACAAGCCCTGGAAATTTTTTCCCTGTGTGACTGCTCCCCAGCCTCTCAGGCTGGCATCCGTGGTCACCAGGACCCAATCCTGAATGCCGATGAGCACTCTGTAACCACCACAGGAGAGACACCCTTGTCCTTGGAGACAGGGTTATCCACTGATGCATTTGAAGATGCGATCCGGACCATTTGTCCAGCAGATCCCACTGAAAAGTTCTTGCGTGGAATCTGCCGAATGGAATCGCTTCGTAAGAAGCCACCATCTTTCCCAGGACCCTTGTGCATTGATGCACTGACACTTGGCCTGGTCTTAGGAGGTTCCTGACTAGGTCGGATAACTCCCTGGCTTTCTCCTCCGGGAGAAACACCTTTTTCTGTACTGTGTCCAGAATCATCCCTAGGAACAGCAGACGTGTCGTCGGAATCAGCTGCGATTTTGGAATATTTAGAATCCATCCGTGCTGTCGTAGTACTAATTGAGATAGTGCTACTCCGACCTCTAACTGTTCTCTGAACCTTGCCCTTATCAGGAGATCGTCCAAGTAAGGGATAATTAAGATGCCTTTTCTTCGAAGAAGAATCATCATTTCGGCCATTACCTTGGTAAAGACCCGGGGTGCCGTGGACAATCCAAACGGCAGCGTCTGAAACTGATAGTGACAGTTCTGTACCACAAACCTGAGGTACCCTTGGTGAGAAGGGCAAATTGGGACATGGAGGTAAGCATCCTTGATGTCCAGAGACACCATATAGTCCCCTTCTTCCAGGTTCGCTATCACTGCTCTGAGTGACTCCATCTTGAACTTGAACCTTTTTAGGTAAGTGTTCAAGGATTTCAGATTTAAAATGGGTCTCACCGAGCCGTCCGGCTTCGGTACCACAAACAGCGTGGAATAATACCCCTTTCCCTGTTGTAGGAGGGGTACCTTGATTATCACCTGCTGGGAATACAGCTTGTGAATGGCTTCCAATACCGCCTCCCTGTCGGGGGGAGACGTTGGTAAAGCAGACTTCAGGAACCGGCGAGGGGGAGACGTCTCGAATTCCAATTTGTACCCCTGAGATACTACCTGCAGGCAGGGCCGGATTAACAATGGGGCGGATGGAGCTGCAGCTCCAGGCCCCCCATTGAAAATAGGCCCACAGCAAACCGACAGCATTGACAGGAAAAAACTTTTTCCTGTCACAGACTGCCAGCAGCGTCCACTCTCCCATGTCCCCTCCTCCTCCGGCTCAAGCACTCTCACCTGAGAGAAGTAACGGACTGGAGCCGTGCAGGCAGTGTGCTGGCCGACCCTCCCTCTCCAGTCTCTCCTCCGGGGTCCTGCTCTCACTCACAGGCCCAAGCTCCGCCCCTCCAGACTGCACGGAGAGCTGCTGTTGCAGGAACCAGAAGCCTGGCAACTTGGCAAGTGTAGTGATGGCTTCTTGAGTAATGTGTGTATACAGTTTGTGTGGTGTGTGTGTGTACTGAATGTGTGTACTGTGTGTGTGTGTACATTAGGTGTGTGTAGTGTACTGTGTGTAACTGTGTATATGGTGGGTGGGTGTGTGTAGTGTGTGTGTGTGTATATGTGGTGGTGGGTGGGTGGGTGTGTGTGTACATTAGGTGTGTGTAGTATACTCTGTATATGGTGTGTGTATATGTGGTGGTGGAGGTGTGTGTACTTTGTGTGTGTGTATATATGGTGGTGGGTGTGTACTGTGTGTGTGTGTGTATATATGTGGTGGTGGGGGTGTGTGTGTACATTAGGTGTGTGTAGTGTACTGTGTGTATATGGTGAGTGTGTGTAGTGTGTGTGTATGTATATGAGGTGGTGGAGGTGTGTACTTTGTGTGTGTATATGAGGTGGTGGGTGTGTACTGTGTGTGTGTATATGTGTGGTGGTGGGGGTGTGTGTAGTGTACTGTGTGTATATGGTGGGTGTGTGTGTGTGTATATGAGGTGGTGGAGGTGTGTACTTTGTGTGTGTGTATGAGGTGGTGGGTGTGTACTGTGTGTGTATATATGTGGTGGAGGTGTGTGTGTACTTTGTGTGTAGTGTTTATATGTGGTGGTATGGGTGTTTCTTCTGTTGGCAGCTGTCTGTCCATTAAGGTAAAAAGTGGATGGGAAGCTATAGTTAAATATACATGAATGCGAGTACAGTACTACTTTAGTGCCCTATGTTCTGTTCATCCTTTGCTGTGGGGATGACCAACTGAGCAGCAGTCAGAAATTCAAGCAAATATTTAGCTGAAGAAGGAAAGTATTGTATAAAGGGCCTGTCATGCAGCAATGTGGTTATGTAACTTTTGTTATATCCAGAAAGCTGCAAAACATAAAAAAACTGAGTCAATCAGTTATTATCTAGCATATATCATAATTGGGAACATTCAGATTTACAGTCTGGTTCTGAAGTCAGTGCTTTAGTTACATTTATTGGGCTAACTGTAATTTAGCAATTCTAGGGCAGATTTATTAAGCTCGTGAAGTGATAAAGTGGAAGGTGATAAAGCACCAACCAATCAGCTCCTAACTGTCATTTTTCAAACCCAGCCTGTAACATGGCAGTTAGGAGCTGATTGGCTGGTACTTTATCTCGGTGCAATTTATCACTTCGCTAGGCTTAATAAATCTGCCGCTGAATCACATGCAAATTATTGTGATAATTTAATGTGTTCTTAGTGTTTTGTACAGCTTGGAGAATATATAACAATGTGTGTTTGCAATAATCTACTAGTGATTGTTACACTTGATATTATAAAGAAATCTGTTTCTAAACTGAGTACACGTTATCCAATTCGAGCAGATCAGCTAATAAATGTCTGATTGGCCCAATAATTGCATGGCTTGTATGCAGAAGCAGTAGCTGATAAATGGCTTCAAACGCTCCTGCAATGGTCAGATCAGGGGGGCGGAGTATAGGGCGTTGCACAGGCTATCTCCTTCCCGACCTCCCAATCCCATTGTAGAGTACACACTGAGTAAGAAATTGGTGCGCACCATTCCAATAATCACTCGTCGTATTGGAGTGTTTTTTTGGATAGTTATCAATTTTCTTATAGTGTGTATCCATTTTAACAGATCACAATGGAAAATTGATAATCTACAAGATTCAATCTGCACATCAAATGTAAGCATGGCATAATTCATAGCTGACATCCTGCGTTGTATGTACCAAGATAGATAAGGTCATATCATATAGTGGCTCTTTCCTTACTGACATCATGGACCGGATATAATGATGCCTGAATTTGGCGGGCGTGTGGAATACTGGCTGAACTCTGACTCTTTTTAAAGGGGCAATAACTTGCAAGGCTTGGTTTTACCTTGCAAGTGATTGTCCTTTAAAAAATAAAAGTCTGAGTTCAGCCGGTATCCTGCACGGCCGACAAACCCAGGCGTCATTACATCCGCCCCGTGTTTATTATAAATAGCAACATTTGTACATCTTCTGTTTGCTTAATATACGGGTAGTGGTTGAAAGTGTGTTGGTGTGCTCGCCCCCATTTCTCTCAAAGAACATTATGCAAAAAAGGGGCGTGGCTTTGTGGTGAAGGGACATAACTCATACACAGGCAGGGAAATAAATAATGAAGTTATCAAATAAAGATATAAAGGCAGTCTTTTATGAACTGAGATATCTCATAATAATGGTACCAGGAATCTCTTTAGGTCCTGGTCTAATAGTATGTGCTCTTTCAACTGACCTTCCATTCAATGTAATTCTAATTTCAGATTCCATTGATGCAGCAAGCTGATAGTGTTTATAGGAGCCGGGGGAGCGGGTGACTCGCCCCTCCTACCTGCCCGATGGATCTGGGGAGAAGGCTGTGACTTTGGTGTGCAGGCTAGGAGTCACCGGGTGTGTTGTAGAGTGGTTGCTGGCACCGCACATGCTCCTGGTCTGCACATGCTGCTGGCTTAGCTCATAGCTCCGTTACCTGGAGCTATTAAACGTCCGTCCACTTCTGGTTGTCCGAGGGGGGGGGGCGGGGAGGGGTGTCGTGTGGTTGCATAGGGACTCAGAGTAGATGGTCCTAATACTGGTATACATACATAGACAGTACAATACATGACAAAAAACAAGAAACATGAAAACATTTAAAATGCCATTTGAATAATGCAGTGGCAAGAAGTAATATTTCTGCTGACCTATTTGATTGGAGAAAAATCCCTGTTTTCCCCTATTTTTCCTAAGCAATTCAACCTAAGGAATACATTTTTCCCATTTTTACCTGTTTGTAGAGGTACAAAAGCACTGAAGGGAGAGTAAACCGCACAAGGTGTATCTACCTGTATTCAGATTTTTCTCCAATCAAATAGGACAGCAAAAATATTTCTTCTTGCCATCGCATTATTCAAATGTCATTTTAAATGTTTCTTGTTTTTTTTGTCATGTATTGTACTGTCTATGTATACCAGTAGTAGGACCATCAGCATTATATAAACCATATAAACTAAATAATATGGAGATTTTCTGCATTATATCCTAATAAATAAATTGGATTACACCAGATTTTAAAAGTAAACTGTGTTTGTGTGTATATGGTGTGTTGGGGTTGTTTGTGTGTACTTTGTGTGTGGAAGTAATGTGTACTGTGTGTATGTATATGTGGAGGTGTGTGTGTGTAGTTTGTACTGTGTGTGTATATGTGGTGGTGTGTGTGTACTGAGTGTGTACACGTGGTGGGGGCATGTATACTTCTTATGTGTATAGTGTGTACTGTGGGTGTATGTACTTTATGTGTGTCTAGTGTGTGCTGTGTGTGTGTATGTGTGTGTGTGTGTGTATGTATATGTGTGTGTGTGTGTGTGTGTACTTTGTGTTTGTATATGTGGGGAGGTGAATGTGTTGGTGGGCACTGTGATGTTGAAATTGATAAATGAATGGCTTATGACTGCTAGATGAGGGTAGTTAACGGGTGCTGCCATGTGTGTGTAGTAAGGGGTGCTGCTGTGTGTGTAGTAAGGGGTGCTGATGTGTGTGTGCAGTAAAGGGTGCTGCTGTGTGAGTGTAGTAGGGGGTGCTGCTGTGTGTGTAGTAACGAGTGCTGTTGTGTGACTGTAGTAACTGGTTCTGCTGTATGTGTGTAGTAACGGGTTCTGCGGGGTTAGTGTAGCAACAGGTGCAGCTGTGTGAGTATAGTAATAGGTGCTGCTGTTAGTGTGCTGCTGTGAGTGCCCCTCCACATCACTAGTCACACCCTCAGCGGCCCCATATAATAGGCCCTTTGTAAATTTCAGCTCCAGGCCCATGTGGACCTTAATCTGGCACTGCCTGCAGGATCCAGGGGTCCACTTGCGAGTGAGCCCACTGCGCGCTGAAATTCTTGAGACGGGCCCCCACCGTGCCTGAGTCCGCTTGTAAGGCCCCAGCGTCATGCTGAGGACTTGGCAGAAGTGGGGGAGGGCTTCTGTTCGTGGGAAGAGGCTGTCTGCTGCAGTCTTTTTCCCCTTCCTCTGCCCCGGGGCAGATATGAGTGGCCTTTTGCCCGCTTGCCCTTATGGGGACGAAAGGACTGAACCTGAAAAGACGGTATCTTTTTCTGTTGAGAGGTGACCTGGGGTAAAAAGGTGGATTTCCCAGCCGTTGCCGTGTCCACCAGGTCCGATAGACCGACCCCAAATAACTCCTCCCCTTTATACGGCAATACTTCCATATGCCGTTTGGAATCCGCATCACCTGACCACTGTCGCGTCCATAACCCTCTTCTGGCAGAAATGGACATCGCACTTACTCTTGATGCCAGAGTGCAAATATCCCTCTGTGCATCTCGCATATATAGAAATGCATCCTTTAAATGCTCTATAGTCAATAATATATTGTCCCTGTCCAGGGTATCAATATTTTCAGTCAGGGAATCCGACCAAGCCACCCCAGCACTGCACAACCAGGCTGAGGCGATTGCTGGTCGCAGTATAATACCAGTATGTGTGTATATACTTTTTAGGATATTTTCCAGCTTCCTATCAGCTGGTTCCTTGAGGGCGGCCGTATCAGGAGACGGTAACGCCACTTGTTTTGATAAGCGTGTGAGCGCCTTATCTACCCTAGGGGGTGTTTCCCAACGTGCCCTAACCTCTGGCGGGAAAGGGTATAATGCCAATAATTTTTTAGAAATTAGCAGTTTTTTATCGGGGGAAACCCACGCTTCATCACACACTTCATTTAATTCATCTGATTCAGGAAAAACTACGGGTAGTTTTTTCACACCCCACATAATACCCTTTTTTGTGGTACTTGTAGTATCAGAAATGTTCAAAACCTCCTTCATTGCCGTGATCATGTAACGTGTGGCCCTATTGGAAAATACGTTTGTTTCCTCACCGTCGACACTGGAGTCAGTGTCCGTGTCAGTGTCTGTATCGACCTGAGGTAACGGGTGTTTTAGAGCCCCTGACGGTGTTTGAGACGCCTGTACAGGTATTAACTGATTTGCCGGCTGTCTCATGTCGTCAACAGTCTTTTGTAAAGTGCTGACACTATCACGTAATTCTTTCCATAAGACCATCCAGTCAGGTGTCGACTCCCTAGGGGGTGACATCACTAACACAGGCAATTGCTCCGCCTCCATACCATTTTCCTCCTCATACATGTCGACACAACGTACCGACACACAGCACACACACAGGGAATGCTCTGACAGAGGACAGGACCCCACTAGCCCTTTGGGGAGACAGAGGGAGAGTTTGCCAGCACACACCAGAGCGCTATATATATATAGGGATAACCTTATATAAGTGTTTTTCCCTGATATAGCTGCAATATATATTTATCTGCCAAATTAGTGCCCCCCCTCTCTTGTTTTACCCTGTTTCTGTAGTTCAGGACTGCAGGGGAGAGTCAGGGAGCCTTCCTCCAACGGAGCTGTGAGGAAAAAATGGCGCCAGTGTGCTGAGGAGATAGGCTCCGCCCCCTTCTCGGCGGCCTTTCTCCCGCTTTTTTATGGAAAAATTGGCAGGGGTTAAATGCATCCATATAGCCCAGGAGCTATATGTGATGTATTTTTTGCCAAAAAAGGTGTTTTTATTGCGTCTCAGGGCGCCCCCCCCCAGCGCCCTGCACCCTCAGTGACCGGAGTGTGAAGTGTGCTGAGAGCAATGGCGCACAGCTGCGGTGCTGTGCGCTACCTTATTGAAGACAGGACGTCTTCTGCCGCCGATTTTCCGGACCTCTTCAGTCTTCTGGCTCCGTAAGGGGGACCCATCCATGGCTGGGCCTGTGATCGTCCCTCTGGAGCTAATGTCCAGTAGCCTAAGAAGCCCAATCCACTCTGCACGCAGGTGAGTTCGCTTCTTCTCCCCTTAGTCCCTCGGTGCAGTGAGCCTGTTGCCAGCAGGTCTCACTGAAAATAAAAAAACTAAAACTAAACTTTTTTCTAAGCAGCTCAGGAGAGCCACCTAGACTGCACCCTTCTCGTTCGGGCACAAAAATCTAACTGAGGCTTGGAGGAGGGTCATAGGGGGAGGAGCCAGTGCACACCAGGTAGTCCTAAAGCTTTTACTTTTGTGCCCAGTCTCCTGCGGAGCCGCTAATCCCCATGGTCCTTTCGGAGTCCCCAGCATCCACTAGGACGTTAGAGAAAAAACAGATGATAAAGTTTCCGGTAAACGTAAGAAGGTCTCTAGCTTGGTGGCTACAGAGGGACCATTTAAACAAGGGGAGACCCTTTTGGATAAAGGAATGGCAAGTCCTGACAACAGATGCCAGTCTTCAGGGCTGGGGAGCGGTGATCGAAAGCCTTTGGTTCCAAGGAAAATGGACCATAAGGGAAAGTCGCCTGCCAATAAATCTGTTGTAAATAAGGGCCATATATATGGCTCTAGTTCAGGTAAAGGACAGTCTGCAAGGAAGACCAGTCCAGATCCACTCAGACAATGCAACAGCAGTAGCGTACCTCAATCATCAGGGAGGAACTCACAGCAAAAGATTGATGGAGGAAGTAACTCACATACTAAGGTGGGCAGAACTCCATCTTCTGGCATTGTCCGCAGTGTTTGTTCCAGGAGTACTGAACTGGGAAGCGGATTTTCTCAGTCGACACACCATTCAGGAAACCGAATGGGCATTACACCCAGAAGTGTTTAAGACTATAGTGAACAGATGGGGTCTGCCAGAAATAGATCTCATGGCGTCTCGTCTGAACAACAAAGTTCCAATGTACAGATCAAGAACAAAGGATCCCGGGGCGATCCTTGTAGACGCACTGTCAGTAAATTAGAAATTTCATCTGGCATATCTGTTTCCTCCAATCTCCCTGTTACCCAGAGTAGTGAGGAAAATAAAACAAGCAAAGGGAGCCATAATTCTAGTAGCTCCAGCTTGGCCCAGAAGGCATTGGTACACAGATCTACTAAGGATGTCCATGGAAACACCAATACTGCTCCCTCAACGTCCAGATCTGCTAATGCAGGGTCCTTGTTATCACAGCCATCTGGATCGTCAAGCTTTGACGGCATGGCTATTGAGACCTCTATCCTACAAGCTAGAGGATTTTCAAAACAAGTAATTCAAACTATGCTTAGAGCAAGAAAACCTTCTTCAGCTCGTATTTATCATCGACTATGGCAAGCCTATGTTCATTGGTGCAGTGAAAAAAGTTTGAATTCAAGATCTTTTAAAGTATCCAGGATTTTGGATTTTCTTCAAGCAGGATTGGATAAGGGGTTAAAAGTTGCTTCCTTGAGAGTTCAAGTATCAGCATTAACTGTATGGTTTCAGAGAAAGATTGCTGACTTACAGGATGTGCATACTTTCTTTCAGGGAGTTTTACACATTCAACCTTCATTTGTTCCTCCTGCAGCTCCCTGGGATTTGAATCTAGTTCTTAAAATCCTTCAGGTACCTCCGTTTGAACCACTTAAGAGAGCAGATCTTAAATGGTTGACTGCTAAAGTGCTCTTTCTACTGGCAATGGCGTCAGCTAGAAGAGAGTCAGATTTAGGAGCACTGTCGTGTAAGTCTCCTTTTCTATTTTTTCCAGATAAGGCAGTTCTCAGAACTTGGGGGGTCATTCCGAGTTGTTCGCTCGTTGCCGATTTTCGCAACGGAGCGATTAAGGCAAAAATGCGCATGCGCATGGTACGCAGCGCGCATGCGCTAAGTATTTTAGTACAAAACTTAGTAGATTTACTCACGTCCGAACTAAGAATTTTCATCGTTGAAGTGATCGGAGTGTGATTGACAGGAAGTGGGTGTTTCTGGGCGGAAACTGACCGTTTTCTGGGAGTGTGCGGAAAAACGCAGGCGGGCCAGGATAAAACGCGAGAGTGTCTGGATAAACGGGGCAGTGGCTTGCCGAACGCAGGGCGTGTTTGTGACGTCAAACCAGGAACGAAACGGGCTGAGCTGATCGCAGTGTAGGAGTAAGTCTCGAGCTACTCAGAAACTGCTAAGAATTTTCTATTCGCAATTCTGCTAATCTTTCGTTCGCAATTCTGCTATGCTAAGATACACTCCCAGAGGGCGGCGGCCTAGCGTGTGCAATGCTGCTAAAATCTGCTAGCGAGCGAATAACTCGGAATGACCCCCTAGATCTGATTATCTTCCGAAGGTGGTTTCAAAGTTTCACCTTAACGAAGAGATTGTAGTCCCAGCTTTTCAGGTATCGGGATTTTCTATGGGAGAAGCGTCACTGGACGTAGTCCGGGCGTTAAGAATCTACGTAGATCGTACTAGTGCCATCAGAAAAACAGATTCTCTCTTCATTCTCCACGGATTTCATAGAAGAGGATGGCCTGCTAGTAAACAGACGCTGGCAAGATGGCTGCGAATGGTAATTTCAGAAGCTTATTCTCATGCTGATCTCTCTACTCCGGCTAATGTCTCTGCTCACTCTACACGTAAGTTAAGTTCTTCATGGGCAGCACAACATGGTGCTTCAGCAGAACAGATTTGTAAGGCACATGGTCTTCCATTAACACTTTCATTAGACATTATGCCATGGATACTTTTGCCTCTCATGACGCTGAATTCGGGCGAAAGGTTCTCCTGTCTAATCAGGAGCGTTCCCACCACTAAAACTGGCTTTGGGAATCCCAATGTTATCCTGTGGATAACCTGTGGACCCAGCTGGAGAAATAGATGTTATGGTAAGAACTTACCGTTGATAACGTGATTTCTCCTATGTCCACAGGTATCCACAGGGGTCCCACCCTGACGCACCTGATTTGAGGATCTTTACAATCACTAAACCTCTTCCCTCTTGCATGGAAGGGTGTGAATGTGTGTTCTTATCGCCTGAATAGGTTTCTACCTGATGCTCCTGCCTAAATTGCTGTGGAAATAACTGATTTGACTGAGTCAGTGGGTGGGATTATATGGAAAAGCCCCGATGCATCCTGGGAGGCCAGATAGCTCGTGACCGTTTGGTGCCATTTGCGCTGTCGCTCCGGCATATCCCAATGTTATCCTGTGGATACCTGTGGACATAGGAGAAATCACGTTATCAACGGTAAGTTCTTACCATAACATCTATTTTCCTGTATTTGTTATGATAATTATTTTCAACAATCTGCTCTACTTTGCAGCCAGTAATATACTAACAAATTCTGGTGTACCACCCTCTAAACTTTTCCATGCATTTCATCCTGAATATGCACACTGTACTAAATCTGGAAGAAAGTTCCCATAGTTGGGTATTTCCTGAACTGCAACTTTTTCACATGTTGGTCTCCACCAGTTTGCATACTCCTCCACTCCAAACATAAAAGTATTTACCTTGCATATGTGGCCAGAGCACTATACAGCTGTGTTATGATTCCGAATATGTGCATTTTTTCTTATTATAATTTCTGCTGCGGGTTACACTGGGCTCCACAAGGATAGACATTGGGATGTAGAGTAGGATTTTGATCCGAGGCACCAACAGGCTCAAAGCTTTGACTGTTCCCATAATGCACAGCTCCGCCTCCTCTATCGCCTCCCTGCACAGGAGCTCAGTTTTGTAGTAGGTGCTGCAGTAAGCAGGCACATAACAGAGGGGCTGCTACAGGCAGCCCTAAGAAGAGCTTTTTTTTTTTTTTTTCTTAAAGGGAAGACTTCAAGGGCAGCAGCGGTGGTAAATGTCAGAAGACATTCACTGCTGCAGCTCCAGCTCTCCCCAGCGGCGCTGTACACTCCCGAGCCCTGGTTGCCGGGTAACTACAGCAGGAAGCTCCGAGTTTCTTCACGTCAGGCACACACGACAGGGGCTCTCCGGGATCGCGTGGCCGCACTTCCGGAGGCGGTGAGTGGGTCCCGCTTGCGGGACCCGTCATTACCGCGATCAGTGGGAGGCGGGCCGCGCGCGCTGGCGGTGGACACTGTGGCAGTACAGGCGATCCCACTAGATCACCTGGGCATGGGTGCAGGTCAGATTTTCTCTCTAAACCATTTTCAGTTGCCCACAGTACCCGGTGGTTTTGCCAGCAGGGGGATAAGGCTTAGGCCTGAAGCCCCCCCCCCCCCCCCCCGCCCCAGGGTGCCATTTCCCGCAAATGTTCCTGCCCTGGAGCTGCATATCTGTCTCTCCCTCACTCCCTGTCAGTGTCTGGGCGCAATTATCTCTCAGCTTCACTGTTCCTGGGACGGCTTGGGCAAATCCTCCTGTGTAAAGCTGCCTGGTTGTCAGTGCTGTGACATTACATGACAAAGTATTCTACCTGCCTTTTTAGACAGTACTAGTTAAGAAAGAGTGCATTTAGCCAAGGTTTTCAAGTACAATTACCCTGTGATATACATCCAGTTCTTACTGTGTAGTGTTATATCTATTGACTATATAGCTATGCAGTATTATTGTTAGTAATAACATCTGCATTGTACAAACTGTGACTATCTGTGTGTGCATTAGATAGCCGAGTCCATTTCGTGTCTTTCACTCAACTTGCTATCCTAATATTCTTTAACCTGAGGGGGCTTGGTGCGTCAGGTTTTATATTGATATAGGATTTTCACAAAAATATACTTTAATACGTATTTTTCTCTGTGATTTTAGTCACCATATCTCTCCTTTATCTCTGCTAGTGCTGACTACACTGCGCAGGGGTTTGGGTAAGAGGTATTGTGCTGCTGCCAATTGTACTGTTACCTGATACTGCAAGTTATATCATAAAGAAAAGAAATATGATAGCGCTAACAATTTTAACTGAACACAGATGTTTTCTTAAAAATATATCACATTTATTTGTTAATATTCAATATATAGTCATAAATGACTTAGCACATATAAAACCATATGTTTAAAAAGCCTCTTATAGCCAGTCTCTAGCCCACGACAATTGATGTTAATCAAGCACACCTTTTTGTGTTATTAGAGTCCCTGTGACCGGTCACAATATCAACAGGATCCTTTATACTGGTTTGCAGACGTGTCCAATTTTATGGTATAGTTACCAATATTTTTGTGGATTAGCCGGGTATCCCACCTAGCGAAGGTCCAGAGGCTTATCTCCGTTCCGACACAGATGTATGATGGTTCTCCCTGTATTAATTTTCCACATCCATAGATGAAATGGGTCCAAAGGGACAACGTCTGACAAGGTGTCCTGATGGTGGCTTCGAATTGTCAAGGTGTAGACTGGTCTCCTAACGCGTTTCGCTGGCGTCTTGGCAGCTTTCTCAAAGCCACCATCAGGACACCTTGTCAGACGTTGTCCCTTTGGACCCATTTCATCTATGGATGTGGAAAATTAATACAGGGAGAACCATCATACATCTGTGTCGGAACGGAGATAAGCCTCTGGACCTTCGCTAGGTGGGATACCCGGCTAATCCACAAAAATATTGGTAACTATACCATAAAATTGGACACGTCTGCAAACCAGTATAAAGGATCCTGTTGATATTGTGACCGGTCACAGGGACTCTAATAACACAAAAAGGTGTGCTTGATTAACATCAATTGTCGTGGGCTAGAGACTGGCTATAAGAGGCTTTTTAAACATATGGTTTTATATGTGCTAAGTCATTTATGACTATATATTGAATATTAACAAATAAATGTGATATATTTTTAAGAAAACATCTGTGTTCAGTTAAAATTGTTAGCGCTATCATATTTCTTTTCTTTTTGGTATTTTCAGTATATGAGAGACTGACTATCTCTCACCCTGGTAGCAGCTTAGAGAACCAGCACAAGTCTTAGCGCCAGAACCTGTATTAAGTAAGTTATATCATGTCTGCTTCTGAGGGTAACGGTTCTGGGGCTGAACACACTGCCGATGTTGCTGAAGCCACAGATCCCTATGAGGAGAATATAGCAGCTGTGGGCTCTGGTTCTGGGGGCTCCTTGCCCCCCAGTGGGACTGTGGAAACAGAAGTATATACTGACCCACCGTGGGCCGCTTTTTCCACACTTCTACATACGCTAGTTAATAAACTAACACCCCCTATGGGACCCCCTATGCCGGTACAACCGTATGTGGTCCCTGCAGCTAACCCGCCATGGGTGGACGATTTATCTGACCAATTGAAGACGTTGAACCAGTCCCTGACTACTAAAAAGTCTGACCATCGCTCGCCTAAGTCCAAGGGGTCCTCTAGGCGAGCGCTTGTCTCCTCACAATCCACTGCTGTCACTGACACCTCGTCTGATGAAGACGGCACTTACACTGACCCCACAGGTTCTGACTCTGATACGGCTGATGGGGAGGGTAGTTCACATGTGAATGTTCCTGATCTTTTGGAGGCTATTAAGTTCATTCTACAGATTACGGATGATCCCGAGCCATCCGTCCCTCCTAAGAAACCAGATAGGTTCAAGCATCAGAAGGTGGTTAAACAAGTTTTACCTCACTCTGACCACCTAGTGGATATACGTCCGGAACCCTGGGAAAACCCGGGTACGAAGTTTGTGCCTCAAAAGAAGATGCTGGCTTGCTATCCCCCCGTACCGGAGCTGTCTAAGAATTGGGAAACAACTCCTCCAGTAGACTCACAGGTGGCTTGGATGGTGGTTTCCTCAGCTCTACCTGTCACTACCGTCACGTCTCAAAAGGAGCTTATGGATAAACGTGTGGAGGGTTGTCTGAAAGCGATTTACACCCTCACGGGTGCTGCACAAAGGCCCACTATTGCAGCAACATGGACTGCAGTGGCTATTGAAGCATGGGCCTTGGAGTTAGACGCTGAAATCTCTTCTGACCATGCTAGACAATGCTTGTCATATATTGTCACAGCTTCTCGCTATATTAAAGAGGCAGCTTCTGATGCCGGTATCCTAGCAGCCAAGGCCTCTACTGCGTCAGTCCTGGCTCGCCGGATATTGTGGCTGAGATCCTGGTCTGTGGATCTGAACTCTAGAAAAACCCTGTAGGTACTCCCTTTCAAGGGAGATATTCTGTTTGGGGAGGACTTAAATAAGATAGTGGCTGACTTGGCTACTGCCAAAACTGCCTATCTTCCAAGTACCACTCCTTCTGTGTCGAAGGCTAAAGGTACTTCCTTTCGCCCCTTTCGTCCTTCAGGTAAAGCAAAAGGTCAGGCATACAACAAGCAGGCCCGCACTTCCAAACCTGGTAAGCCAAAGCCCAAAAGAGCCTGGACGGCCCGTCAGCCAGCTTCCAAGGCCGATAAGCCTGCCACATGACGGGGCTGTCCTCCCCCTGGGGGATCCCAGGGTGGGGGGCCGGCTTCTAGGGTATACCCAGGAATGGTTGAAGACCACTTCAGATGCCTGGGTACGGGAAGTCGTCACTCGAGGTTACGCCATAACCTTCAAAAACCGACCACCTCATCGATTTTGCCAGATAGACGTCCCATTGGACCAGACAAAGGCAAACACTCTGCATTCGGTGGTACAGACCCTCCTGGATACAGGAGTCATAGTACAGGTGCCTCTTGCGCAGAGGGGCCGGGGGTACTATTCTCCGCTGTTTCATTTTCAACCTCAAGGCATTGAACAGGTTTGTGAAGGCTTCCAAGTTCCATATGGAAACTCTTCGCTCTATAGTTCTGGCCTTGGAACCTGGGGACTACATGAACTCCCTGGACATACAGGATGCATACCTGCATATTCCTATAGAAGTGTCACATCAGCAATACCTGAGGTTTGCTATTGGCAACCTCCATTACCAGTTTCGGGCGTTACCTTTTGATTTAACAACGGCTCCGCGAGTCTTCACCAAAGTCATGGCGGTGATAACGGTGGTACTCCGCCGTCAAGGGGTCAGGATACTGCCGTATCTGGACGACTTGTTAATCCTGGCAAATTCCCCAGAACTTCTCCTACGTCATCTAGATATGACAGTCTGGTTTCTACAAGCCCACGGGTGGCTCATTAACTGGAAGAAATCCTCCCTGATCCCTGCTCAGAGCATGGTGCATCTGGGAGCGCTATTGGACACTCACAACCAGAGGTTGTTCTTGTGTCAGGAGAAAGTCCTGAATCTTCAGGACAGGATTCTTTGCTTCCTTTCTCGTCCGCAAGTGTCGATACATTCGGCAATGCAGGTGCTGGGCCTCATCGTATCAGCATTCGACATGGTGGAGTATGCTCAATTCCATTCTCGCCCCCTCCAGAGGCTGATTCTAGCCAAGTGGGATGGCCTGCCTCACCGGATCAGGTCTCAAATGATCTAATTGACTCCGCAGGTCCGTCTGTCGCTGCTCTGGTGGCTCCAGGACCAACAATTGTGCAGGGGCCGTCCCATCTGGATATCCAACTGGGTCCTATTGACGACAACTGCCAGTCTAAGAGGTTGGGGCGCGGTGCTGGAGCAACACTCCCTTCAGGGTCGGTGGACCAAGGAGGAGTCCCTCCTCTCGATCAACATTCTGGAATTGCGGGCGGTCTTCAATGCATTGAACCTAGCCCAGCATTTAATTCAGAACCGTCCTGTTCAAGTGCAGTCGGACAACGCCACCACAGTGGCTTACATAAATCATCAAGGCGGCACTCGAAGCCGTCTGGCAATGAAGGAAGTTTCACGGATTCTACATTGGGCGGAACGACATCTACCGGCCATATAGGCAATCTTCATTCCAGGAGTCCTGAATTGGGAAGCGAACTTTCTCAGTCATCAGGACGTACATGCCGGCGAGTGGGGCCTCCATCCAGAAGTGTTTCAACTTCTAGTGGAAAAGTGGGGTCTTCCAGACGTAGATCTGATGGCATCTCGACACAAACACAAGGTTCCGTTCTTCGGAGCAAGGACAAGTGATCCTCAAGCAGCATTCCTGGATGCGCTGGCGGTGCCGTGGAGGTTTTGGCTGCAGTACGTGTTCCCTCCGGTGTCACTCCTGCCCAGGGTAATTCGGAAGTTCAAACAAGAAAAAGGAATTCTGCTTCTCATAGCTCCAGCATGACCCAGACGGCACTGGTTCTGAGGCCTATCGTCAGAGCGTCCAATTCTACTTCCACAACGCCCAGACCTCCTCGTTCAGGGCCCCTGTGTTTACCAGGACCTAGCTCGGCTGTCTTTGACGGCATGGCTCTTGAAGCTTCCTTCTTGAGGGCTAAAGGGTTTTCTGAGGCGGTCATTCAAACTATGTTGCGGGCCCGGAAACCGGCTTCTGCTCGGATTTATTATAGGGTTTGGCATTCTTACTTTGTTTGGTGCGCATCTAACGATTATGACGCTTCCAAGTTTAGTATAGCCAAGTTGTTGGCTTTTCTTCAGCAGGGCCTGGAATTAGGCCTGCGTCTGGCCTCCCTCAAGGTTCACATTTCTGCCTTGTCGGTGTGGTTTCAGAGAAAAATTGCGAGCTTACCTGATGTGCATACCTTTACTCAGGGTGTGTTGCGTATCCAACCTCCGTATGTCCCGCCGGTGGCTCCTTGGGACTTGTCGGTGGTTTTGGAGGCATTACAAGAGTCTCCGTTTGAACCTCTTGGTTCAGCTGATCCCGTAAGGTGGTGTTTCTGCTGGCTATTGCTTCAGCTAGAAGACTGTCGGATTTGGGTGCCTTGTCCTGTAGTTCCCCATATCTGATATTTCACCGTGACCGGGCGGTTCTGAGGACTCGTCCCGGATATTTACCTAAGGTGGTTTCCTTGTTCCACCTTAACCAGGAGATTGTAGTTACGGCACTTGTTTCTCCTGATCTGTCTCCCAAAGAGCGGTCTCTGGATGTGGTACGGGCTCTCCGTATCTATGTGAAGAGAACTGCTTCCATTAGGAAATCTGATTCTCTCTTTGTACTGTTTGGATTTCACAAACCGGGCTGGCCTGCTCACAAGCAGACTTTGGCCAGATGGATTAGAATGGTGATTGCACATGCTTATGTGAGGGCTGGTCGGTCGGCTCCTGCTCACATTACGGCCCATTCTACTCGGTCTGTTTGACCTTCTTGGGCGGCCCGCCGTGGTGCGACCCATGCACAATTGTGCAAGGCGGCTACGTGGTCCTCAGTGAACACGTTCATAAGGTTCTATGCCTTCGATACTGCCGCTTCCCAGGATGCTTCCTTTGGACGCCGGGTTCTTGTGCCCGCTATAGTGCATCCCCTCCCATAAGGAACTGCTTTAGGGCATCCCCAATGTCTATCCTTGTGGAGCCCAGTGTACCCCGCAGCAGAAAACGAGATTTATGGTAAGAACTTACCTTTGTTAAATCTCTTTCTGCGAGGTACACTGGGCTCCACAAGGCGCCCACCCTGACGCACTTAGCTTCTTTGGGTTGGTATGGCATTAGCCGCTGACAGTTCTCCTGTCGTGAGAGTGTGGTGTATGTGGCTACTAACTGTTGTCGTCTCTTTTCCTGCTACTGCATTGGGCTGGTTAACTAAAAACTGAGCTCCTCTGCAGGGAGGCGGGGTTATAGAGGAAGTGGCGCTGTGCATTCTGAGAACAGTCAAAGCTTTGAGCCTGTTGGTGCCTCGGATCAAGATCCTACTCTACACCCCAATGTCCTTGTGGAGCCCAGTGTACCACGCAGAAAGAGATTTAACAAAGGTAAGTTCTTAACATAAATCTCGTTATTCTTAGAATAGAAGTTAGCTCAGTATTGACACTGTATTGTCCCTTATGTATTTAATACACAGGGGGGTATATTTAATTGGTGTCGAATCCCGCAGTGGATTCGACAGTTTTCCGATTTGACAGCATTTGACTGTCAATACCCTCCTTCCCGGGCACTGAATTCGACATATTCAATTTGAAATGGATTCCACATGCCTCCGGTCGGAAAGGGACCAATGGTAAGATTGTGGGCGGCCGAGATTCGACTTCATGAACATCACAGTCTGGTCAGAAAAAGGCTCCATTTTTGTAGTCAGTGTAAAAATATATGATATATATGTTAAAAACGCAGATTGCCCTAAAAAAAAACGATCCCACAAGACAGCTGACTGTGTAATGGCTGCTCTTCTCCCTTAAGTCTCAAGCATAGGAGTGGCTTTGGTGAAGTGTAACCTGTGTAAAAATGTTGAATCATGGATACATTCCTTCCCTCAGCCCAGTATAGGAAAAATATTTGTGAAAAAATCAAAATATAATAATGTGGCTCATAAATACAAAAATCAATTATATAATTACATAAAATATAAATAGATATGCTAGTAGAAATAAAAAAAACTTCAAAAAAATTAAAGTATTTAAAATTTCTTGTCAGCTCACGACAGAAAAACTTGTCGCAATGAAATTGTCGAAAGTCATGTCAAAAACCACTGATACCAATTCGACAATCTTCAGTTGACTATACTTTTGTCGAAATGCTGGGTTTTCAACATTACAGACACTCGACTGTCGAAAAGTCAAAAGTCGAAACGGATACAACAGGTTTTTTGTCGAAAAGTGGCGTATTGAATTTTCTATTGTAATTCAACCGTTTTTTTTTTATAGAAAAAGCCCAGTTTTCCGACAAAACAAGGGATTCAACACCAATTGAATATATCTAAGGATGTCTTGTACGGTACTACTCTGTAAGAAGTGTGACTGTGTATTGAAATACTAGGTTACTATGACTTGTAATCTGATATCAGTGGCATAGTCATTTATTAGTTATATTTAAATTAAATTTACAGCAAGGACTAAAATTCTTATTCAGCAGTGGATTAACATTATTGTGGCACTATAAGTGCAAGTATGCACTGGTGCACATTTGCAGGCTGGTCCTTGTAGTGCATCAAGAATATGTGAGATTATTACCCTGGAAACCACCAAGAAGAGGTACCAGGAGGGGTCCTGTGCTCCTCAGCATTGAGCCAGTTCTGCCAAGGTGTGGTGGATCAATATATTTCTTATTATTCATAATAGTAATAGTAATACTTGATCTTGTCATTTACAACTCACTTTGAAAGAAGTACTGTAATATAATAGCTCCAAGGTGTAAGACGCTAATGGATATCACAGATGTAGACATTTCATATGTCCAAAATATTTCAGAATGATTGCTTGTTTGGTTAAGCTTGGTATAAGCTGTACAGTATGCAGCCACCATGTCATCATTTATAAGGCCGACAGAATTTAAAATATTATGTCAAAATTGAGAAAATGACGAACAAAGATATGTTAGAGTAGCTTTAAATTTCTTGTTTACATTGTCACCATGTGCACATGCTGCATGAAAACATGATGCTTTTAACATTATGCCCAGGGCCATCTTAGGGGGTAATTCCAAGTTGATTGCAGCAGGAATTTTGTTAGCAGTTGGGCAAAACCATGTGCACTGCAGGGGGGGGCAGATATAACATGTGCCGAGAGAGTTAGATTTGGGTGTGGTGTGTTCAATCTGCAATCTAAATTGCAGTGTAAAAATAAAGCAGCCAGTATTTACCCTGCACAGAAACAAAATAACCCACCCAAATCGAACTCTCTCTGCACATGTTATATCTGCCTCCCCTGCAGTGCACATGGTTTTGCCCAACTGTTAACAAAATTCCTACTGCGATCAACTTGGAATTACCCCCTTAATGTATTGGCCACTGGGCAGATGACCAGGTACTCACAATTCTAGGAGAATTCTAGGCTGGTAGTGGTCACACAATCAGGGCAGCAAGACAGCATTCTCTTCCTACCTGCCTCCCAGCCTGCAGCCAGACAGTTAATTTCTGTCAGCATGCTGATTGGCTGGGGCTATCCACCAATCATAGGTCCTCATTCAGGTTGGATTGCTATTGCCCGAAAATCGCAAACAGACAATTTTTTAACTTATATGCATGCGCTGCACAAACTAGCAAAGTGCCCCTTGATTGACAGCGGTGGCCATCGGGTGAGCGGCAATGGGCCATTGCGAGGGAGTGGTCCGGCCAATGCAGGCGTGGCCGGACTGTTTTCAGGGTGGCTGTGTGACATCACACGAAGCAGCTCCAATAAAATAATGTTGGCGGTGTGGCCACATATGCAACGATGCTGCATATGCAGGAGGGCATCCACTATTCCCTGGTCAGTGATGCGACTGCAATTAGATTGTGATCGCAACGTGGGGTGGGATTTGGCATGCTGGGCGGCCTAGCCTTGCGATGGGTGTCCCCCAGTATGCGATCACAAGCAGTAGCAGATTCTGGTTCTGAATAGAGTTCATAGAGCGGAGAGTCATTCACTGTATGGAAGCATAGAAACATAGAATTTGACAGCAGGTAAGAACCACTTGGCCCATCTAGTTTGGCCCTTTTTTAACCATAATTTTACTTCATATTTGATCTTCATTTCTTTGTAAGGATATCCTTATGTCTATCCCATGCATGTTTAAATTGCTCTGTCTTAGCCTTTACCATCTCTAATGGGAGGCTATTCCACTTGTCCACTACCCTTTCTGTGAAGTATTTTTTCCTCAAATTTCTCCTGAACCCATCTTCCTCCAGTTTCCGTGCATGTCCTCGTGTTCTAATACTTCCCTTCATGTGGAGAGATGGTGCAGATCTGCAGGAGGGCATTTTATGATTTATTTTTTTAATTGGTTCCCATGAATGGGTGGTTAGGTGCCCTAGTGCATTGCTTTGACCAGGGCCTATTATGCCATTAAGACGGCCCTGATTATGAATGTCATAGAAACATAGAATTTGTCGGCAGATAAGAACCACTTGGCCCATCTAGTCTGCCCCTTTTTTTTTTTTTTTTACATTATTTTTATCTCTAACCTTATTTGATCCTTATTTCTTTGTAAGGATATCCTTATGTCTATCCCATGCATGTTTAAATTGCTCTACTGTTTTAACCTCTACCACCTCTGATGGGAGGCTATTCCACTTGTCCACTACCCTTTCTGCAAAATAATTTTTCCGCAAATTTCCCCTGAACTTCCCCCCCTCCAGTCTCAGTGCATGTCCTCGTGTCCTATTGCTTCTCTTCATTTGGAGAATGTTTCCCTCCTGGACTTTGTTAAAACCCTTGAAATGTCAATATGGTGACCGTCAACATAATATACTGAACCCAGCTGTATAGACTTAGCGCTACATGCACTTTTTTGTGTTTTTTTTTTTTTTTTTTTTGTTCCATTAACACACAGTAAAATATTTATCAACTTTTTATGTACTGTATATTAGATCTGGGAAAAATCAATTATTTAAGAATAATAACACTTTTTTTTTTTTAAATGCACAAATTCTATCGCTTACAGGCTTATGGTACTGTTGGATTACAGCAGAGGCAGTTCAGGAGATAGCTAGTTGTGGATTGTACATACAAAAAGCCTGTTCACTCTTCATGAAATGACTTTATGCTGTAAGTCAGTGATTTGCTTTCTGAACGTCTGTACATTTCTGACTGAAGTGGAAGGGTTGAGAGCAAATGCTCTCTCTCACACTGCTCCCTGCTGTCACGCTTAGGCACTCTCAGCCATTAGCACTTCCTCTGGCATTTAATTGACCAATCCTACTCAAAGAAGTTTGTTCTGAGGGAAAATTGGAAATCCTGCCGTTATATTAGCAGGTATTCCATGTTGAAGTCCACTGGAACAAGCTATATCGGTCCAATGGTTTTTTGGCCGTGATAAGGGCCATGCTTCCCATTTTGATTAAAAAAGTTATGTTCAAAACATTTTATTGTTTATAAAGCACTTTAGGGAGATACTGACCCTCAAACTTATGTTTAGGCTGTCACAACGTTTACAGTGCAGGTAGTTTGTGCGTTTACAAATGTCATATTTTTTTCAGACATTAAGAGCCTCATCTAGAGATGACCACATTTGCCGTTGCTGTTTTGGTACGGACGCGTTTCACGGTGCATCCATCTAAAAAGAAAAAATATTAATAGCACCACCAGGTGTACAAGTGTGTGCACTTAAATATAACAAAATTCATAGAGATTAGGCTGGGTGGTGTTAGTTGTACAGTAAGTGAAAAAGTTATATTGCAGTACTTATTGATAATATAATCATGTAATAAAATGTCACATGCAATGCAAATGGTCCAATTGGAAATGACAAATATTATAAATTTCCAACTTGATATGATAGATGAATTAAGTTGTAGATGTCAATACACCATAAACCAATAAAAAGCTTAAAGATAGTAGTATTATTATTATTATTATTATTATTATTATTATTATTACATTTTATTTATTAGTACAGCCGATAGTCATCCTCATAACATTTTGCTGCGCCGCTAACCCACCAGTATAATAAATATGCTTCCTAAAATCTGGGTCTGTGTCCACTTCTATTTTTGGGGTCTATGTACTAAGTCTTGGAGAGAGAAATAGTACCAGCCAATTAGCTCCTGTCATTTATACATCACATCCTGTAATATGGCAGTTAGGAGCTGATTGTCTGCTACTTTATCTATCTACACTTCACCTCTTTCCAAGGCTTACTGCATAGACCCCTATGTCTTATTCATGTAATACAACTTTGCTGTGTTCGGCCTCCCCTGCCATCTCTCTGCTCTGTAAAAAAAAATATTAGATACAATGGGCAGGATGAACCAACCTGTTGCAGTACATCCCACCACTAACTTCGCTGATACTCTTTTCATATGGACTAACATATGCAGGTAGTATCGCAAAGGGCAGCTCTCCCCATCAGAGTGATGTGTCAGCCGGATCCGATAGGATTCCTCTGACAGCGCCAATACAGACAGTAGCCCATAGGCTTCCATAGGGTAACACTAGCTTTTGCTGGTGTTACCCTCAACATTGTAAACCCAGCGTCCGGGTCTTAGTAAGTACGGGAAATGCAGGAAAACCCCGAAAATTTAGTTTTTACCGTATTTTCCTGTTAGTGCATACCTACCATTATGAGGCTTATGCATTTTTGCTGTGCACAGTAAGGAAATGCATATATTAGGCAAAAAAATAAGAATTTACTTACCGATAATTCTATTTCTCGTAGTCCGTAGTGGATGCTGGGGACTCCGTAAGGACCATGGGGAATAGCGGCTCCGCAGGAGACTGGGCACATCTAAAGAAAGCTTTAGGACTATCTGGTGTGCACTGGCTCCTCCCCCTATGACCCTCCTCCAAGCCTCAGTTAGGATACTGTGCCCGGACGAGCGTACACAATAAGGAAGGATTTTGAATCCCGGGTAAGACTCATACCAGCCACACCAATCACACTGTACAACTTGTGATCTGAACCCAGTTAACAGCATGATAACAGAGGAGCCTCTAGAAAAGATGGCTCACTACAGCAATAACCCGATTTTTTGGTAACAATAACTATGTACCAGTATTGCAGACAATCCGCACTTGGGATGGGCGCCCAGCATCCACTACGGACTACGAGAAATAGAATTATCGGTAAGTAAATTCTTATTTTCTCTAACGTCCTAAGTGGATGCTGGGGACTCCGTAAGGACCATGGGGATTATACCAAAGCTCCCAAACGGGCGGGAGAGTGCGGATGACTCTGCAGCACCAATTGAGAGAACTCCAGGTCCTCCTCAGCCAGGGTATCAATTTTGTAGAATTTTACAAACGTATTTGCTCCTGACCAAGTAGCTGCTCGGCAAAGTTGTAAAGCCGAGACCCCTCGGGCAGCCGCCCAAGATGAGCCCACCTTCCTTGTGGAGTGGGCATTTACAGATTTTTGGCTGTGGCAGGCCTGCCACAGAATGTGCAAGCTGAATTGTACTACAAATCCAACGAGCAATAGTCTGCTTAGAAGCAGGAGCACCCAGCTTGTTGGGTGCATACAGGATAAACAGCGAGTCAGATTTTCTGACTCCAGCCGTCCTGGAAACATATATTTTCAGGGCCCTGACAACGTCTAGCAACTTGGAGTCCTCCAAGTCCCTAGTAGCCGCAGGCACCACAATAGGTTGGTTCAGGTGAAACGCTGAAACCACCTTAGGGAGAAACTGAGGACGAGTCCTCAATTCCGCCCTGTCCGAATGGAAAATCAGATAAGGGCTTTTACAGGATAAAGCCGCCAATTCTGACACGCGCCTGGCCCAGGCCAGGGCCAACAGCATGACCACTTTCCATGTGAGATATTTTAACTCCACAGATTTAAGTGGTTCAAACCAATGTGACTTTTGGAACCCAAAAAACTACATTGAGATCCCAAAGTGCCACTGGAGGCACAAAAGGAGGCTGTATATGCAGTACCCCTTTTACAAACGTCTGAACTTCAGGGACTGAAGCTAGTTCTTTTTGGAAGAAAATTGACAGGGCCGAAATTTGAACCTTAATGGACCCCAATTTCAGGCCCATAGACACTCCTGTTTGCAGGAAATGTAGGAATCGACCCAGTTGAATTTCCTCCGTCGGGCCTTACTGGCCTCGCACCACGCAACATATTTTCGCCAAATGCGGTGATAATGTTTTGCGGTTACATCCTTCCTGGCTTTGATCAGGATAGGGATGACTTCATCCGGAATGCCTTTTTTCCTTCAGGATCCGGCGTTCAACCGCCATGCCGTCAAACGCAGCCGCGGTAAGTCTTGGAACAGACAGGGTCCTTGTTGGAGCAGGTCCCTTCTTAGAGGTAGAGGCCAAGGATCCTCCGTGAGCATCTCTTAAAGTTCCAGTTACCAAGTCCTTCTTGGCCAATCCGGAGCCACGAATATAGTGCTTACTCCTCTCCATCTTATCAATCTCAGTACCTTGGGTATGAGAGGCAGAGGAGGGAACACATACACTGACTGGTACACCCACGGTGTTACCAGAGCGTCTACAGCTATTGCCTGAGGGTCCCTTGACCTGGCGCAATACCTGTCGAGTTTTTCCCAACGGTTTATAATCATGTGGAAGACTTCTGGGTGAAGTCCCCACTCTCCCGGGTGGAGGTCGTGCTGAGGAAGTCTGCTTCCCAGTTGTCCACTCCCGGAATGAATACTGCTGACAGTGCTATCACATGATTTTCCGCCCAGCGAAGAATCCTTGCAGCTTCTGCCATTGCCCTCCTGCTTCTTGTGCCACCCTGTCTGTTTACGTGGGTGACTGCCGTGATGTTGTCCGACTGGATCAACACCGGCTGACCTTGAAGCAGAGGTCTTGCTAAGCTTAGAGCATTGTAAATGGCCCTTAGCTTCAGGATATTTATGTGAAGTGATGTCTCCAGGCTTGACCATAAGCCCTGGATATTCCTTCCCTGTGTGACTGCTCCCCAGCCTCGCAGGCTGGCATCCGTGGTCACCAGGACCCAGTCCTGAATGCCGAATCTGCGGCCCTCTAGAAGATGAGCACTCTGCAACCACCACAGGAGGGACACCCTTGTCCTTGGTGACAGGGTTATCCGCTGATGCATCTGAAGATGCGACCCGGACCATTTGTCAAGCAGGTCCCACTGGAAAGTTCTTGCGTGGAATCTGCCGAATGGGATTGCTTCGTAGGAAGCCACCATTTTACCCAGAACCTTTGTGCATTGATGCACTGAGACTTGGCTCGGTTTTAGGAGGTTCCTGACTAGCTTGGATAACTCCCTGTCTTTCCCCTCCGGGAGAAACACCTTTTTCTGGACTGTGTCCTGGATCATCCCTAGGAACAGAAGACAAGTCGTCGGAACCAGCTGCGATTTTGGAATATTGAGAATCCAATCGTGCTGCCGCAACACTACCTGAGATAGTGCTACACCGACCTCCAACTGTTCCCTGGATCTTACCCTTATCAGGGAATCGTCCAAGTAAGGGATAACTAAAATTCCCTTCCTTCGAAGGAATATCATCATTTCGGCCATTACCTTGGTAAAGACCCGGGGTGCCGTGGACCATCCATACGGCAGCGTCTGAACTGATAGTGACAGTTCTGTACCATAAACCTGAGGTACCCTTGGTGAGAAGGGTAAATTTTGACATGAAGGTAAGCATCCTTGATGTCCCGAGACATCATGTAGTCCCCTTCTTCCAGGTTCGCAATCACTGCTCTGAGTGACTCAATCTTGAATTTGAACCTCTGTATGTAAGTGTTCAAAGATTTTAGATTTAGAATCGGTCTCACCGAGCCGTCCGGCTTCGGTACCACAACAGTGTGGAATAATACCCCGTTCCCTGTTGCAGGAGGGGTACCTTGATTATCACCTGCTGGGAATACAGCTTGTGAATGGCTTCCAAAACTGTCTCCCTGTCAGAAGGAGACATCGGTAAAGCCGACTTTAGGAAAACGGCGAGGGGGAGACGTCTCGAATTCTAATTTGTACCCCTGAGATATCACCTGAAGGATCCAGGGGTCTACTTGCGAGTGAGCCCACTGCGCGCTGAAATTCATTGAGACGGGCCCCCCACCGTGCCTGATTCTGCTTGTAAAGCCCCAGCGTCATACTGAGGGCTTGGCAGAGGCGGGAGAGGGTTTCTGTTCCTGGGAACTGGCTGATTTCTGCAGCCTTTTTCCTCTCCCTCTGTCACGGGGCAGAAATGAGGAACATTTTGCCCGCTTGTCCACGAAAAGACTGCGCCTGATAATACGGCGTCTTCTCATGTTGAGAGGCGACCTGGGGTACAAACGTGGATTTCCCAGCTGTTGCCGTGGCCACCAGGTCTGAAAGACCGACCCCAAATAACTCCTCTTGTGTCTTCTGGCTCTGTAAGGGGGCCGGCGGCGCGGCTCTGGGACCCATCCATGGCTGGGCCTGTGATCGTCCCTCTGGAGCTAATGTCCAGTAGCCTAAGAAGCCCAATCCACTCTGCACGCAGGTGAGTTCGCTTCTTCTCCCCTTAGTCCCACGATGCAGTGAGCCTGTTGCCAGCAGGTCTCGCTGAAAATAAAAAACCTAAACTAAAACTTTCACTAAGAAGCTCAGGAGAGCCCCTAGTGTGCACCCTTCTCGTTCGGGCACAGAGATCTAACTGAGGCTTGGAGGAGGGTCATAGGGGGAGGAGCCAGTGCACACCAGATAGTCCTAAAGCTTTCTTTAGATGTGCCCAGTCTCCTGCGGAGCCGCTATTCCCCATGGTCCTTACGGAGTCCCCAGCATCCACTTAGGACGTTAGAGAAATGTACTTTAAATGAGCAAATGTATTAGTACCTATAGATGTAACAGATAGGTATATTTTCTCTGCATTAAAAGTCCGAAAGTGGTTGTAAGGAGCAGCAGAGCTTTTGAGCAGCACTTTAAACTTATTCTGAAGACCACTTTGGTCTTATTTAGAAGCTTGAACAGATGTGGCCATAACACTATATGATGTACAGCATCGGTGACTGGGGTTTTTATTACGCTATACCAGTTGTATAGTTAGTCAAACAAAGTTCGTTGGGGAAAACTGCTTTAATAAGAGTATGAAACATAGGAGCCCTAGGTTATCCCGCATATATAATGCACATTTTGTGCACTAGTAGTACAAGCTAAGGGGTAATCCTATCTCTGATTAGCCTGCAATATCATCAACATTCTAGGTGTGACTATGGGTATATTTACTAAGCCTCAGATGGAGATAAATTGGACAGAGATAAAGTACTAGCCAATCAGCTCCTAACTGCCATGTTACAGGCTCGGTTTGAAAAATGACAATTAGGAGCTGATTGGCTGGTACATTATCTCCGTCCACTTTATCTCCATCTGGGATGCAGTTAATTTACTGGCTGTCGGGATTCTGGCGTCAGAATCCCGACTACAGCCCCTAGTTCCCACTTGGGTGGTGGTGCACACCACCACCCGAGGGGGAATATATAGTAGTGTGGCGAACTATGCTCACCACCCGGCCGGAAGCGTGGCGAGCACAGCGAGCCCAAGAGGGGGCTCACTGCTGGGATTTCGGCATCTGTCTCCTGAGCGCTGGGATCCCGACAGCCGGTATTACTTTTACAGAACCCTCCATCTGAGGCTTAGTAAATAGACCCCTCTATGTAAGAACACTTTCCACCACTGTATGTGAAAAAAGCAATAATCTTTGCATTATGGTACATACTGTATGGTGAATTACCCCGCTCACTTTGCCATTTTATTTCTTCCAACATCTAAAACATATACATTAGACAACCTATGTACCCAGCTGAGGACAGATGCGATGGAACAATACATTGTGAAGCCCATACACACTGCATGATATGGTGAACAACCACTCAATACATTGTTTTCCCAAAGCACGGGGTCGTCAGCCACATCTTCAGATGTGTACAGCAGATCTGAAGATGCGACAGCGGGAGTGCGCAATACTGCGCACACATTTGACAATTTGAACAATTTCTCATTATTTATTTATTACCAGTCTGTCACGATCCGGGTATCTGGACGCCATTACTTACCCTTCAGATGCCTCCTAAGGCTGGCTCAGCGTTCCAGGACCGGATCCCGCTGTTCCTGAGTTTCCACATGCAGAATGTCAGAGTGGTGATTTCATCAGCCGCGGCCTCCGCTGTGCCCGCGTGGTTAAATGTGCGCTTGTCAGTCTGGCGTCTCCTGTCTCCTGTGGCCGGCGTCGCCATTACTGTTTCAATTCTCACATGGATTACAAACCAAACTTCCCTCCAAGTGTCTGCATGGGCGCAGCCATCTTGGATTTTGTCATCTGAGCATTTCCACCAATCTGCTGTCTGTATTGTTGATTTGCATAATTGCCTAGCCAACCGCTTCCTTGCTGCAGGAATAAGTAAGCTGTGCCTGAGCAAGGAAGGCGTCAGTGCTTTGGTTGTCTAACCTAGTTCCAGTTTGTCTCTCTCCTGTGGTTGTCTTCCAGGTTCCAGCTCCTGTCTCCAGACTTCTGCTATAGAGACCCGCACCAGCATTCCATCTGCGGTGTAGCCTGACTCTCCGATCCATTCTGGACTCACCTGTTTCCAGTTACATCAATCACCTGCTTCCAGCTCAGCTTCCAGCAGTGTACAGCTTCTCTTAAAGGGCCGGTGTCCTTTCTGCAGTTTACCACTCTCCACCGGTATTATTATTTCACCGCTCTCAAACTCCAAACTTCATTATTATTTCATCGCTCTCAAGTTCGTTTATTATTTAACTGGTTCCAGCCAGTATCCACTCCGTACCAACAACAGTCTGGTTCCAGCCAGTATCCACAGCAGCCGTTTTATCTTCAGCAACCTAGCCTTTCCTGGAACACCAGCTGGTACGATCCTGGGTTCTCTCCATTGCTACAGTCAGGCCTGGTAAGGACTTTCCAACTAGAAGATTATAAGAACTGTCTCACTCTACCAGTGCCTGTGGCCCTTGCCACCCTGTAGTACCCAGGAATTGTATTTATCCTCTGTTGACTTTTATGTTTACTTTACTGCTGCTGTGTTACGGAGTTTGTCTTAATAAACATCATTGACTTTTATCCTGGTTGTCGTGGTCACGCCTTCGGGCAGTTATTCTACATGTTACTTACATGTCTAGGGGTCTGATACAACCTCCCAGGTTCCGTTACATCTCAGCCCCTACAACTGAGGCTGCCTCCCGTCAGCTCAGGCCCTCAGTTGTGACAGTAAGCACTGACCTAATGAATCCAGCCGGAGACCAGGATCAAGCGGCCAGGCCAATGCAAGAACTGGCAGCCCGACTTGAACATCAGGAGGCTGCACAGGGCCACATCATCCGCTGTCTCCAGGATCTCTCTACACGGCTGGATGGGATTCAAACGACCCTCCGTGGACCTGGCACGTCCGGTGCGTCCACTACAGTGACACCAGCTGTAACCCCACCCACCTTACCCATTTCCAGTCCATATCTTCATCTTCCAACGCCAGCAAAATTTGATGGATCTCCAAGGTTCTGCAGGGGATTTCTCAATCAATGTGAAATCCACTTTGAGCTTCTACCTGGCAATTTCTTCAGTGACCGTACCAAAATTGCCTATATCATCTCCCTTCTCAGTGGCTCAGCCCTTGACTGGGCATCACCTTTATGGGAGAAGTCTGATCCCCTGCTGTCCTCCTATACTGACTTTGTAGCTACATTCAGGCGCATCTTCGACGAGCCAGGCCGGATAACATCTGCTTCATCTGAGATTCTCCGTTTACGCCAGGGAACACGTACTGTGGGACAGTATCTTATACAGTTTAAAATCCAGGCATCCGAACTGGCATGGAACGACGAGGCCCTGTATGCTGCATTCTGGCATGGCTTATCAGAACGCATCAAGGATGAGTTAGCTACCAGAGACTTGCCCTCTAAGTTGGATGAGCTAATTTCTCTTTGCACGAAGGTTGATCTACGTTTCAGAGAGAGAGCAACTGAGCGAGGAAGATCATCTACTCCTAAATCTTCTGCTCCTCCTCATCGTCAACCATCTCCATCCAAGGATGAGCCTATGCGAATTAGTCGTTCCCGTCTATCTCCCGCTGAGCGCCGAAGACGTCTCTCTGAGTCTCTCTGTCTCTACTGTGCAGCTCCGTCGCACACTATCAATGCCTGTCCCAAACGTCCGGGAAACTCCAGATCCTAGCTCGCCAAGGAGAGGGCCGGCTAGGAGTAATGATCTCCTCTCCATCTCCTCATGACTGTAACCTCCCAGTGTCGCTCCAAATTGCTCAACGTTACAGGAACGTCATTGCCCTCCTTGATTCCGGAGCAGCTGGGAATTTCATAACCGAAGCTTATGTTAAACGGTGGTCCCTACCCACCGAGAGACTGTCCTCGTCCATCTCTTTGACTGCCGTGGATGGCAGCAAGATTTTTGACGCATTCATTTCCTTAAGGACTCTTCCAGTTCGTCTGAGAGTGGGAGTTCTTCATTCTGAGTATATTTCTTTTTTAGTGATTCCAAGAGCCACACATCCAGTGGTTTTAGGCCTTCCATGGCTCCGTCTCCACAACCCATCAATTGACTGGACGACTACGCAAATACTGGCATGGGGTCCCTCCTGTGCTGAGACTTGTTTAGCCAAAGTTCTTCCTGTTTGTTCTTCCTTCCCCAGGTCATCTGATGTTCCGCCTCCTCCATATCAAGACTTCACGGACGTGTTCAGTAAAGCCTCTGCTGATATCCTTCCTCCTCATAGAGAATGGGACTGCCCAATCGACCTCATTCCAGGGAAGGTTCCACCGCGAGGCCGAACTTATCCGTTGTCTCTGCCTGAGACACACTCCATGGAAGAGTACATCAAAGAGAACCTGGCGAAGGGTTTCATCCGACCATCTTCTTCTCCAGCCGGCGCAGGCTTCTTCTTCGTTAAGAAGAAAGACGGTGGTCTGCGTCCGTGCATCGACTACAGAGGTCTGAACGACATTACCGTCAAGAACCGATACCCTTTACCCCTGATTACCGAGCTCTTTGATAGAGTTAGTGGTGCAACTATTTTCACAAAGCTGGACTTGAGGGGTGCCTACAATCTCATCCGAATCCGTGAGGGTGACGAGTGGAAGACCGCCTTTAACACCCGTGACGGACATTATGAGTACCTCGTCATGCCCTTCGGATTGAGCAATGCTCCAGCAGTCTTCCAGCACTTCGTGAATGAGATTTTCAGGGACATCTTGTACCGCCATGTCGTGGTTTATCTAGACGACATCCTCATCTTTGCTAATAATCTCGAAGATCATCGTTTCTGGGTAAAAGAGGTTCTTTCCCGTCTCCGTGTCAATCACCTCTATTGTAAATTGGAGAAGTGTGTGTTTGAAGTTAAAACCATTCCGTTTCTAGGTTACATTGTGTCCGGTTCCGGACTAGAGATGGATCCTGAGAAACTCCAAGCAATCCAGAATTGGCCTATACCCTTAAGCCTCAAAGGGGTCCAGAGGTTCTTAGGGTTCGCCAATTATTATAGAAAATTTATACGAGACTTTTCCACCATTGTGGCGCCTATCACTGCATTAACCAAGAAAGGTGCTAATCCGTCCAAGTGGTCCGAGGAAGCTACACAGGCCTTTCACCTTCTGAAGCAACGGTTCATCTCTGCACCAGTTCTGAAACAGCCCGACACCGACTCTCCTTTTATCTTAGAGGTAGATGCCTCCTCCGTTGGAGTAGGAGCAGTGTTATCCCAGAGGGCCAAAGATGGACATCTACATCCTTGCAGTTTCTTCTCCCGGAAGTTCTCCCCAGCTGAGCGCAACTATGCCATTGGCGATCAGGAGTTGCTAGCCATCAAGCTCGCTCTGGAGGAGTGGAGATACCTGTTGGAGGGAGCTTCCCACTCAATCACCATACTTACCGACCACAAAAATCTTTTATATCTCAAAGGCGCACAATGTCTGAATCCTCGTCAGGCCAGATGGGCACTTTTCTTCTCTAGGTTTGACTTTAAACTCCAGTTCTGTCCGGGTTCTCAGAATCGTAAGGCCGATGCCCTTTCCCGCTCATGGGAGCAAGAAAATGAGTCCGAGTCTGCAGACAAGCATCCTATTATTAATCCGTTGGCATTCTCCACGGTAGGGATGGACTCTACGCCTCCACCAGGGAAAAGTTTTGTTAAGCCAGTTCTAAGGAAGAAGCTCATGCATTGGGCCCATGCTTCCCGTTTTGCTGGACATACAGGCATTCAGAAAACCCTTGAATTTATTTCTAGGTCCTACTGGTGGCCAACTCTGAAGAAGGACGTTATGGAATTTATTGCCTCCTGCCCAAAGTGTGCCCAACACAAAGTCTCCCGCCAGTCGCCTGCGGGGCAACTGGTTCCATTATCTGTTCCCCGTCGACCTTGGACCCATTTGTCGATGGACTTTGTTTCCGATCTACCTATCTGCAACAAGTTTAATACCATCTGGGTGGTAGTTGACCGGTTCACCAAGATGGCACATTTCATCCCTCTCACCGGTCTTCCGTCAGCTTCCAAGTTGGCTCAAGTGTTTATACAAGAGATCTTCCGACTTCACGGTCTTCCTGAAGAGATCATCTCGGATCGTGGAGTACAATTTGTAGCCAAATTTTGGCGAAGTTTGTGTCAAGCCCTCCAAGTCAAGTTAAAGTTTTCCACGGCTTACCATCCTCAGACCAATGGTCAAACCGAGAGGGTGAATCAGGACTTGGAGGCCTTCCTCCGTATATATGTGTCTTCCTCTCAAGATGACTGGGTTCAACTCCTTCCTTGGGCCGAGTTCAGCCACAACAATCAATACCATTCCTCATCTTCTTCTACACCATTCTTCATTAATTATGGATTCCACCCTAAAGTCCCAGAATTCCAACCGCTTCCCGCAACTTCTGTTCCAGCAGTGGATGTCACCTTGCGTCAGTTTTCAAATAACTGGAGGAACGTCCGCGCAGCCCTGCTTAAAGCCTCATTCAGGTATAAGAAGTTTGCCGATAGAAAGCGTAGAGCGGTTCCTGCCCTCAAGGTGGGTGATCGTGTGTGGCTGTCCACGAAGAATTTGAGGTTGAGAGTTCCCAGCATGAAATTTGCACCTCGCTACATCGGACCCTTCAAGATTGAACAAGTCATCAATCCTGTTGCCTACAGGTTACAGTTACCATCCTTCTTGAAAATACCAAGGACATTTCATGTTTCTTTGTTGAAACCGCTGATCCTGAATCGGTTTCATTCCGCACTTCCTCCAGCTCCCAAAGTTCAGACTCAACGGGGAGTCGAGTACGAGGTGGCCAAGATTTTGGACTCACGTTTCCGTTACGGTCAGTTACAATACCTCATTGACTGGAAGGGCTATGGTCCTGAAGAACGCTCTTGGACCAATGCCTCAGACGTCCATGCTCCTGCCTTGGTCCGAAATTTCCACGCAAAGTTTCCTTTAAAGCCTAAGAAGTGTCCTGGGGCCACTCCTAAAGGGGGGGGGGGTGCTGTCACGATCCGGATATCTGGACGCCATTACTTACCCTTCAGATGCCTCCTAAGGCTGGCTCAGCGTTCCAGGACCGGATCCCGCTGTTCCTGAGTTTCCACATGCAGAATGTCAGAGTGGTGATTTCATCAGCTGCGGCCTCCGCTGTGCCCGCGTGGTTAAATGTGCGCTTGTCAGTCTGGCGTCTCCTGTCTCCTGTGGCCGGCGTCGCCATTACTGTTTCAATTCTCACATGGATTACAAACCAAACTTCCCTCCAAGTGTCTGCATGGGCGCAGCCATCTTGGATTTTGTCATCTGAGCATTTCCACCAATCTGCTGTCTGTATTGTTGATTTGCATAATTGCCTAGCCAACCCCTTCCTTGCTGCAGGTATAAGTAAGCTGTGCCTGAGCAAGGAAGGCGTCAGTGCTTTGGTTGTCTAACCTAGTTCCAGTTTGTCTCTCTCCTGTGGTTGTCTTCCAGGTTCCAGCTCCTGTCTCCAGACTTCTGCTATAGAGACCCGCACCAGCATTCCATCTGCGGTGTAGCCTGACTCTCCGATCCATTCTGGACTCACCTGTTTCCAGTTACATCAATCACCTGCTTCCAGCTCAGCTTCCAGCAGTGTACAGCTTCTCTTAAAGGGCCGGTGTCCTTTCTGCAGTTTACCACTCTCCACCGGTATTATTATTTCACCGCTCTCAAACTCCAAACTTCATTATTATTTCATCGCTCTCAAGTTCGTTTATTATTTAACTGGTTCCAGCCAGTATCCACTCCGTACCAACAACAGTCTGGTTCCAGCCAGTATCCACAGCAGCCGTTTTATCTTCAGCAACCCAGCCTTTCCTGGAACACCAGCTGGTACGATCCTGGGTTCTCTCCATTGCTACAGTCAGGCCTGGTAAGGACTTTCCAACTAGAAGATTATAAGAACTGTCTCACTCTACCAGTGCCTGTGGCCCTTGCCACCATGTAGTACCCAGGAATTGTATTTATCCTCTGTTGACTTTTATGTTTACTTTACTGCTGCTGTGTTACGGAGTTTGTCTTAATAAACATCATTGACTTTTATCCTGGTTGTCGTGGTCACGCCTTCGGGCAGTTATTCTACATGTTACTTACACGTCTAGGGGTCTGATACAACCTCCCAGGTTCCGTTACATCTCAGCCCCTACAACTGAGGCTGCCTCCCGTCAGCTCAGGCCCTCAGTTGTGACACAGTCATTTATATAGCGCACACATATTCCGCAGCGCTTTACAGACAATATCTGGCCATTCACATCTGTCCCTGCCCCAGTGGAGATTACAATCTATATTCCCTACCACATGTACACGCGCACACATTCATTCTGGGGTTAATTTTTGTTGGGAGACAATTAACCTAATAGTATTTTTTTGGATTATGGGAGGAAACCGGAGTACCCGGAGGAAACTCACGCAAGTACAGGGAGAACATACAAACTCCGCACAGGTAAAGCCATGGTGGGAATCGAACCCATGACCTCAGTGCTGTGAGGCAGGAATGCTAACCATTACACCATCCGTACTGCCCAATATATTCTCGTTCCGATCCGTCAGAAATAAATTGTTCAAAGAAAACGTCTATTGTGTACACAGTTTTACTCTCAGATCCACAGTTCTCTAAAGACTACTGTAGTTAAAAGTCCATCAAAATGATGAACACCAGGGCCGGATTATGGGGAGGGCGGTGGGAGCAGTCGCTATTCACACAGGAGCTGCTGGTATTCTGGAAGTCCTGCTGCTGGGAGCTGGGGCTCTGTCATGCTGAGAGTATAGCTTTATCCTTTTATATATATATATATATATAATATACAGTAGATGCTGTATATCTGTAATGGGCTGGCTATAATGATGCTGCACTGTGTACACCAGTACTGGCACGTGTAAGCTCACCAGTCCCCGCACGGCTCCCGGCCACTTGCAGTGGTGCAAGTGGGTGGGTACGGTGTACACTTAAGAATTTAGCCGTGGGTACTCCGTACCCACCGCCGCCGGGCCGCCGCTTCCTCCCTCCCTCTGCTGCTGCTCACCACTGCTGCTGCGAGGGGAGGAGAGCGCAGCGTACGCCTCTCCTGCCCCTCATTGCCTACCTTCAATTCAGCGCCGGCCCGTGAGCCAATCAGAGTTTGCGGACTGGCAGCCAAGGCTCCTGATTGGCTGCCAGACCGCGAGCTTTGATTGGCTCAAGG
Source organism: Pseudophryne corroboree (assembly GCF_028390025.1). Lineage (NCBI taxonomy): Eukaryota > Metazoa > Chordata > Amphibia > Anura > Myobatrachidae > Pseudophryne > Pseudophryne corroboree. Next base: position 205,789,224 of record NC_086446.1, on the reverse strand, counting down.
ATCAGCGCTGAATTGAAGGTATATAGGTGTGTATATAGGGGCAGTATATTATTATTATTATTATTATTTTTATTATTATTTTTATCCTTTATTTATATGGCGCCACAAGGGTCCCGCAGCGCCTATTTACAGATGGTGGGAGGGTGCAGTGTGTGTGTGTGTGTGTGTGTGTGTGTGTCCCCATGTCCCAAATGGCGTACTGTCGGACCCCCTCCAGTGGCCGCCGGCCACTGGTTCATTTAACCATAAATGGAAATCAAATAAAATAGAAAATCCAGTCAATTTTGAATATGAAAGGCTGTTATAAATGGCAACTGCCACACCAAAAACCTACCCTACCCCCACTCTCTCTCTCTCTATTCAGCAAGTGTGAACTGACTGTAACATCTCTGTAGAGTCTATTTTCTCTTCATGGAAAGGATCCAGATTTGACCTCAGGTGAGGGCGAATTTGTCTTCTGCCCATACAGCATGTTCATGCTTTCTCCAATCTCCGTTTGTGGTGGGGCATTTTGTTTTATTGACGCTCACCATGCTTCGGGCACGGTTTTTCACTCTGCTTCGCTCGCCACAGGTTACTATTCCAAATAGTTAGTGTTAGTGATGTTGACCAGTGCATTACGGGAAAGGTCCTATCCACGATGGGAATACAGATGCTACTATAGTATCTCTGTACATGATCCCTTTCACTTTCATTTGGTCCGTGTGGCGACCTCTGGTGACCATTGACGCTCATAACAGAGGTGAGAAGCAACTTAGCCTTATTATATAGGATCTTGTTAGCCCAGTCTATTTTTTTTCTTAAAGGGTTTAACTTATTTATAGTTACTTGTGTTCTTTTCACTACCTTGCTATTTAGACATTCTAAAGGCATAGTTGCCAATATTTGGGAACACTCTGTTTGGAAGGTGCATGTAAGCATATTACTCCATCATGACATGCTCACTGAGCTATAATCCCTTTTTTCCATTTAAATGCTTTTCTTTAATACATATTAACTTACAAAGCTCAGAGAAATAAGAACAGATAGTGACAACTGCATCTTCTATACAGAATAATAAAAACTGAAATGGACAGTTTGTCAATTTAAAGGATATTTGAAGGTGATGCGAAGTAAGAAGTAAAGTAAGAGAAAGGGTTGTATGGTCTGTCCATCCAATACTAGAATGTTTTCCTGTAGATAGACCCATTCTATAGACTCATAACATTAGGTGCAGGCAGTGGGGTCAGGGATACAATGCCTGATTCAGAGTCACATGTACAGTCGGCTGCAGCTTTTCAGATACAATGCCTGATTCAGAGTCACATGTACAGTCGGCTGCAGCTTTTCAGATACAATGCCTGATTCAGAGTCACATGTACAGTCGGCTGCAGCTTTTCAGATACAATGCCTGATTCAGAGTCACATGTACAGACTTTTTGCTGCAGCTGCTTTTGTATCTTATGCTAAAACCATACCTGATTTTCTTAATACTGCAATTCCCACTTGCAACATCATGCAATGGTGCATTTCCATCTCAGTGCACCATCGGAACTTGCAACAGCCCTACGGCAGGTGCCATTTCTCCATCTAACTATGCATCTTGGGATGCAGCCGCTTACCGCGACACACCTGGGTCTGCTTAACCATTTGTTGAAATCCACAGTTCCTGTGTCCAAATCTGTTCTGCAACTCCATGAGGTAACCATTGGGAAGCATGTGCTGTGCGACTGCGCTACATGCGCAGAAGAAAAACATCACCCAGTTACGTGAATATCGGCATAATGTGAACTCTAATCAGGCCCAGAGTTCCACCGGAGGTCTAACAATGTGATTTAGCTGGAACAATACAGTAAAGATTTTCAGTCAGATTTTATACTGTATTAATGGACGCACCTGCAGAGCTATATGGCAAGCGGCAATTATAATTTCTAGGTTCCATGTTATTTGAATAGGCCCATCAGGTTTTATTCAAGCCTTGTCACAGAAATGAGCTCTTTTCCTATGGCACACAGAACTATACTATGAATTCACACTGCAGGGTACACTGTACGTAATTATAAAAAATGGCCACCATTTTAGAGCAACCAAGGAAATCAATGAAAGTGCTTCACATGTCATATACTCACTTTATATATAACAGAAATGCCAGTATGTTATTATCTGAGGATGCACATAAAAAGACTGATATATCAATTCAAAAGTTGCAAATTAAGTGTTGAAAAATGACATTTTTAATGACATTAAGGCTTCAAAGAGTTTAGAAATGTAGTGACCTGAAAAACCATACTGTGTATATATATATATATATATATATATATATATATATAAATATCATGTTACATGTAGCAACAGATGAATTGGTTTAAGACAATTTGGTGTTTCAATATTTTAAATATGCATTTCTGTGGTATGTTTTGTACCATGATCACAGTATATATTTGTGTGAAACAAGATCTATATTAGACAAGTAGTGAACATGTATAATAAGAATTTACTCACCGGTAATTCTATTTCTCGTAGTCCGTAGTGGATGCTGGGAACTCCGTAAGGACCATGGGGAATAGCGGCTCCGCAGGAGTCTGGGCACAACTAAAAGAAAGCTTTTAGAGTACCTGGTGTGCACTGGCTCCTCCCACTATGACCCTCCTCCAAGCCTCAGTTAGGATACTGTGCCCGGAAGAGCTGACACAACAAGGAAGGATTTTGAATCCCGGGTAAGACTCATACCAGCCACACCAATCACACCGTATAACTCGTGATACCATATCCAGTTAACAGTATGAAATTTAACTGAGCCTCTCAACAGATGGCTCATAACCATAACCCTTTTGTGAACAACAACTATGTACAAGTATTGCAGACAATCCGCACTTGGAACGGGCGCCCAGCATCCACTACGGACTATGAGAAATAGAATTACCGGTGAGTAAATTCTTATTTTCTCTGACGTCCTAGTGGATGCTGGGAACTCCGTAAGGACCATGGGGATTATACCAAAGCTCCCAAACGGGCGGGAGAGTGCGGATGACTCTGCAGCACCGAATGAGAGAACTCAAGGTCCTCCTCAGCCAGGGTATCAAATTTGTAGAATTTTGCAAACGTGTTTGCCCCTGACCAAGTAGCAGCTCGGCAAAGTTGTAAAGCCGAGACCCCTCGGGCAGCCGCCCAAGATGAGCCCACCTTCCTTGTAGAATGGGCTCTTACTGATTTAGGATGCGGCAGTCCAGCCGCAGAATGCGCCAGCTGAATTGTGCTACAAATCCAGCGAGCAATAGTCTGCTTAGAAGCAGGAGCACCCAGTTTGTTGGGTGCATACAGGATAAATAGCGAGTCAGTTTTCCTGACTCCAGCCGTCCTGGAAACATAAATTTTCAAGGCCCTGACTACGTCCAGTAACTTGGAATCCTCCAAGTCGCTAGTAGCCGCAGGTACTACAATAGGTTGGTTCAAGTGAAAAGCAGATACCACCTTAGGGAGAAACTGGGGACGAGTCCTCAATTCTGCCCTATCCATATGGAAAATCAGATAAGGACTTTTAAATGACAAAGCCGCCAATTCTGATACACGCCTGGCCAAAGCCAAGGCCAATAACATGACCACTTTCCACGTGAGATATTTTAGATCCACGGTCTTTAGTGGCTCAAACCAATGTGATTTTAGGAAATTCAACACCACGTTGAGATCCCAGGGTGCCACTGGAGGTACAAAGGGGGGCTGAATATGCAGCACTCCTTTTACAAATGTCTGAACTTCAGGTAGTGAAGCTAGTTCTTTTTGGAAAAAAATCGACAGAGCCGATATCTGTACCTTAATGGAGCCTAATGTTAGGCCCATAGTCACTCCTGCCTGTAGGAAGTGCAGAAATCGACCCAGCTGAAATTCCTCTGTTGGAGCCTTATTGGCCTCACACCAAGCAACATATTTCCGCCATATGCGGTGATAATGTTTTACCGTTACATCTTTCCTGGCTTTAATCAGCGTAGGAATGACATCCTCCGGAATGCCCTTTTCCTTTAGGATCCGGCGTTCAACCGCCATGCCGTCAAACGCAGCCGCGGTAAGTCTTGGAACAGACAGAGCCCCTGCTGCAACAGGTCCTGTCTGAGCGGCAGAGGCCATGGGTCCTCTGAGATCATCTCTTGAAGTTCCGGGTACCAAGCTCTTCTTGGCCAATCCGGAACCACGAGTATTGTCCTTACTCCTCGTTTTCTTATTATTCTCAGTACCTTTGGTATGAGAGGCAGAGGAGGGAACACATAAACTGACTGGTACACCCACGGTGTCACTAGAGCGTCCACCGCTATCGCCTGAGGGTCCCTTGACCTGGCGCAATATCTCTCCAGTTTTTTGTTTAGGCGGGACGCCATCATGTCCACCTGTGGCCGTTCCCAACGATTTACAATCAGTGTGAAGACTTCTGGATGAAGTCCCCACTCTCCCGGGTGGAGGTCGTGCCTATTGAGGAAGTCTGCTTCCCAGTTGTCCACTCCCGGAATGAACACTGCTGACAGTGCTAGCACGTGATTTTCCGCCCATCGGAGAATCCTTGTGGCTTCTGCCATTGCCGTCCTGCTTCTTGTGCCGCCCTGTCGGTTTACATGGGCGACCGCCGTGATGTTGTCTGACTGAATCAGTATCGGCTGGTGTAGAAGCAGGGGTTTTGCCTGACTTAGGGCATTGTAAATGGCCCTTAGTTCTAGAATATTTATGTGCAAGGAAGTCTCCTGACTCGACCATAGTCCTTGGAAGTTTCTTCCCTGTGTGACTGCCCCCCAGCCTCGAAGGCTGGCATCCGTGGTCACCAGGACCCAGTCCTGTATGCCGAATCTGCGGCCCTCTAGGAGATGAGCACTCTGCAGCCACCACAGCAGAGACACCCTGGTTCTTGGAGACAGGGTTATAAGTAGAGATGAGCGCCTGAAATTTTTCGGGTTCTGTGTTTTGGTTTTGGGTTCGGTTCCGCGGCCGTGTTTTGGGTTCGAACGCGTTTTGGCAAAACCTCACCGAATTTTTTTTGTCGGATTCGGGTGTGTTTTGGATTCGGGTGTTTTTTTCAAAAAACCCTAAAAAACAGCTTAAATCATAGAATTTGGGGGTCATTTTGATCCCATAGTATTATTAACCTCAATAACCATAATTTCCACTCATTTTCAGTCTATTCTGAATACCTCACACCTCACAATATTATTTTTAGTCCTAAAATTTGCACCGAGGTCGCTGTGTGAGTAAGATAAGCGACCCTAGTGGCCGACACAAACACCGGGCCCATCTAGGAGTGGCACTGCAGTGTCACGCAGGATGTCCCTTCCAAAAAACCCTCCCCAAACAGCACATGACGCAAAGAAAAAAAGAGGCGCAATGAGGTAGCTGACTGTGTGAGTAAGATTAGCGACCCTAGTGGCCGACACAAACACCGGGCCCATTTAGGAGTGGCACTGCAGTGTCACGCAGGATGTCCCTTCCAAAAAACCCTCCCCAATCAGCACATGATGCAAAGAAAAAGAAAAGAAAAAAGAGGTGCAAGATGGAATTGTCCTTGGGCCCTCCCACCCACCCTTATGTTGTATAAACAAAACAGGACATGCACACTTTAACCAACCCATCATTTCAGTGACAGGGTCTGCCACACGACTGTGACTGATATGACGGGTTGGTTTGGACCCCCCCCAAAAAAGAAGCAATTAATCTCTCCTTGCACAAACTGGCTCTACAGAGGCAAGATGTCCACCTCATCATTACCCTCCGATATATCACCGTGTACATCCCCCTCCTCACAGATTATCAATTCGTCCCCACTGGAATCCACCATCTCAGCTCCCTGTGTACTTTGTGGAGGCAATTGCTGCTGGTCAATGTCTCCGCGGAGGAATTGATTATAATTCATTTTAATGAACATCATCTTCTCCACATTTTCTGGATGTAACCTCGTACGCCGATTGCTGACAAGGTGAGCGGCGGCACTAAACACTCTTTCGGAGTACACACTTGTGGGAGGGCAACTTAGGTAGAATAAAGCCAGTTTGTGCAAGGGCCTCCAAATTGCGTCTTTTTCCTGCCAGTATAAGAACGGACTGTGTGACGTGCCTACTTGGATGCGGTCACTCATATAATCCTCCACCATTCTATCAATGTTGAGAGAATCATATGCAGTGACAGTAGACGACATGTCCGTAATCGTTGTCAGGTCCTTCAGTCCGGACCAGATGTCAGCATCAGCAGTCGCTCCAGACTGCCCTGCATCACCGCCAGCGGGTGGGCTCGGAATTCTGAGCCTTTTCCTCGCACCCCCAGTTGCGGGAGAATGTGAAGAAGGAGATGTTGACAGGTCGCGTTCCGCTTGACTTGACAATTTTGTCACCAGCAGGTCTTTCAACCCCAGCAGACTTGTGTCTGCCGGAAAGAGAGATCCAAGGTAGGCTTTAAATCTAGGATCGAGCACGGTGGCCAAAATGTAGTGCTCTGATTTCAACAGATTGACCACCCGTGAATCCTTGTTAAGCGAATTAAGGGCTCCATCCACAAGTCCCACATGCCTAGCGGAATCGCTCCGTGTTAGCTCCTCCTTCAATGTCTCCAGCTTCTTCTGCAAAAGCCTGATGAGGGGAATGACCTGACTCAGGCTGGCAGTGTCTGAACTGACTTCACGTGTGGCAAGTTCAAAGGGCATCAGAACCTTGCACAACGTTGAAATCATTCTCCACTGCGCTTGAGACAGGTGCATTCCACCTACTATATCGTGCTCAATTGTATAGGCTTGAATGGCCTTTTGCTGCTCCTCCAACCTCTGAAGCATATAGAGGGTTGAATTCCACCTCGTTACCACTTCTTGCTTCAGATGATGGCAGGGCAGGTTCAGTTGTTTTTGGTGGTGCTCCAGTCTTCTGTACGTGGTGCCTGTACGCCAAAAGTGTCCCGCAATTCTTCTGGCCACCGACAGCATCTCTTGCACGCCCCTGTCGTTTTTTAAAAAATTCTGCACCACCAAATTCAAGGTATGTGCAAAACATGGGACGTGCTGGAATTTGCCCATATTTAATGCACACACAATATTGCTGGCGTTGTCCGATGCCACAAATCCACAGGAGAGTCCAATTGGGGTAAGCCATTCCGCGATGATCTTCCTCAGTTGCCGTAAGAGGTTTTCAGCTGTGTGCGTATTCTGGAAAGCGGTGATACAAAGCGTAGCCTGCCTAGGAAAGAGTTGGCGTTTGCGAGATGCTGCTACTGGTGCCGCCGCTGCTGTTCTTGCGGCGGGAGTCCATACATCTACCCAGTGGGCTGTCACAGTCATATAGTCCTGACCCTGCCCTGCTCCACTTGTCCACATGTCCGTGGTTAAGTGGACATTGGGTACAACTGCATTTTTTAGGACACTGGTGAGTCTTTTTCTGACGTCCGTGTACATTCTCGGTATCGCCTGCCTACAGAAGTGGAACCTAGATGGTATTTGGTAACGGGGGCACACTGCCTCAATAAATTGTCTAGTTCCCTGTGAACTAACGGCGGATACCGGACGCACGTCTAACACCAACATAGTTGTCAAGGCCTCAGTTATCCGCTTTGCAGCAGGATGACTGCTGTGATATTTCATCTTCCTCGCAAAGGACTGTTGGACAGTCAATTGCTTACTGGAAGTAGTACAAGTGGGCTTACGACTTCCCCTCTGGGATGACCATCGACTCCCAGCAGCAACAACAGCAGCGCCAGCAGCAGTAGGCGTTACACGCAAGGATGCATTGGAGGAATCCCAGGCAGGAGAGGACTCGTCAGAATTGCCAGTGACATGGCCTGCAGGACTATTGGCATTCCTGTGGAAGGAGGAAATTGACACTGAGGGAGTTGGTGGGGTGGTTTGCGTGAGCTTGGTTACAAGAGGAAGGGATTTACTGGTCAGTGGACTGCTTCCGCTGTCGCCCAAAGTTTTTGAACTTGTCACTGACTTATTATGAATGCGCTGCAGGTGACGTATAAGGGAGGATGTTCCGAGGTGGTTAACGTCCTTACCCCTACTTATTACAGCTTGACAAAGGCAACACACGGCTTGACACCTGTTGTCCGCTTTTCTGTTGAAATACCTCCACACTGAAGAGCTGATTTTTTTGGTATTTTCACCAGGCATGTCAACGGCCATATTCCTCCCACGGACAACAGGTGTCTCCCCGGGTGCCTGACTTAAACAAACCACCTCACCATCAGAATCCTCCTGGTCAATTTCCTCCCCAGCGCCAGCAACACCCATATCCTCCTCATCCTGGTGTACTTCAACATCTTCATCTTCAATCTGACTATCAGGAACTGGACTGCGGGTGCTCCTTCCAGCACTTGCAGGGGGCGTGCAAATGGTGGAAGGCGCATGCTCTTCACGTCCAGTGTTGGGAAGTTCAGGCATCGCAACCGACACAATTGGACTCTCCTTGTGGATTTGGGATTTCGAAGAACGCACAGTTCTTTGCGGTGCTTTTGCCAGCTTGAGTCTTTTCAGTTTTCTAGCGAGAGGCTGAGTGCTTCCATCCTCATGTGAAGCTGAACCACTAGCCATGAACATAGGCCAGGGCCTCAGCCGTTCCTTGCCACTCCGTGTGGTAAATGGCATATTGGCAAGTTTACGCTTCTCCTCCGACAATTTTATTTTAGGTTTTGGAGTCCTTTTTTTACTGATATTTGGTGTTTTGGATTTGACATGCTCTGTACTATGACATTGGGCATCGGCCTTGGCAGACGACGTTGCTGGCATTTCATCGTCTCGGCCATGACTAGTGGCAGCAGCTTCAGCACGAGGTGGAAGTGGATCTTGATCTTTCCCTAATTTTGGAACCTCAACATTTTTGTTCTCCATATTTTAATAGGCACAACTAAAAGGCACCTCAGGTAAACAATGGAGATGGATACTAGTATACAATTATGGACTGCCTGCCGAGTGCAGACACAGAGGTAGCCACAGCCGTGAACTACCGTACTGTACTGTGTCTGCTGCTAATATAGACTGGTTGATAAAGAGATGTCTATGTAACTATGTATGTATAAAGAAGAAAGAAAAAAAAACCACGGTTAGGTGGTATACAATTATGGACGGACTGCCTGCCGAGTGCAGACACAGAGGTAGCCACAGCCGTGAACTACCGTACTGTACTGTGTCTGCTGCTAATAATATAGACTGGTTGATAAAGAGATGTCGTAGTAGTATGTATGTATAAAGAAGAAAGAAAAAAAACCACGGTTAGGTGGCATACAATTATGGACGGACTGCCTGCCGAGTGCAGACACAGAGGTAGCCACAGCCGTGAACTACCGTACTGTACTGTGTCTGCTGCTAATATAGACTGGTTGATAAAGAGATGTCTATGTAACGATGTATGTATAAAGAAGAAAGAAAAAAAAACCACGGTTAGGTGGTATACAATTATGAACGGACTGCCTGCCGAGTGCAGACACAGAGGTAGCCACAGCCGTGAACTACCGTACTGTACTGTGTCTGCTGCTAATATAGACTGGTTGATAAAGAGATGTCTATGTAACTATGTATGTATAAAGAAGAAAGAAAAAAAAACCACGGTTAGGTGGTATACAATTATGGACGGACTGCCTGCCGAGTGCAGACACAGAGGTAGCCACAGCCGTGAACTACCGTACTGTACTGTGTCTGCTGCTAATATAGACTGGTTGATAAAGAGATGTCTATGTAACTATGTATGTATAAAGAAGAAAGAAAAAAAAACCACGGTTAGGTGGTATACAATTATGGACGGACTGCCTGCCGAGTGCAGACACAGAGGTAGCCACAGCCGTGAACTACCGTACTGTACTGTGTCTGCTGCTAATATAGACTGGTTGATAAAGAGATGTCTATGTAACTATGTATGTATAAAGAAGAAAGAAAAAAAAAACACGGTTAGGTGGTATACAATTATGGACGGACTGCCTGCCGAGTGCAGACACAGAGGTAGCCACAGCCGTGAACTACCGTACTGTACTGTGTCTGCTGCTAATATAGACTGGTTGATAAAGAGATGTCGTAGTAGTATGTATGTATAAAGAAGAAAAAAAAACCACGGTTAGGTGGTATACAATTATGGACGGACTGCCTGCCGAGTGCAGACACAGAGGTAGCCACAGCCGTGAACTACCGTACTGTGTCTGCTGCGACTGGATGATAAATGATATAAAAAATATATATATATCACTACTGCAGCCGGACAGGTATATATTATATATTATATAATGACGGACCTGCTGGACACTGTCTGTCAGCAGAATGAGTTTTATTTTTATAGAATAAAAAAAACAACAACACACAAGTGAAGTCACACGACGAGTGTTTAACTTTTTCAGGCAATCACAATATAAGTATACTACTAACTATACTGGTGGTCAGTGTGGTCAGGTCACTGGTCAGTCACACTGGCAGTGGCACTCCTGCAGCAAAAGTGTGCACTGTTTAATTTTAATATAATATTATGTACTCCTGGCTCCTGCTATAACCTATAACTGGCACTGCAGTGCTCCCCAGTCTCCCCCACAATTATAAGCTGTGTGAGCTGAGCAGTCAGACAGATATATAATATATATAGATGATGCAGCACACTGGGCTGAGCCTGAGCAGTGCACACAGATATGGTATGTGACTGAGTCACTGTGTGTATCGCTTTTTTCAGGCAGAGAACGGATATATTAAATAAACTGCACTGTCTGGTGGTCACTCACTATATAATATTATGTACTCCTGGCTCCTGCTATAACCTATAACTGGCACTGCAGTGCTCCCCAGTCTCCCCCACAATTATAAGCTGTGTGAGCTGAGCAGTCAGACAGATATATAATATATATAGATGATGCAGCACACTGGGCTGAGCCTGAGCAGTGCACACAGATATGGTATGTGACTGAGTCACTGTGTGTGTCGCTTTTTTCAGGCAGAGAACGGATATATTAAATAAACTGCACTGTCTGGTGGTCACTCACTAGTAAACTCTCTGCACTCTCTACACTTCTACAGTACTCCTCCTAGTCCTAAGCTCCAGTAAATCTCTCTCTCTTATAATCTAAATGGAGAGGACGCCAGCCACGTCCTCTCCCTATCAATCTCAATGCACGTGTGAAAATGGCGGCGACGCGCGGCTCCTTATATAGAATCCGAGTCTCGCGATAGAATCCGAGCCTCGCGAGAATCCGACAGCGTCATGATGACGTTCGGGCGCGCTCGGGTTAACCGAGCAAGGCGGGAAGATCCGAGTCGCTCGGACCCGTGAAAAAAAACATGAAGTTCGGGCGGGTTCGGATTCAGAGAAACCGAACCCGCTCATCTCTAGTTATTAGCCGATGCATCTGAAGATGCGATCCGGACCATTGATCCAACAGGTCCCACTGAAAGATTCTGGCATGGAACCTGCCGAAAGGAATTGCTTCGTAAGAAGCCACCATCTTTCCCAGGACTCGCGTGCAGTGATGCACCGACACCTGTTTTGGTTTCAGGAGGTCTCTGACTAGAGATGACAGCTTCTTGGCTTTCTCCTCCGGGAGAAACACTTTTTTCTGGACTGTGTCCAAAATCATTCCCAGGAACAGTAGATGTGTCGTCGGAACCAGCTGTGACTTTGGAATATTCAGAATCCAACCATGCTGGTGTAGCACCTCCTGAGATAGTGCTACTCCTACCAACAACTGCTCCCTGGATCTCGCCTTTATTAGGAGATCGTCCAAGTACGGGATAATTAAAACTCCCTTTTTTCGAAGGAGTATCATCATTTCCGCCATTACCTCGGTAAACACCCTCGGTGCCGTGGACAGTCCAAACGGCGGCGTCTGGAATTGGTAATGGCAATTTTGTACCGCAAATCTGAGGTACTCCTGGTGAGGATGATAAATGGGGACATGCAGGTAAGCATCCTTGATGTCCAGGGATACCATGTAATCCCCCTCGTCCAGGCTTGCAATAACCGCCCTGAGCGATTCCATCTTGAACTTGAACTTTTTTATGTATGTGTTCAAGGATTTCAAATTTAAAATGGGTCTCACCGAACCGTCCGGTTTCGGTACCACAAACAGTGTGGAATAGTAACCCCATCCTTGTTGAAGTAGGGGCACCTTGACTATCACCTGCTGGGAATACAGCTTGTGAATTGCCTCTAGCACAGCCTCCCTGCCTGAGGGAGTCGTTGGCAAGGCAGATTTGAGGAAACGGCGGGGGGGAGACGCCTCGAATTCCAGTTTGTACCCCTGAGATACTACTTGCAAGATCCAGGGATCCACCTGTGAGCGAGCCCACTGATCGCTGAAATTTTTGAGGCGGCCCCCCACCGTACCTGGCTCCGCCTGTGGAGCCCCACCGTCATGCGGCGGGCTTGGAAAAAGCGGGGGAGGACTTTTGCTCCTGGGAACCTGCTGTTTGTTGCAGCCTTTTTCCCCTACCTCTGCCTCTGGACAGAAAGGACCCGCCTTTTCCTCGCCTGTTTCTCTGGGTCCGAAAGGACTGTACTTGATAAAACGGCGCTTTTTTAGGCTGTGAGGGAACCTGGGGTAAAAATGCTGATTTCCCAGCTGTCGCTGTGGAAACTAGGTCTGAGAGACCATCCCCGAATAACTCCTCACCCTTATAAGGCAAAACTTCCATGTGCCTTTTGGAATCTGCATCCCCTGTCCACTGCCAAGTCCATAAGCCTCTCCTAGCAGAAATGGACAATGCACTTATTTTAGATGCCAGCCGGCAGATCTCCCTCTGTGCATCTCTCATGTATAAGACTGAGTCTTTTATATGCTCTATGGTTAGGAGAATAGTGTCCCTGTCTAGGGTGTCAATATTTTCTGACAGGGAATCTGACCATGCAGCGGCAGCACTGCACATCCATGCTGACGCAATAGCTGGTCTAAGTATAATGCCTGAGTGTGTATATACAGACTTCAGGATCGCCTCCTGCTTTCTATCCGCAGGCTCCTTTAGGGCGGCCGTATCCGGAGACGGAAGTGCCACCTTTTTAGACAAACGTGTGAGCGCTTTATCCACCCTAGGAGGTGTTTCCCAACGTGCCCTATCCTCTGGCGGGAAAGGGAACGCCATTAGTAATTTTTTAGGGATTACCAATCTTTTATCGGGGAAAGCCCACGCTTCTTCACACACTTCATTTAATTCTTCAGATGGGGGAAAAACTACGGGTAGTTTTTTCTCCCCAAACATAATACCCTTTTTAGTGGTACCTGGGTTTATATCCGAAATGTGTAATACCTCCTTCATTGCCTCAATCATGCAACGAATGGCCCTAGTGGACATTAGATTTGATTCATCGTCGTCGACACTGGTATCAGTATCCGTGTCGACATCTGCGTCTGCCATCTGAGGTAGCGGGCGTTTTAGAGCCCCTGATGGCCTTTGAGACACCTGGGCAGGCACGAGCTGAGAAGCCGGCTGTCCCGCATTTGGCATGTCGTCAAATTTTTTGTGTAAGGAGTCGACTGCACGTAATTCCTTCCATAAAACCATCCACTCAGGTGTCTGCCCCGCAGGGGGTGACATCACTTCTATGGGCATCTGCTCCGCCTCCACATAATTTTCCTCATCAAACATGTCGACACAGCCGTACCGACACACCGCACACACACCGGGAATGCTCTAATAGAGGACAGGACCCCACAGAAGCCCTTTGGGAAGACAGAGAGAGAGTATGCCAGCACACACCAGAGCGCTATATAATGCAGGGACTAACTGAATTATGTCCCCTATAGCTGCTATAATATTTACTGCACCTAAATTTAGTGCCCCCCCTCTCTTTTTTACCCTTTTCTGTAGTGTAGACTGCAGGGGAGAGCCAGGGAGCTTCCTTCCAGCGGAACTGTGAGGGAGAAATGGCGCCAGTTCGCTGAGATAGCTCCGCCCCTTTTTCGCAGACTTTTCTCCCGCTTTTTTAAGGATTCTGGCAGGGGTAATTATCACATATATAGCCTCTGGGGCTATATATTGTGATTGTTTTGCCAGCCAAGGTGTTTTTATTGCTGCTCAGGGCACCCCCCCCCAGCGCCCTGCACCCTCAGTGACCGGAGTGTGAAGTGTGTATGAGGAGCAATGGCGCACAGCTGCAGTGCTGTGCGCTACCTTGGTGAAGACAGAAGTCTTCATGCCGCCGATTTTCCGGACTTCTTCTTGCTTCTGGCTCTGTAAGGGGGACAGCGGCGCGGCTCCGGGACCGAACACCAAGGCCAGTTCCATGCGGTCGATCCCTCTGGAGCTAATGGTGTCCAGTAGCCTAAGAAGCCCAAGCTAGCTGCAAGCAGGTAGGTTCGCTTCTTCTCCCCTTAGTCCCTCGTTGCAGTGAGCCTGTTGCCAGCAGGTCTCACTGTAAAATAAAAAAACTAAATTATACTTTCTTTCTAAGAGCTCAGGAGAGCCCCTAGTGTGCATCCAGCTCGGCCGGGCACAAAAATCTAACTGAGGCTTGGAGGAGGGTCATAGTGGGAGGAGCCAGTGCACACCAGGTAGTCTAAAAGCTTTCTTTTAGTTGTGCCCAGACTCCTGCGGAGCCGCTATTCCCCATGGTCCTTACGGAGTTCCCAGCATCCACTAGGACGTCAGAGAAAAAAAGATCACTCAAAGGGGGAAATTTATCAAAGCTTGGAGAGAGATAAAGTACTTACCAATTATCTTCTACCTCTCATTTTACAGGCTGTGTTTGATAAATGACAGGTGGTGATTGGTTGGTACTTTATTTCTATCCACTCTATCCAACCTCTGCTTGTTGACATTTTTTATTTTTTTATTTTGAGGGAGTTGGGGGGGGGGGAGGCATGTTTCACAGTCATAGTAATCTTTTTAGTTTTACATAGTGTCATGTGCATGATTACATTTCAGTCTCATTTAGGGGCAGCCTCTTTCAAATCCCCTGGATTTAATATGGATGGACCACAGCAAACGTATTCGATTTCTTCCCTACATTTCCGCCCACAAATCAGGTCCCATAGATTTCTATGGGGGCTGCTATGATTGCGGATTTACCAAGCTTAGGGTTGCGGAGCATTCAACAGCTTGTCCTCTACAGCTAATGTGTAGTAGGGTGAGACAGAACCTTTCCTGCCATACTAATTTTTAAACCAGAACCAGTCTGCTGAGGTCAGTAAAGAGATCACTTTTAGACATCCCAAGAATGGGATCCTTTCAGAACCCCTGTCAATGGATGTATACTTTCGTACTTTGCGGATATCAATAATTTCTTATTGCCACAATAAATAATTATAATGTTCAGGTCTAAAATCCGATACTTGATAATATGCGCTTACATCATACCTCACATGGAACACCATCAGTTCTACTAAATCCTACCATCTGTATGTGCAGATGTCTATTCAGCTATAAACATGGCCATCTTGTTCCACAAACACAGCTCTCTGGGGAATATTAAGGTACACTTGTGCAAATGCAAAAATGAAGTCTCTCAGAAGGACCAAACTTCATTTGCTTTGCAAAGCGGCCATTTTGCACTTTGTAAATGTTCTCTGAATGTTGTTTATGTTTGCTGTATTTGAAATGTATCTATTGAAATTTGAAAAATAACCTGTAGGTACAGTATAAAAATTAAATGCTCAACCTGTGACCTTATGTCATTTATATATAGTTTGACAACTTAAAAAAAGGAAATAAAGATCATAAGCCCTGCACTCTCACCCCGAAGGGGCCAGCTGCTGGGGTGCCATTTAGGAATACTGACATGCAATAAACCAAATTTCCCAAAAAAATATAATCCCCAAAGGGGAAAAAATGGCACTCACCAGACTTCAGTAATATATTAGTTTCCAATGTTTTAGTCAAAAGAATTATGCCAATGTTTTGGTCCACACTGGGACCTTTTTGAAGGCAGAATTGTAGACCGCTGTAGTCAACAAGGGGTGAACAGGAACCAGTTTGACAACTTGTCAGAAATTCAACACTTGTTTACCTTATTTACAGTATGTATTCTGCATGTATCCAGATTGTGTTGTTTTTTTATTCCGCTATAGTTTACACAGTACTGCAAATTATTAATTTTGATCTATATACATATTTTATATATTGCATATCTATTGATATACTCTTCATCTTTTGTCTAATCTGGACTTTGCTCTTATTGTACAGGGAGTGAACAGTGCCTTTGAAGTCTACCTAGTGGGAAACAACTCCAACCACTTCATCATTTCTCCAACCTCTGTCCAAGGGAGAGCAGATATCCGCATGCGAGTTGCTGTGCCACTGGATTATGAGACAATCCCTCGCTATGAGTTCTCTGTAAGAATCCTTCTACATTAAACAAAATACTAAATGCTCTTTTGACCTCTCCACCTCTCTCCTCACTCCTATCTCCAGCGCTCTCTCTGCTATTACTTTCTGGACAGGATTGCACTGGCCAACAGGTATATGGGGGGAATCCCTGCTGGGCCCCATTGTTTGAGGGTCCCACTTCCTCCTCACTTCCTCCTCCAGGGGGTCATTTACCTGGTGGAAGAGGATCACGGATGACCTTTGGTGCTTGGTTTGTTTCAATGGAATCAACACCAAGGTTAGCCCTCCTACCAATCAAATTGGGTGGTCTTGCCTGTCTCCAACTTTTTTTTAAAGGGGCCCTGTTTCTTTAATGTCCTCTCTAATGGTTTGTCAAGGCCCTCTGTGGTGGCTGGTCACATACCTTAAACTTTGGCTCTTTCCACTGCATTCCCTGGTGAGCCATTCATGCCCCAGTCTAATACTGTGTCTGGATTTCACAGTGCTTTAGTAAACTTAACATGTCTTAGACTTAGCTGATTATCTTCTCTACCTCCTGAATTGCCTCGCCTGTCTCAATTTAATTAACTGTTGACAGAACCACCAACTCTTGTAGCCCGCAAGTGCACTGTCTTGGAGGTATCAATGACTAAACCTGTATCCCACCTCTCTCCACTCCAAATTTATCCTCAGTGCTGCTGCCCAGATCATCTTCCTATCCAAACATACTACATCTGTCTCCCCTCTCTTACAAGCCCTTCAGTGGCACCCCTTTCCCTTCAGAGCTCAATTCAAACTGCTTACACTCGCTTACAAGCCCTCATCAAGCCTCTCCTGTTTACGTCTACGACCTCCGCTCCTATGTCATTATTATGATCACTGATGCAGAAATGTTTATTAACCTTGTTGCCATCTTCTGCAATGTTTTGTACTGGATGTCTTTTTTTTTCTTGTGCTCGTCATACTGTTTATGTTTATGCACTTTGTACAGTGCTGTCGAACCTTTGTGGTGCCATACAAATAAATGATGATAATAATGCTAATAATTATTAATATGTCTGAATTCATAGTACCTCTTTATTAGTTTTTCTTAGCTTTTGCAGCTACACAGTTATATAATAGTTGTGTATTATCTGTATAATATTGTATTTGATAACTGGAGCTCAATGTAGACTACTATGACAACCACACCAGGTATGTGATATAAAGCTATACAGGCTAGTGTAGCATATCTTCAAAAACATTTCTATTTGGGTCCTGTTGTTAGACACTTATGCACAGTATAATGCTGTCAAGCACTGTATTTTGTTGAGGTGTGTGGTGCTAAAAGGTTAGTCAGGACATGTTTTCTGTCTGACGGAGAGGGCTGTAAAAGTTTTACCGAGCATAAATGCTCCTCTCGACCAACACTGCTATTACCTGCCGTCTGCTTGGGTTGTATTTTTTATAGCATCTTGCATTTCCCAGTCATAAATCCACAGTGTTAGTATAAGTCTGTAACAATTCCAACAATTCCTGTTTGCCACTAAGAATAAAAGATCTGGTTTTAAAACTCCTACGAGGAATCAGCAAAGAGCTACAAGCTGTCACTAATTCAGGTTATTTGCCATTTGACCATCATGTAATGCTGAGTCAGTTTATAATTTCTTTTAAAAACATTCTTTATATGAAATGTTTAATAATACGGCAACAGAAAGCTAAATCTGGGTTACTCAGAGGGGATAAACTAAGAATGACATGTATTGGTTTCATAGCTTTATACACAGCAAAACATAGAGTAGGACAGATGCTTAGTTAATGTAAGAAAAATATGGCTGGTATTGTTCAATGTCACAATTATCATTTTATAAATTAAATGAAAACAGGAGAATGTTTAAAGACAAGCAAGAGCAAATAAAATGGCCATTACAATGCAATTACCCTGGATGACTGTGGCCAGATATTAACTACCTACAGTCAAAGGCAGGGCTGGATTAAGCCTTGGGGGTGCCCGGGCACTTAAGATGGGGGGTGAGATTCATTTTGAGTTATCAGAAGATGCCGTGGAGACCTTTATCCAGCATGTATAGGACTTCCTTCCTTTGGACTGGTCCAGCTGCTTCACCAAGTGGTTTGAGCACTTGCAACTTTGCATAGACACCTCTAGTGAATACTTTGAAAAAAAATTAATGTTCACTCTGTTTGTTAATATAATACTTATTGTGCATCCGAGAACTTATTGCACACCACTTGTATATCCATTAGGGGGGACATTTACTAAGCAGTGATAAGAGTGGAGAAGTGAGCCAGTGGAGAAGTGGCCCCATCAACCAATCAGCAGCTTTGTATAATGTGATAGTATGCAAATTATAGATGTTACTTCAGTTCTGGTTGGTTGCCAGGGGCACTTCTCCACTGGGTCACTTCTCCGCTCTTATCAGTGCTTAGTAAATGTCCCCCCTTAAAGAGGTAAAGTTATCTATTCTGTGGGAATAATATAAGAGCAGACAAAGGGAAGAAAATTCAGTTTCATTACTAGTGGCTAACATCTTTATATTGCTATATTTCTATAACATAGTTTCTCTTTTATAGCTATTTGCAAATGAAAGTGTCTTGGACCATGTGGGATTTTCCCAAGTGAAGATTAATCTGATCAACGAGAATGATAACCGCCCCATCTTCAGTCAGTCGCTCTACAACATTACTCTATACGAGAACGTTACTGTGGGAACCACTATTCTCAAAGTCTTAGTGAGTAACACTTTATACTGAAATCACTTTTGTTCACAGGCTATTGTATTACTCCTTACTCAGTGTGTGTTATATAGTTTTATATATTGAGAACATATTAATCGTCACTGTACATTGACAGGTTCATGAAACATGTAGTGACAGGTTAGTGAAAAGACATGTAGTGATGTTTAATAGAAGATGGTCCTGTCCAAATGAGCTATCACTGTAGGGCCTAATTCAGACCTGATCGCAACAGCAACATTTTTCTCTAATGGGTAAAACCATGTGCAGTGCAGGTGGGGCAGATGTAACATGTGCAGATAGAGTTAGATTTGGGTGGGGTGTGTTCCAACTGAAATCTAAATTGCAGTGTAAAAATAAAGCAGCCAGTATTTACCCTGCACAGAAACAAAATAACCCACCCAAATATAACTCTCTCTTCACATGTTACATCTGCCCCACCTGCAGTGCATATGGTTTTGCCCATTGGAGAAAGATTTTGCTTTTGCGATCAGGTCTGAATTAGGCCTGTAAATGTGAGCTATGCTTGATACAGATGCAGTTCTGAAAGCTGGGATCCCGACAGCCGGTCAATGAAACACATCCCCTTGATACATAAGGTAGCAGAATTACAGTTGTAGCTGCTGTTGGGGATACAGGTACTGTGTAGTAGCCGGCTTCAGTCACTGTTAGTTCCTGCCACAGACAGTTGAGGATTAGTATATACATTGCATTTGAGCCTGTGTACGTTCAAAATTTTATTTTCTAATTGTATATAACTAACATCTTCCTTCATTGGTCCTTTGTGCAGAAATATCTTCTCAGCATATTCATTGTGTAATTAACTACATTTATTTTGATCTTTACTGTATAAGGCTTTCATTCTTATTACTGTCTATGGCAGTGGTTCCCAAACTTTTTTGAATCACGGCGCCCTAGAGTATCAGAATAATTTTCACAGCACCCCTAGGCTATACGTTTCTGATTGAGAAATTTAGAAAGAAAAATTAAATGAATTAAACTGTGTTTATATGTCAACCGTAGGTTCAGTTGTGTGGTGAGGGACAGGATTCGCTTCTGTTTGTCCGTATGTTTTATGATTGACAGCCACAACCACTGGTTTTGCCTATTACATTGACCATAAGTAATTTGTATTGGTCCTGGACCGCCAACCAAAGGCACCCCTGCAAGTGTCCTGAGGCACCCCAGGGTGCCATGGCACACAGTTTTAAACCACTGGTCTGTGGTGATTATTGGTTGAGTATGCAGGCTAAATAGAAACATTTTAGAGGCCTATTTATCACCATCTGCATCCAAGGATGCAGATGACAGGTGATAAAATTGACCTAATTCGCACTGCGATATTTGATTACATTGCATGGATGTACCAATTATCACATGCAGTGACAGAGCTTACGAGCTAGCTCTGTCCCTGCGATGACACTCCACAACAGTATCAGGGTATTTTTCATGAAAAATCCCCCAATGTCCTGCTGCACATGCGCTGACATCGCTGCTACCACCGCCACCGGGTTGACCTCCCCCCATCTCGACAACCCCCTGCGCCGCAAATTCCTGTGCGTTGCTGTGACCCCTGGTGCTGTAAAGTGTGCTGCTGCACTAAATTACTTAATTCAGCCACATCGCATTTCCCATTATAAGTATGTGGAATGCGATGTGGGTTACTAAAATAAAATGACAATTAAAGGGTTTGGAGCAGATTTTCACGAAAACTGCTCCAAATTCCCTTTAATACATTTCAGTGATACTAAAATAATGTAAAAGGGGTGTGAAAACACCCTTTTTCAAAAAAAGTTTGCAAAAATAATGTTAATAAATAGTCCTCATAGTCTGTAACAATAAATCTAAACTATATGTTTATGTAGAGTATGTGTAAGTGTGTATGTGTATATAGTACAGGTTGAGTATCCCATATCCAAATATTCCGAAATACTGACTTTTTTGAGTGAGAGTGAGATAGTGAAACCTTTGTTTTTTGATGGCTCAATGTACACAAACTTTGTTTAATGCACAAAGTTATTAAACATATTGTATTAAATAACCTTCAGGCTGTGTGTATAAGGCGTATATGAAACATAAATGAATTGTGTGAATGTAGACACACTTTGTTTAATGCACAAAGTTATAAAAAATATTGGCTAAAATTACCTTCAGGCTGTGTGTATAAGGTGTATATGTAACATAAATGCATTCTGTGCTTAGACTTAGGTCCCATCACCATGATATCTCATTATGGTATGCAATTATTCAAAAATACTGAAAAATCCCATATCCAAAATACCTCTGGTCCCAAGCATTTTGGATAAGGGATACTCAACCTGTATATGGATTAGAGATGAGCGGGTTCGATTCCTCGGAAACCGAACCTCCCCGAACTTCACCCATTTTACACGGGTCCGAGGCATACTCGGATTCTCCCGTATGGCTCGGTTAACCCGAGCACGCCCGAACGTCATCATCCCGCTGTCGGATTCTCGCGAGATTCGGATTCTATATAAGGAGCCGCGCGTCGCCGCCATTTTTCACTCGTGCATTGGAAATGATAGTGAGAGGACGTGGCTGGCGTCCTCTCACTTTGTTTCAGGGGGCTGCATACTTTTATTCTGGGGACCAGCAGTATTATAGGAGGAGTACAGTGCAGAGTTTTGCTGACCAGTGACCACCAGTATTATACGTTGTCTGCCTGAAAAACGCTCCATATCTGTGCTCAGTGTGCTGCATATATCTGTGCTCACACTGCTTTATTGTGGGGACTGGGGTCCAGCAGTATTATATAGGAGGAGTACAGTGCAGAGTTTTGCTGACCAGTGACCACCAGTATTATACGTTCTCTGCCTGAAAAATGCTCCATATCTGTGCTGCATTGTAGTATATAGTAGGAGTACAGTGCATAATTTTGCTGACCACCAGTATATAATATATAGGAGTACGGTACAGAAGGCCACTGCTCTACCTACCTCTGTGTCGTCAAGTATACTATCCATCCATACCTGTGGTGCATTTCAGTTTTGCACATTTTGCTGACCACCAGTATATAATATATAGCAGTACGGTACAGTAGGCCACTGCTCCACCTACCTCTGTGTCGTCAAGTATACTATCCATCCATACCTGTGGTGCATTTAAGTTTTGCACAGTTTGCTGACCACCAGTATATAATATATAGCAGTACGGTACAGTAGGCCACTGCTCTACCTACCTCTGTGTCGTCAAGTATACTATCTATCCATACCTGTGGTGCATTTCAGTTGTGCGCAGTATATATAGTAGTAGGCCATTGCTATTGATACTGGCATATAATTCCACACATTAAAAAATGGAGAACAAAAATGTGGAGGGTAAAATAGGGAAAGATCAAGATCCACTTCCACCTCGTGCTGAAGCTGCTGCCAC
Source organism: Pseudophryne corroboree (assembly GCF_028390025.1). Taxonomy (NCBI): domain Eukaryota; kingdom Metazoa; phylum Chordata; class Amphibia; order Anura; family Myobatrachidae; genus Pseudophryne; species Pseudophryne corroboree. The sequence continues at coordinate 205,766,903 of NC_086446.1, read as the reverse complement.
TAGTCATGGCCGAGACGATGAAATGCCATCAACGTCGTCTGCCAAGGCCGATGCCCAATGTCATAGTAGAGAGCATGTAAAATCCAAAACACAAAAGTTAAGTAAAATGACCCAAAAATCAAAATTAAAAGCGTCTGAGGAGAAGCGTAAACTTGCCAATATGCCATTTACGACACGGAGTGGCAAGGAACGGCTGAGGCCCTGGCCTATGTTCATGGCTAGTGGTTCAGCTTCACATGAGGATGGAAGCACTCATCCTCTCGCTAGAAAAATGAAAAGACTTAAGCTGGCAAAAGCACAGCAAAGAACTGTGCGTTCTTCTAAATCACAAATCCCCAAGGAGAGTCCAATTGTGTCGGCTGCGATGCCTGACCTTCCCAACACTGGACGGGAAGAGGTGGCGCCTTCCACCATTTGCACGCCCCCTGCAAGTGCTGGAAGGAGCACCCGCAGTCCAGTTCCTGATAGTCAAATTGAAGATGTCACTGTTGAAGTACATCAGGATGAGGATATGGGTGTTGCTGGCGCTGAGGAAATTGACAAGGAGGATTCTGATGGTGAGGTGGTTTGTTTAAGTCAGGCACCCGGGAAGACACCTGTTGTCCGTGGGACGAATATGGCCATTGACATGCCTGGTCAAATTACCCCAAAAAAATCACCTCTTCGGTGTGGAATTATTTTAACACAAATGCGGACAACAGGTGTCCAGCCATGTGTTGCCTTTGTCAAGCTGTAATAAGTAGGGGTAAGGGCGTTAACCACCTCGGAACATCCTCCCTTATACGTCACCTGCAGCGCATTCATCATAAGTCAGTGACAAGTTCAAAAACTTTGGATGACAGCGGAAGCAGTCCACTGACCACTAAATCCCTTCCTCTTGTAACCAAGCTCCTGCAAACCACACCACCAACTCCCTCAGTGTCAATTTCCTCCTTACACAGGAAAGCCAATAGTCCTGCAGGCCATGTCACTGTCAAGTCTGACGAGTCCTCTCCTGCCTGGGATTCCTCCGATGCATCCTTGAGTGTAATGCCTCCTGCTGCTGGCGCTGCTGTTGTTGCTGCTGGGAGTCGATCGTCATTCCAGAGGGGAAGTCGGAAGACCACTTGTACTACTTCCAGTAAGCAATTGACTGTCCAACAGTCCTTTGCGAGGAAGATGAAATATCACAGCAGTCATCCTGCTGCAAAGTGGATAACTCAGGCCTTGGCAGCCTGGGCGGTGAGAAACGTGTTTCCGTTATCCACCATTAATTCACAGGCAACTACAGACTTGATTGAGATACTGTGTTCCCGGTACCAAATACCATCTAGGTTCTCTCTAGTATTTCATTTCATTTCTCTAGGCAGGCGATACCGAAAATGTACACAGACGTCAGAAAAAGAGTCACCAGTGTCCTAAAAAATGAAGTTGTACCCAATGTCCACTTAACCACGGACATGTGGACAAGCGGAGCAGGGCAGACTCAGGACTATATGACTGTGACAGCCCACTGGGTAGATGTATTGCCTCCCGCAGCAAGAACAGCAGCGGCGGAACCAGTAGCAGCATCTCGCAAATGCCAACTCGTATCACCGCTTTTCAGAAGAGGCACACAGCTGACAACCTCTTACGGTGTCAGGAATCGACTCACCAAGCTGACATCCGTCCGCCGTTGCGGACTCCGACCTGGCTCCCTGCGGTCACCTGTCGTCCGTGTCCCTGCCTCTGGACGCCATCACGGGCCTGGGGGCGCTCCTGAGACAGCAGGCGTGTAGCGCGCCGCGTTCCCGCTAGGCCGCGGCATGGGCGCCGCCATGACAGTTCACAACAACCAGCATACAGCGGCCAATCCGGTGCTTGGCCGCACCCACTTTCCCTCACTCATCCAATGCCTGTGCACCAAGGGGTACATAAGAGACTGCAGGATCAGTCTGCAGGCATCCTGGACTTTGTGTCACTCCTGCGACCCATGTGAAAGGATCTGTACCTGTTCCTTCCGTGTTCCTGGCTCTCTACTGAAAGACTTGTACTTCTGGTTACTCTGCACAGCTCCGTGGAACTTCAAGGCCCAGCAATACCTGCAACTTCAAACAGGCTTCACACTCATCACCACCTTGTGTGCTTCAGCCTTGCAGTTGAGACTGACTCCAGGTGTGCTCCATTCCTCCACCTGTGATACAGCTTGCTGCTGTCAGTGCTTCACCACCTGCACTGTGGATAGTCAGACTCCTGCCTCTGCTACCAGGTTTGCCATTCAACATCTCACTGCCAAGTTTCATGTTTAAAACCTGCACTGGTTTCCAAACCAGAATCATCTCTACAAACACCTGTTCTTCTGTTTAACATATTACCGGTTATTATTTCTCCAGTCATCTGTCATCCTGTTGCCATAGACTTTCAGCTATTACGCTGTGTGATTGACATTTCCATTTGTTATTATTATTTCTGCTGCCATTCTGTTTATATCATCTGCTAATAAATATCATTGCGCTCATGCGCAGGAACGTTATCCAGCCTCCTCGTTTTCTCCCAGCTACCTCCACTGACCCACTAGCGCCCCCTCCGGGGACACAGCCAAAACACAATCTGACAGTAAGTCCAGGATCGATGGACTCGGATGGTGGACGGAGTGTGGGGTCAGAGGCCTTGCAAAATCTGGTCTCCCGTCTGGATGGTCAAGAGGATGCGCAGCAGCAGATGTTTCAATTCCTGCAAGGGATGTCCTCCCGGATTGATACACTACAGCAATCCCTGCCTAGTGTACTCACTCCTACTGTTCCTGTTACTCCAGCACCTGCCAGTGCTGTGAGTTCCTCTATGCCGGCTGCATCAGCTCCAGTGTCACGTCTGCACCTGCCCGTGCCAAGCAAGTATGATGGCAGTCCAAAGTTATGTCGCGGGTTTCTCAACCAATGTGAAATCCAGTTTGAGTTGTTGCCACATAATTTCCCCACGCCAAGATCCAAGGTTGCCTACATCATCTCCTTACTTTCTGGATCTGCTCTGAGCTGGGTGTCTCCTCTGTGGGAACGTGCTGACCCTCTGATTAACAACTACACAGACTTCGTGTCAACCTTCAGACGGATCTTTGACGAGCCGGGTCGTGCAACATCAGCTTCCGCTGACCTGATTCAACTTCGTCAAGGTACCCGTAGCATGGGACAATATGTCATTCAGTTCCAGACGTTGGCCGCAGAGATTCAGTGGAATAATCAGGCCCTGGTAGCAGCTTTCTGGCATGGACTTTCTGACCGGATCAAAGATGAACTGGCGACCCGCGACCTTCCTGTACAATTGTCTGAATTGATTTCCTTGTGCATTAAGTTGGACTCTCGCATCCGCGAACGCAATAATGAACGCGCTCGGAGTGAGCCACGCAGATCAAGGATGATACCTTCGGTACAGTTCCAGTCTCCTTCTTCTGACGAGCCTATGCAGGTAAATAGGTCCCGCCTAACTCCTGAAGAGCGGACAAGAAGAATGCGTGAGAGACTCTGTCTGTACTGTGCGGCTGCGGGCCATCAGATTAACTCCTGCACAGTGCGTTCGGGAAACGCCAGATCCTGACTTGTAAAGGAGGAGTCAAGTTGGGATCTTTTAGTCAAGCTCCTTCTAAACAAGACCTTATCCTTCCTGTGACGTTAGAGACTTCAGTTGGACTCCAGTCCGCATCAGCATTAGTGGACTGTGGAGCTGCAGGTAACTTCATCACCCAAGCTGCGGTAAATAAATTTTGCTTATCTATATGTGAACTTTCCTGTCCAGTTTATATTACCGCTGTGGATGGTAGTCGAATCTCCAAGGGGAATATTTCTCATCAAACTGCCCCAGTGGTTCTGGGAGTTGGATTCCTACACTCTGAACTGATTAAGTTCTTAGTCATCCCTCAAGCCACCCAGGAGATCGTCTTGGGCATGCCCTGGCTCCAGCTACATAATCCACAGTTTGACTGGTCAACGTTGCAGCTTACCTCATGGGGTTCACATTGCCATCAGTCCTGTTTAGCCCAAGTGTGTCCCATAAAGTCTACCGAAGTTAAGACCCAGTCAAGTCTCCCAGCAGTTTATCAAGATTTCTCAGATGTCTTCAGTGAGAAGGCCGCTGATGTCCTACCGCCCCATAGGGAATGGGATTGTCCCATCGATCTCCTTCCTGGCAAGAAGCCACCTAGGGGGCGCACCTACCCGTTGTCTGTTCCTGAAACCGAGGCGATGAGTGAATACATCAGGGAGAATCTACAAAAGGGATTCATCCGCCCTTCATCATCACCCGCTGGTGCAGGTTTCTTCTTTGTTAAAAAGAAGGATGGAGGACTGCGTCCATGCATTGACTACCGGGGTCTCAATGACATTACCATTAAAAATAGTTATCCATTACCACTCATTACCGAATTATTTGACAGAGTTAAAGGAGCCCGCATCTTCACCAAGTTAGATCTCCGCGGTGCCTACAATCTCATCAGAATCCGGAGTGGTGACGAGTGGAAGACAGCTTTTAACACTCGAGATGGCCATTACGAATACCTGGTAATGCCATTTGGGTTGAGTAATGCTCCAGCAGTGTTCCAACACTTTGTGAACGAAATCTTTCGTGATGTCCTGTATAAGTACCTCGTTGTTTACTTGGATGATATCCTCATCTTCTCCCAAGACCTGCCATCTCATCGTCTACAAGTCCGTGAAGTCCTCCGACGTCTTCGTGAGAACCGGCTCTACGGTAAACTTTCTAAATGCACCTTTGAAGTTCCCTCTATACCCTTCCTGGGTTATATAATTTCCGGATCGGATCTTCAGATGGACCCGACAAAATTGGAAGCTATTGCCAATTGGTCCATTCCAAATTCTCTCAAGTCTATCCAGCGGTTCCTGGGTTTTGCCAACTACTATAGGAAATTTATTCGGGGATTCTCCACTCTCATCGCTCCTATTACCAACCTGACTGGGAAAGGGGCAAACCATTCCAACTGGTCAGAAGAAGCCTTAGCAGCCTTCCAGAAGATCAAACTGGCCTTTATGTCTGCTCCAGTTCTGTCTCAGCCAGATGTAAACAGACCGTTCGAGTTGGAGGTGGACGCCTCTACAGTTGGGGTTGGAGCTGTTCTCTCCCAGAAGGGAACCGATGGGAAAGTCCACCCTTGTGGATTTTATTCTCGCAAATTCCTTCCTGCAGAAGCTAACTACTCCGTTGGAGACCAAGAACTACTGGCGATCAAGCTGGCTCTCGAGGAATGGAGATACCTCCTAGAAGGGGCCAAACATCCGTTCAACATCTACACGGATCATAAAAACCTGCTATACTTAAAGGCAGCTCAGTGCCTTAATCCTCGCCAGTCCAGGTGGGCTATGTTTTTCTCACGTTTTAATTTTAAGCTTCATTTCCGCCCAGGTTCGCAGAATGTTAAAGCTGACGCTTTATCCCGATCTATGGAATCCGAAGAGGAAACGCCTGACTCAGTGCCTCATTCCATCCTGAGTCCAGTGGTGTTCGCTGCATCTCAAGTCTCCCCAGCTCCTCCTCCTGGTAAGACTTTTGTTTCCCCAGAACTCCGTCCCAAGTTGCTATCTTGGGCTCATCAATCCAAGTTCACCGGTCATCCTGGTGTCCTGAAGACCTTCAAGTTTCTCTCCGAGACGTACTGGTGGCCTAAGATGAAGGCTGACATCAAGGATTTCGTGGCATCCTGTCCTAAGTGTGTGCAGCATAAGACTCCTCGTCAGTCTTCAGCAGGTCAGTTACAACCATTGTCTGTTCCTAGTCGTCCCTGGTCACACCTGTCCATGGATTTTATCACCGACCTTCCTCCTTCTCAAGGATACAATACCATCTGGGTTGTAGTGGACAGATTCACCAAGATGGCTCATTTTGTTCCTCTCCAGGGTCTCCCTTCTGCCCCGAAACTTGCCCAAATCTTCCTACGGGAGATTTTCCGCTTACATGGTCTGCCCTCGGAAATAATATCTGACCGGGGGGTACAGTTTGTAGCGAGGTTTTGGAGGGCCCTCTGTTCTGCCATGCAAGTCAAGCTGAAGTTTTCGTCATCGTACCATCCTCAGACGAATGGGCAGACAGAGAGGGTTAATCAAGAACTTGAGACGTTTTTAAGATTGTATGTTTCATCTTCCCAGGATGACTGGTTCGATCTGCTCCCATGGGCCGAGTTTGCCCACAACTTCCGCTATCATACTGCTACTGAAACAACACCATTCTTCGCAGTATATGGGCAACATCCCCGTGTTCCAGACTTCCAAGAACTCCCTCATATGGATGTTCCTGCTGCCACTACTGCTCTGACTCAGTTCTCATTAATTTGGAGAAAGATTCACGTGTCTCTCAAAAAGGCCTCCAGCCGGTACAAGTACTTTGCTGACCGCAAGAGACGTGCGGTTCCTAACCTGAAACCTGGGGACAAGGTTTGGCTGTCAACCCGTAACCTCCGTCTTAGGGTTCCGTCCATGAAGTTTGCACCCCGTTTCATTGGTCCTTTCCCTGTCGAAAGAGTCATCAACCCTGTGGCCTATAAACTGAAGTTACCACCTTCTCTTCGAATACCTAACGCTTTTCATGTTTCTCTCCTCAGACCTCTAGTCCTGAACCGTTTTCAGAGTGCCCTTCCAGTTGGCCCCAAAATTCGAACTCAGCGGGGCGTGGAATTCGAGATTGGCAAAATTCTGGACTCTCGTTGCCGGTATGGACGTCTCCAGTACTTGGTCGATTGGTCCGGTTATGGCCCAGAGGAAAGAAGTTGGGTAAATTCATCGGATGTCCATGCTCCAAGGTTGGTCCGTGTCTTCCACAGCACTCATCCATCCAAGCCACGTGGGTGTTCGGTGTCCACCCTTAAAGGAGGGGGTACTGTCAGGAATCGACTCACCAAGCTGACATCCGTCCGCCGTTGCGGACTCCGACCTGGCTCCCTGCGGTCACCTGTCGTCCGTGTCCCTGCCTCTGGACGCCATCACGGGCCTGGGGGCGCTCCTGAGACAGCAGGCGTGTAGCGCGCCGCGTTCCCGCTAGGCCGCGGCATGGGCGCCGCCATGACAGTTCACAACAACCAGCATACAGCGGCCAATCCGGTGCTTGGCCGCACCCACTTTCCCTCACTCATCCAATGCCTGTGCACCAAGGGGTACATAAGAGACTGCAGGATCAGTCTGCAGGCATCCTGGACTTTGTGTCACTCCTGCGACCCATGTGAAAGGATCTGTACCTGTTCCTTCCGTGTTCCTGGCTCTCTACTGAAAGACTTGTACTTCTGGTTACTCTGCACAGCTCCGTGGAACTTCAAGGCCCAGCAATACCTGCAACTTCAAACAGGCTTCACACTCATCACCACCTTGTGTGCTTCAGCCTTGCAGTTGAGACTGACTCCAGGTGTGCTCCATTCCTCCACCTGTGATACAGCTTGCTGCTGTCAGTGCTTCACCACCTGCACTGTGGATAGTCAGACTCCTGCCTCTGCTACCAGGTTTGCCATTCAACATCTCACTGCCAAGTTTCATGTTTAAAACCTGCACTGGTTTCCAAACCAGAATCATCTCTACAAACACCTGTTCTTCTGTTTAACATATTACCGGTTATTATTTCTCCAGTCATCTGTCATCCTGTTGCCATAGACTTTCAGCTATTACGCTGTGTGATTGACATTTCCATTTGTTATTATTATTTCTGCTGCCATTCTGTTTATATCATCTGCTAATAAATATCATTGCGCTCATGCGCAGGAACGTTATCCAGCCTCCTCGTTTTCTCCCAGCTACCTCCACTGACCCACTAGCGCCCCCTCCGGGGACACAGCCAAAACACAATCTGACATACGGAAACTGAGGAACATCATCGCAGAATGGCTTACCCCAAATGGACTCTCCTGGGGATTTGTGACATCGGACAACGCCAACAATATTGTGCGTGCATTACATCTGGACAAATTCCAGCACGTCCCATGTTTTGCACATACATTGAATTTGGTGGTGCAGAATTATTTAAAAAACGACAGGAGCGTGCAAGAGATGCTGTCGGTGGCCCGAAGAATTGCGGGCCACTTTCGGCATTCAGCCACCGCGTGCCGAAGACTGGAGCACCAGCAAACACTCCTAAACCTGCCCTGCCATCATCTGAAGCAAGAGGTGGTAACGAGGTGGAATTCAACCCTCTATATGCTTCAGAGGATGGAGGAGCAGCAAAAGGCCATTCAAGACTATACATCTGCCTACGATATAGGCAAAGGAGGGGGAATGCATCTGACTCAAGCGCAGTGGAGAATGATTTCAACGTTGTGCAAGGTTCTGCAACCATTTGAACTTGCCACACGTGAAGTCAGTTCAGACACTGCCAGCCTGAGTCAGGTCATTCCCCTCATCAGGCTTTTGCAGAAGAAGCTGGAGACATTGAAGGAGGAGCTAAAACAGAGCGATTCCGCTAGGCATGTGGGACTTGTGGATGGATCCCTTAATTCGCTTAACCAGGATTCACGGGTGGTCAATCTGTTGAAATCAGAGCACTACATTTTGGCCACCGTGCTCGATCCTAGATTTAAAACCTACATTGTATCTCTCTTTCCGGCAGACACAAGTCTGCAGAGGTTCAAAGACCTGCTGGTGAGAAAATTGTCAAGTCAAGCGGAACGTGACCCGTCAACAGCTCCTCCTTCACATTCTCCCGCAACTGGGGGTGCGAGGAAAAGGCTAAGAATTCCGAGCCCACCCGCTGGCGGTGATGCAGGGCAGTCTGGAGCGAGTGCTGACATCTGGTCCGGACTGAAGGACCTGCCAACGATTACTGACATGTCGTCTACTGTCACTGCATATGATTCTCACCATTGAAAGAATGGTGGAGGATTATATGAGTGACCGCATCCAAGTAGGCACGTCAGACAGTCCGTATGTATACTGGCAGGAAAAAGAGGCAATTTGGAGGCCCTTGCAGAAACTGGCTTTATTTTACCTAAGTTGCCCACCCTCCAGTGTGTACTCCGAAAGAGTGTTTAGTGCAGCCGCTCACCTTGTCAGCAATCGGCGTACGAGGTTACTTCCAGAAAATGTGGAGAAGATGATGTTCATCAAAATGAATTATAATCAATTCCTCCGTGGAGACATTCACCAGCAATTGCCTCCAGAAAGTATACAGGGACCTGAGATGGTGGATTCCAGTGGGGACGAATTAATAATCTGTGAGGAGGGGGATGTACACAGTGAAAGGGGTGAGGAATCGGATGATGAGGAGGAGGTGGACATCTTGCCTCTGTAGAGCCAGTTTGTGCAAGGAGAGATTGCTTGCTTCTATTTAGGTGGCGGCTTAAACCAACCAGTCATTTCAGTCACCGTTGTGTGGCAGACCCTGTCGCTGAAATGATGGGTTTGTTAAAGTGTGCATGTCCTGTTTATACAACATAAGGGTGGGTGGGAGGGCCCAAGGACAATTCCATCTTGCACCTCTTTTTTATTTCATTTTTCTTTGCATCATGTGCTGTTTGGGGACTATTTTGTTGAAGTGCCATCCTGCCTGACACTGCAGTGCCACTCCTAGATGGGCCAGGTGTTTGTGTCGACCACTTGTGTCGCTTAGCTTAGCCATCCAGCGACCTTGGTGCACCTCTTTTTTTCTTTGCATCATGTGCTGTTTGGGGACTATTTTTTTGAAGTGCCATCCTGTCTGACACTGCAATGCCACTCCTAGATGGGCCAGGTGTTTGTGTCGGCCACTTGGGTCGCTTAGCTTAGTCATCCAGCGACCTCGGTGCAAATTGTAGGACTGCAAATAATATTGTGAGGTGTGAGGTGTTCAGAATAGACTGAAAATTAGTGGAAATTATGGTTATTGAGGTTAATAATACTATGGGATTAAAATGACCCCCAAATTCTATTATTTAAGCTGTTTTTGAGGTTTTTTTGTAAAAAAAACACCCGATTCCAAGACACACCTGAATCCGACAAAAAAATTTCAGGGAGGTTTTGCCAAAACGCGTCCGAATCCAAAACATGGTCGCGTAACCGAATCCAAAACCAAAACACAAAACCCGAAAAATTTCCGGTGCACATCACTAATATGGATGTGTGTAGTTAGATATCTATACATTTCCTATGAGAATGGATTATCTTTATTTTGACAGGTAGACACATAATTTACACTACCTGTACTACTATTTTATTTTACTTCTGCTAATGTAAATGTATATTTCTCTTTCGTCCTAGAGGATACTGGGGTCCACATTAGTACCATGGGGTATTGATGGGTCCATTAGGAGCCATGGGCACTTTAAGAAATTGATAGTGTGGGCTAGCTCCTCCCTCTATGCCCCTCCTACCAGACTCAGTCTAGAAAATGTGCCCGGAAGAGCCGGTCACGCGTGGGAAGCTCCTGAAGAGTATTCTGCATTTATTTTCTTTTTTTATTGTTTTCAAGCAGGTCTGGCTGGCACCAGACTGCCTGCTTCGTGGGACTTAGGGGGGAAAGGCCCAACCCCCCTAAGGTTAATGGTCCCGTTCCCCACAGATCGGACACTGAGCTCCTGAGGGGCCTATTCGCAAGCCCCACCACAGCTAGCGTACAGACCCACAGCACGCCACCACCCCTAACAGAGCCAGAAGTAAGAAGAGTGGTGAGTAGGTGGCCGGTGTCCCGGTTAGCGGGTCACCGGCTGTAATGGCGGCACAAGAGGTAGTAGTGCATCGCTGATAAGCAGGCTGCGGCTTTAGGCTTCAGAGGCATGCAGGGTGCTGTGTGTCCCACTGTGAGGGGCAAGCTGAGGCCACAACAAACATATCCCCACACTGGCAGCAATTCTACAGGGGTTTTTATCCCACTGTAGAACAGAAATTACCTCAGCCAGTATTAAAAAAAAAAAAAAAAGGAAGGCCACGTGCCATTAAGGGGGCGGGACTTCACTATGAGCAGATCCAGCAGTTCACCAGCACCATTTTCCCTCTGCAGCTATACACAGACAGACTGGCTGGGAAACGCAGCTCCTCCACAAGGACTCCAGAGCACCTCAGCGGTACCAGGGGGTCATAGCAAGGGGGAGGAGGGGGGGTGCAATATTTGGTGTACTAAACCCTATTAAGGGTACTTGGGCTGCGACCCAGCTGAACTTGTACTTTAGCTATAGGGGCGCTGTGTGGCTGGCTCTATTAAACTCTGTCTCCCTAGAGGGCTCTGTGTTGGTTAACTGTGTTTTACCCCATTTTCCTCTGTGTGTGTGTGTGTGTGTGTGTGTGTGTGTGTGTGTGTGTGTGTGTGTGTGTGTGTGTGTGTGTTTCTTTCACATCAATTAGGTGAGTGTTTTTCTCTATTTGGGGGATCACTGCCATGTACTCAGTATAGTACACATTCTCAGGCTAGTGGATCTTAACCAGTATGGTTAGATTCATTAAAAGGGATGATTTCAAATATTTTGAATAAATTATCCAAAAATGAGAAGGAGACGCAATACTTAAGGTAATATTTTGATGACCTGATGAATAGAGATTCAGTGGTTATTCCAGCATCTCAGACCCCTGCCATTTGTCCACAGAAACGTGCTCTGGCCCAAATCATGCAGGCTGATACCGACGATGATGATGTATCAGACCCAGAGGAGGGTGAGGTGGACTCGGGAGGGGGAATGCAGCTTTGTCACAGGGAATACAGGCCCTGGTAGAAGCTATTAGAGATGTCCTGCACATCCCTGACAAAGTGACAGAAGATGAGGAATCTTATTTTAATGTAAAAAAGAAATCCTCAGCTACTTTACCAGCATCTAAGGAGTTAAATTCTCTATTTGAAGCAACTTGGGTAAATCCTGTCAAGAAGTTTCAGATCCCAAAACGGTTACTCACATCCTTCCCATTTCCTCAGGATGATAGAAAAAATGGAAAACCCACCGATACACATCGGTTTCTAGGCTGTCATGTAAGATAGTTTTACCTGTTCCTATGGCATCTTCCTTGAAGGATGCTGCAAACCGCAAGATTGAGACTACTCTCAAATCTCTGTTCACAGCTGCGGGGGTGGCTCAGAGACCCACTATAGCTTGTGCATGGATCTCTAGGGCCATTGCAAAATTGTCAGGTAATCTAATTGACGGGTTAGATTCCTTATCCAGGGGGGAGCTAATTTTTCTCCTACAGCATATACAGGATTCTGCTAACTTTATGGTGGAGGCCATAAAGGAAATTGGTTTACTCAATGCACGCACCACTGCCATGGCAGTGTCAGCACGCAGGGGCTTGTGGCTACGCCAGTGGACTGCGGACACGGATTCCAGGAAAGGCGTGGAAAACCTACCTTTCACAGGTGAAGCCCTTTTTGGAGATGAACTGGTTACGTGGATATCCAAGGCTATGGCGGGTAAGTCTACATACCTTCCTTCCGCAGCTCCCCCGACTAGAAAATCCTACACTGCTCCAACTCTGAGGTCCTTTCGGACAGTGAAATTTAAAAACAAAACCAAAGGTTCTTCTAAGGCCTTCAGAGGCAATAGAGGTAAACCCAGAAAACCAGCAACTGTAGGTTCACAGGAACAGAACCCCGGTTCTGCTTCCTCTAAGCCTTCAGCATGATGGTGATATACAAAGAGGTACCAGCGCTATGAGTTGTGTCGCCAATTATTCAATAAATCAATTACCACTGGATCAGTTAGAAATTTTTATAAACATAATTATCACATAAATTAAAAACGTGAAGATGAGGTATTTAGGAGTTAACCATACAATTAAAATATAAAATACAATGTGATAAAATCAAAAATAAGAATTGGCTCTGAGGTGATATTGATTCAAATTGCTGGAAAGGACCCAACCATTATTTTAGTGATCCCGGACTTAATAAAGTGCAGATTTCCTCCTTCTTAGAATTATTTGTGCAGTCAGCTGGTAATACCCTTAATAGTACCTCTCACACAGTTCCATATAAAGATGGTGATGATTGCTCGTCTGTGCAGATATTCAAGGGGTTTCCATAATCTTGCCGGTTGTGCTAAAAAGGAGTGGTTTGCAGGTAGAGTCCTTGGAAATCCAAGTGTGCAAAAAAGTCCTTATCTGGATCAAACTGGACAAAGGTTGGGATTCCAGGCACTGCTGTGGAATCCCAACCTTTGTCCAGTTTGATCCAGATAAGGACTTTTTTGCACACTTGGATTTCCAAGGACTCTACCTGCAAACCACTCCTTTTTAGCACAACCAGCAAGATTATGGAAACCCCTTGAATATCTGCACAGATGAGCAATCATCACCATCTTTATATGGAACTGTGTGAGAGGTACTATTAAGGGTATTACCAGCTGACTGCACAAATAATTCTAAGGAGGAGGAAATCTGCACTTTATTAAGTCCGGGATCACTAAAATAATGGTTGGGTCCTTTCCAGCAATTTGAATCAATATCACCTCAGAGCCAATTCTTATTTTTTATTTTATCACATTGTATTTTATATTTTAATTGTATGGTTAACTCCTAAATACCTCATCTTCACGTTTTTAATTTATGTGATAATTATGTTTATTAAAATTTCTAACTGATCCAGTGGTAATTGATTTATTGAATAATTGGCGACACAACTCATAGCGCTGGTACCTCTTTGTATATTGTTTATCTTTTAGCGGGGTCTGACAAACCCCTCCCAGCTGCTGTGGTATTTTCAGTGGGTAATATATTTATTTCTTTTGTTTCAGCATGATGGTGGTCTGCATTGCCTGGAAGACAGGCAGGTGGGATCCCGTTTGAGATTCTTCAGTCACATATGGGCAACGTCATGCCAGGATCCCTGGGTCAAAGATCTTATAGCCCAGGGCAACAGATTGGAGTTTCAGGAACTCCCACCTCGCAGATTCTTCAAATCAGGCTTACCAGCTTCTCAAGAAGCAAGTATGACTTTACAGGAAGCAATTCTGAAACTGGTACAGGCTCAGGTCATTGTTCCAGTTCGACTTCAGCTGCAAAACCAGGGTTATTATTCCAACCTGTTTGTAGTTCCGAAACCGGATGGTTCAGTAAGGCCCATTTTAAACCTCAAGTAGTAGAACCCGTACTTACGGGTGTTCAAGTTCAAAATGGAGTCTCTGAGAGTGGTGATCTCAGGTCTGGAGTAGGGGGAATTCTTGGTGTCTCTGGATATCAAGGATGAGTACCTTCATATTCCGATTTGGCCGCTTCATCTGGCTTATCTAAGGTTTGCATTACAGGACTGTCACTACCAGTTCCAGGCCCTGCCATTTGGCCTCTCTACGGCACCGAGGGTGTTCACTAAGGTAATGGCAGAAATTATGTTTCTCCTCCGCAAACAGGGAGTGAACATAACACCGTACCTGGATGATCTGCTGATAAAGGCACCATCCAGGGAGAGGTTGTTAGTCAACATTGCCCTCTCAACCCAGCTACTCCAGGATCACGGGTGGATGTTGAACCTATGAAAATATCATCTGGAATCAACACTGAGGCTTCCTTTCCTGGGGATTATATTGGATATGGAGGCGCAGAATGTATTCCTTCCATTGGAAAAGGCATTGGTGATCTAGTCGATGGTGTGGGAAGTTCTAAGACAAACCCGGACTTTGGTGCATCTATGCATTCACATTCTGGGAAAGATGATATCCGCTTACGAAGCACTGCAGTATGGAAGGTTTCATGCAAGGAACTTCCAGCTGGATCTGTTGGACAAATGGTGAGGATCGCATCTTCACATGCACCAGTGGATCCGTCTGTCACCAAAAGCCAGGACTTCTCTTCTGTGGTGGCTTCAGACTTCTCACCTGACAGAGGGCCAATGGTTTGGGATTCAAAATTGGATTCTGCTAACCACAGACGCAAGCCTCAGAGGTTGGGGTGCAGTCACCCAAGGGGAACAGTTCCAAGGAAAATGGTCAAGTCAAGAAGCCATTCTTCCAATCAACATTCTGGAACTGAGGGCCATATACATCACCCTTCTACAGGCATCGCATCTTCTTCAAAATCAAGCAATTCAGGTTCAGTCAGACAATGTTACAGCAGTAATTTACATAAACCGACAAGGTGGAACGAGGAGCAGGGCAAAAATGGCAGAGGTAACCAGGATTCTCCTCTGGGTAGAAAGACACGCTGTGGCATTGTCTGCAATCTTCATTCCGGGAGAAGTCAACTGGGAAGCAGACTTACTCAGCAGACACAACCTCAACCCAGGAGAGTGGGGGTGGACGCTCTGGTGACTCCATGGGTCTACCAGATGGTGTATGTGTTTCCACTACTGCCATTGATCCCAAAGATTCTCAAAGGAATAAAAAGGGAAAAGGTTCAAGCAATTCTCATTGCTCCGGACTGGCCAAGAAGGGCCTGGTATGTGGATCTACTGGAGATGCGTGGCCTCTACCTCTTCGCGAGGACCTACTCCAACATGGGCCGTTCGTCTATCAAGACTTACCATTGCTATGTTTGACTGCATGGAGGTTGAGCGTCAAATTCTAGTCTGGAAAGGGATACCGGATAGGGTTTGTCACGATCCGGGTATCTGGACGCCATTTCTTACCCATCAGATGCCTCCTAAGGCTGGCTCAGCGCTCCAGGACCGGATCCCATCTGTAATCCTAATGTTCACATTCCTGCATCCTCTCCTGTCTCTCTGAGACGCTGTCACAGTAACGCCTTATTACATCTGGCATGGCGTCTCCCGCGGCCTCCGCCGCCGTCCCTGAGCTTCTGCATGCAGAGTGTCAGAGTGTCGATTACGTCAGCCGCGGCCTCCGCTGTGTCCACGTGGTTGGATGTGCACTTGTCAGCCTGGCGTCTCCTGTCTCCAGTGGCCGGCGCCGCCATTACTGTTTTCATTACCACATGGATTACAAACCAAACTTCCCTCCAAGTGTCTGCATGGGCGCAGCCATCTTGGATTCTGTCAGCTGATCATTTCCTCCAATCTGTTGTCAGTATTGTTAATCTGCATAATTGCCTAGCCAATCCCTTCCTTGCTGCAGGTATAAATACACTGTGCCTGAGCAAGGAAGGCGCCAGTGCTTTGGTTGTCAAACCTAGTTCCTGTTTGTCTCTCTCCTGTGATTGTCTTCCAGGTTCCAGCTCCTGTCTCAAGACTTCCACCATAGAGACCCGCACCAGCATTCCACCTGCGGTGTAGCCTGACTCTCCAATCCATTGTGGATTCATCTGTTTCCAGCTACAACATTACCTGCTTCCAGCTCAGCTTCCAGCAGAGTACAGCTTCCCTTAAAGGGCCGGTGTCCTTTCTACACTTTACCACTCTCCACCGGTATTATTATTTCTCCGCTCTCAAGTTCTACATTTCAGTTCATATTTCATCGCTCCCAAGTTCATTTATTATTTAACTGGTTCCAGCCAGTATCCACTCCGTGCTAACAACAGTCTGGTTCCAGCCAGTATCCACAGCAGCTGTTTTACCTTCAGCAACCCAGCTTTTCCTGGAACACCAGCTGGCACAATCCTGGGTTATCCCCATTGCTACAGTCGGGCCTGGTAAGGACTTTCCATCTAGAAGATCATAAGAACTATCTCACACTACCAGTGCCCTGTGGCTCCTGCCATCCTGTAGTACCCAGGAACTGTATTTATTCTTTGCTGACTTTTACGTTTTCTTTTACTGCTGCTGTGTTGCGGAGTTGTCATAATAAACATCATTGACTTTTATCCAAGTTGTCGTGGTCACGCCTTCGGGCAGTTATTATTCATGTTACTTACATGTCCAGGGGTCTGATACAACCTCCCAGGTTCCGGTACATCTCAGCCCCTACAACTGAGGCTGCCTCCCGTCAGCTCAGGCCCTCAGTTGTGACAGTAAGCACTGACCTAATGAATCCAGCCGGAGACCAGGATCAAGCGGCCAGGCCGATGCAAGAACTGGCAGCCCGACTAGAACATCAGGAGGCTGCACAGGGCCACATCATCCGCTGTCTCCAGGATCTCTCTACTCGGCTGGATGGGATTCAGACAACTCTCCGTGGATCAGGCGCATCTGGTGCGTCAACCACAGTGACTCCAGCTATAACCCCACCCACCTTACCCATTTCTGCTCCACGTCTTCATCTTCCAACGCCAGCAAAATTTGACGGATCTCCAAGATTCTGCAGGGGATTTCTCAACCAGTGTGAGATTCAGTTTGAGCTACAACCTGGCAATTTTCCCAGTGACCGTACAAAAATTGCCTACATCATCTCTCTTCTCAGTGGCTCCGCCCTTGACTGGGCATCACCGTTATGGGAGAGGTCCGACACCCTGCTATCTTCTTACACTGCATTCGTGTCAACATTCAGGCGCATCTTCGACGAGCCAGGCCGGGTAACCTCAGCTTCATCCGAGATTCTCCGTTTACGCCAGGGGTCACGTACTGTAGGACAATATCTGATACAGTTCCAGATCCTGGCATCCGAACTGGCATGGAACGACGAGGCCCTGTATGCTGCATTCTGGCATGGCTTATCTGAGCTTATTAAAGATGAGTTAGCTACCAGAGACTTACCTTCTAAGTTAGATGAGCTAATCTCACTCTGCACGAAAGTTGATTTACGTTTCAGAGAGAGAGCAACTGAGCGTGGAAGATCATCTGCTCCAAAATCTTCTGCTCCTCCTCCTCGTCAACTGTCACCATCTAAAGATGAGCCCATGCAAATTGGCCGTTCCCGTTTAACTCCTGCTGAGCGCCGAAGACGTCTCTCTGAGTCTCTTTGTCTTTACTGTGCAGCTCCGTCTCACACCATCAATGCCTGTCCCGAACGTCCGGGAAAACTCCAAACCCTAGCTCGCCCAGGAGAGGGCCGGCTAGGAGTAATGATCTCCTCTCCATCTCCTCATGATTGTAATCTCCCAGTCTCGCTTCAAGTTGCTCAACGTTATCGGAACGTCATTGCTCTCCTTGATTCCGGAGCAGCTGGGAACTTTATTACTGAAGCCTATGTTAAACGGTGGTCCCTACCCACCGAGAGACTTCCTTCCTCCTTTTCCTTAACTGCCGTGGATGGCAGTAAAATTTTTGATACTGTTATTGCTCTAAGGACTCTACCAGTTCGTCTGAGAGTGGGAGTTCTTCATTCCGAACTTATTTCACTTTTAGTGATTCCAAGAGCCACACATCCTGTGGTTCTGGGCCTTCCATGGCTCCGTCTTCACAATCCTACAATTGATTGGACGACTACGCAAATCCTGGCATGGGGTTCCTCCTGTGCAGAGACATGTTTGTTTAAAGTATTGCCTGTCTGTTCTTCCTCCCCCAGGTCGTCTGATGTTCCACCTCCTCCATATCAAGATTTCACGGATGTGTTCAGTAAAGCTTCTGCTGATATCCTTCCTCCTCATAGAGAATGGGACTGCCCGATTGATCTCGTTCCAGGGAAGGTTCCACCTCGAGGCCGAACTTATCCGTTGTCTCTGCCTGAGACGCATTCTATGGAGGAATACATTAAAGAGAACCTAGCAAAGGGGTTCATTCGACCTTCTTCTTCCCCAGCCGGCGCAGGCTTCTTTTTTGTAAAAAAGAAAGATGGTGGTCTGCGGCCGTGCATCGACTACAGAGGTTTGAACGACATTACCATCAAGAACCGTTATCCTTTACCCCTGATTACTGAGCTCTTTGACAGAGTTAGCGGAGCTACCATCTTTACAAAGCTGGACTTGCGAGGTGCATACAATCTCATCCGGATCCGTGAGGGTGACGAGTGGAAGACCGCCTTTAACACCCGTGACGGACATTATGAGTACCTCGTCATGCCCTTCGGATTGAGCAATGCTCCAGCTGTCTTCCAGCATTTTGTCAATGAGATTTTCAGAGACATTCTATACCGTCATGTCGTGGTCTATCTAGACGATATCCTCATTTTTGCCAACGATTTAGAGGAACATCGTTTTTGGGTTAAAGAGGTTCTGTCCCGTCTCTGTGTCAATCATCTCTATTGCAAATTAGAAAAATGCGTCTTTGAAGTCAAGTCCATTCCGTTTCTAGGGTACATTGTGTCCGGTTCCGGACTAGAGATGGATCCTGAGAAACTACAAGCAATTTAGAATTGGCCGGTACCCTTAACCCTCAAAGGGGTCCAGAGGTTCTTAGGGTTCGCCAATTATTACCGAAAGTTTATACGAGACTTTTCCACCATTGTGGCGCCTATTACTGCTTTCACCAAGAAGGGTGCTAACCCGTCCAAGTGGTCTGAAGAAGCCATGCAAGCTTTTCATCTTTTAAAACAGAGGTTCATCTCTGCGCCTGTCCTGAAACAGCCTGACATCGACTCTCCTTTCATCCTAGAGGTGGATGCCTCCTCCGTTGGAGTAGGAGCGGTGTTATCTCAGAGGGCTAAAGATGGCCATTTACATCCTTGCAGTTTCTTCTCCCGGAAGTTCTCCCCAGCTGAGCGCAACTATGCCATTGGCGACCAGGAGTTGCTAGCCATCAAGCTCGCTCTAGAAGAGTGGAGGTATCTGTTGGAGGGAGCTTCTCATTTAATCACCATACTTACAGACCACAAGAACCTTTTATACCTGAAGGGCGCACAATGTCCCAAACCTCGTCAGGCCAGATGGGCACTTTTCTTTTCCAGGTTCGACTTTAAACTCCAGTTCTGTCCGGGCTCTCAGAATCGCAAGGCCGATGCCCTTTCCCGCTCATGGGAGCAAGAAAATGAGTCAGAGTCTTCAGACAAGCATCCTATTATAAATCCGTTGGCATTCTCCACGGTAGGGATGGACTCTACGCCCCCATCAGGGAAAAGTTTTGTGAAGCCGATGCTAAGGAAGAAGCTCATGTATTGGGCCCATGCTTCCCGTTTTGCCGGACATACAGGTATCCAAAAAACCCTGGAGTTTATCTCTAGGTCCTATTGGTGGCCAACTCTGAAAAAGGACGTCTTGGAGTTTATTGCATCTTGCCCAAAGTGTGCCCAACATAAAGTATCCCGCCAGTCGCCTGCGGGGCAACTGGTTCCACTATCCGTTCCCCGTCGACCATGGACCCACTTGTCGATGGATTTCATTACAGACTTACCCATGTGCAACAAGTTCAATACCATCTGGGTGGTAGTTGACCGGTTCACCAAGATGGCACACTTCATTCCTCTCACCGGTCTTCCGTCAGCTTCCAAGTTGGCTCAAGTATTCATACAAGAGATCTTCCGACTTCACGGTCTTCCTGAAGAAATTATCTCAGATCGAGGAGTTCAATTCACAGCCAAATTCTGGCGAAGTTTATGTCAAGTCCTCCAAGTCAAGCTAAAGTTTTCCACGGCTTACCATCCTCAGACCAATGGTCAAACCGAGAGGGTGAATCAGGACTTGGAGGCCTTCCTCCGCATCTATGTGTCCTCCTCTCAAGATGACTGGGTTCAATTACTTCCCTGGGCCGAGTTCTGTCATAACAACCAGTATCATTCTTCATCTGCTTCAACACCATTCTTCACTAACTTTGGATTCCACCCTAAAGTTCCTGAGTTCCAACCGCTTCCAGCAACTTCTGTTCCCGCAGTGGATATCACCTTGCATCAGTTTGCCAATATCTGGAAGAGCATACGATCAGCTCTGCTCAAGGCATCGTTCAGGTACAAGAAGTTTGCGGATAAGAAGCGTCGAGCAGTTCCTGCTCTCAAGGTGGGTGATCGGGTATGGTTATCCACGAAGAATTTGAGGTTAAGAGTTCCCAGTATGAAGTTTGCACCTCGCTATATCGGTCCTTTCAAGATTGAACAAGTCATCAATCCTGTTGCTTACAGACTCCAGTTGCCTCCCTTCTTAAAAATACCCAGGACATTCCATGTTTCCCTGTTGAAACCGCTGATCTTGAATCGGTTTCATTCCTCACTTCCTCCAACTCCGAAAGTCCAAACTCAACGAGGCGTTGAGTATGAAGTGGCCAAGATCCTGGACTCACGTCACCGTTACGGTCAACTACAATATCTTATTGACTGGAAGGGTTATGGTCCTGAGGAACGTTCATGGACCAATGCTTCTGATGTCCATGCTCCTGCCTTGGTCCGGAGATTCCATTCCAAGTTTCCTCAAAAGCCAAAGAAGTGTCCTGGGGCCACTCCTAAAGAAGGGGGGGGGGTGCTGTCACGATCCGGGTATCTGGACGCCATTTCTTACCCATCAGATGCCTCCTAAGGCTGGCTCAGCGCTCCAGGACTGGATCCCATCTGTTATCCTAATGTTCACATTCCTGCATCCTCTCCTGTCTCTCTGAGACGCTGTCACAGTAACGCCTTATTACATCTGGCATGGCGTCTCCCGCGGCCTCCGCCGCCGTCCCTGAGCTTCTGCATGCAGAGTGTCAGAGTGGCGATTACGTCAGCCGCGGCCTCCGCTGTGTCCGCGTGGTTGGATGTGCACTTGTCAGCCTGGCGTCTCCTGTCTCCAGTGGCCGGCGCCGCCATTACTGTTTTCATTACCACATGGATTACAAACCAAACTTCCCTCCAAGTGTCTGCATGGGCGCAGCCATCTTGGATTCTGTCAGCTGATCATTTCCTCCAATCTGTTGTCAGTATTGTTAATCTGCATAATTGCCTAGCCATTCCCTTCCTTGCTGCAGGTATAAATACACTGTGCCTGAGCAAGGAAGGCGTCAGTGCTTTGGTTGTCAAACCTAGTTCCTGTTTGTCTCTCTCCTGTGATTGTCTTCCAGGTTCCAGCTCCTGTCTCAAGACTTCCACCATAGAGACCCGCACCAGCATTCCACCTGCGGTGTAGCCTGACTCTCCAATCCATTGTGGATTCATCTGTTTCCAGCTACAACATTACCTGCTTCCAGCTCAGCTTCCAGCAGAGTACAGCTTCCCTTAAAGGGCCGGTGTCCTTTCTACACTTTACCACTCTCCACCGGTATTATTATTTCTCCGCTCTCAAGTTCTACATTTCAGTTCATATTTCATCGCTCCCAAGTTCATTTATTATTTAACTGGTTCCAGCCAGTATCCACTCCGTGCTAACAACAGTCTGGTTCCAGCCAGTATCCACAGCAGCTGTTTTACCTTCAGCAACCCAGCTTTTCCTGGAACACCAGCTGGCACAATCCTGGGTTATCTCCATTGCTACAGTCGGGCCTGGTAAGGACTTTCCATCTAGAAGATCATAAGAACTATCTCACACTACCAGTGCCCTGTGGCTCCTGCCATCCTGTAGTACCCAGGAACTGTATTTATTCTTTGCTGACTTTTACGTTTTCTTTTACTGCTGCTGTGTTGCGGAGTTGTCATAATAAACATCATTGACTTTTATCCAAGTTGTCGTGGTCACGCCTTCGGGCAGTTATTATTCATGTTACTTACATGTCCAGGGGTCTGATACAACCTCCCAGGTTCCGGTACATCTCAGCCCCTACAACTGAGGCTGCCTCCCGTCAGCTCAGGCCCTCAGTTGTGACAGGGTTATTCCAACCCTGATCAAGCCAGAAAGGGGGTAACATCTAAACATTACCACCGTATTTGGAAAAAATACCTCTCTTGGTGTGAGAACAGGAAATTTCCTGCGGGGGGATTTCAATTGGGACATTTTCTCCTTTTTCTGCAGTCAGGTGTGGATGTGGGCCTACGTTTGGGCTCCATAAAAGTCCAGATTTTGGCCTTATCCATTTTCTTCCAGAAACAATTGGCTTCTCTCCCTGAGGTTCAGACATTTTTGAAGGGGGTTCTGCACATCCAACCACCCTTTGTGCCTCCTACGGCACCTTGGGATCTCAACGTGGTGTTGCAGTTCCTGCAATCGGATTGGTTTGAGCCTTTACAGGACATTGTCATCAAGTTTTTACATGGAAGGCCTTCACACTGTTGGCCTTGGCTTCTGCGAAGCGTGTGTCGGAGCTGGGGGCGTTGTCTCACAAAAGCCCCTATTTGATTTTTCATGAAGATAGGGCTGAACTCAGAACTCGTCAGCAATTTCTTTCAAAGGTGGTGTCTGCATTTCATATCAACCAACCTATTGTGGTTCCGGTGATTACCGACATACTTGCTGCTTGAAAGTCCTTGAATGTTGTGAGGGCTTTGAAGATCTATGTGAAGTGGACAGCCCGTCACAGAAAATCTAACTCGCTGTTTGTTCTCCATAATCCCAATAAAATTGGGTGTCCTGCTTCAAAGCAGACTATTGCATGCTGGATCAGGCTTACTATCCAGCATGCTAATTCCATCGCAGGTTTGCCATGTCCAAAATCTGTACATTCCCACTCGACTAGGTCGGTGTGTTCTTCCTGGGTGGCTGCCCGGGATGTCTTGGCTTTCCAGCTCTGCCGAGCAGCTACTTGATCAGGTTCGAACATGTTTGCTAAGTTCTACAAGTATGATACTTTGGCCTCTGAGGACCTTCAGTTTGGTCAATCTGTTCTGCAGGAACCTCAGCACTCTCCCACCTGGTTTGGGAGCTTTGGTACATCCCGATGGTACTAATGTGGACCCCAGTATCCTCTAGGACGTAAGAGAAAATAGAATTTTAATTACCTACCAGTAAATCCTTTTCTCGTAGTCCGTAGAGGTCGCTGGGCGCACGCCAAGTGCTTCGTTTCTTCCTGCACTATTACTTGTTTAAGTATTGTTGGTTCAGCGGTTGCTGTTCCTGTTTAAAGTTTGGTTAGCATAGATTTCTTGTAGTTTGTGTGTGCTGGTTCGGAATCTCACCACTATCCTTTTATATACTTCTCTCAAAGTATGTCCGTCTCCTCGGGCACAGTTTCCTAGACTAAGTCTGGTAGGAGGGGCATAGAGGGAGGAGCCAGCCCACACTATCAATTTCTTAAAGTGCCCATGGCTCCTAATGGACTCGTCTATACCCTATGGTACTAATGTGGACCCAAGTATCCTTTATGGACTACAAGAAAAGGATTTACCGGTAGGTAATTAAAATCCTATTATTTTAAATGGCTGTTTTGACACAGGATATAAAGCATCAATTTTTTTAACACCATATATTGCTTTAAAAAAAAATAGTACCTTAAATACTGTAGCAGAACTACAACAAGATCATGATTTGTAAAATCGCTATTTAGTTACCGTGTTGTGTTATTAGCTGCCTCTAATTATAACGCTAATAATAAAGTTTCATTGCATTGTCATAGATTTATCGAGTCAGTAATTACAGTATCAAGCAAATGTATCACATTTAGGGGACAGGACATTCTCACTTTTCTTGTATATTGGGGCATATTTAGTTCTAAGGGGCATATTTATCGCACTACGCATCTTACATGTGGATGGAATGTGCTAAATTCGCCCCAGTCCACACTGTGATAAATGAAAACATCACAGGGATGTATTTATTATCGCATCCAGGGTTTGCGAATACAATTAACTAATACAGAGAGTGTTAGAGAATGTTCTGTTGCTGTGAATCTGGTTCCTGCAAAACTCAGAGTATTTTTTGTGAATAATACAGAGTGTATGTCCGTGCATGTACCGCCGCTGAGTACCATGGTGACTAAACCCCCCCACCCTCGGTGCCACTTCCGGCGACACTTCCACCTCTGATTATACTTACCAGAACCCACGGACCGCTGATCGGTTTTCCGAGAGAGTTGCAGGTCATTAGATCCTGTGTTCCTGCTGTGAACCCTTAGTACTGTAAAATGAGCTTCCGCTTCACAGCATCACTTTACTGCACCGGGAGTCATACCAAGAACACAGAGATCTGATGACTGTCAGCCTCTTCACCGGTGCACCAAACACCAGACCCTGGGTGTAGGTAAGTATAATTTTTTTTTTTTTACACACTGGTAAACCTGTGTGTCCATCAGACACTGGCGTGTCTATAATGGGTGTAGTGTGTGCGGTGCACATGGGCCCCTGGGTCCGGAGGGGGCCCACACCACACACACTGCACCCATTTCTCTGGCTGGGTCCACAGGATTATCCACAGGATAACATTGGGATATTGTCGAGCGACAGCGAAAATGGCACCAACACGGTCACGAGCTTTCTGGCCTCCCAGGATGCATTGGGGCCTCCACTAATAGTCCCGCCCACTGACTCAGTCAGATCAGTTTTTTGCTTGGTGAGGCAGGAAGCCGCATGGTCACAGGGCTGCTGTGAGAGCAGCCTCAAGCTTTTATTATTTTATTTTTATAGACTTACTATATTGTTTTTGAGCGACTTATCTTAACAGCGTCTTAAACGCATTCTAGAAAGAGTCGTTCCAACAACTCCCCACTGGGTCGCAACAACGCTTACCTTCGGGTATCAGTGCTGTCTCGACGGGCGCCTGTGTCGGATGTTCTAGCAGGTCCAGCAGACGTAACCAGGCTGTGGCTGGAGCATGGGGAGACGGTGAGTCTATGGACTTCCTCTTACTAGAGGGGTCAGGACACAGCTACACTGATTTGGTGGAGACTGCAAACAGTGTGTTGATGCGCCGAACATCTAGAGTGCGACAGCGCTACGCTCCTGGGATCATAGGCGCCAGGACTAGGTAGAGGCTGCGATCCTGGGAGTTTAAG
The DNA here is from genome assembly GCF_028390025.1 of Pseudophryne corroboree. Taxonomy (NCBI): domain Eukaryota; kingdom Metazoa; phylum Chordata; class Amphibia; order Anura; family Myobatrachidae; genus Pseudophryne; species Pseudophryne corroboree. The sequence continues at coordinate 205,741,556 of NC_086446.1, read as the reverse complement.
TCAACAGGGGGATTCAGACACTCTCCTGGCCGCCCCTCCTCCGAGTTCATGGCCGGTTCCCGCGTGTTTCTCGTTTCATTAACTAAATGACCTCACTTCGTGCTCAGACGCTACCACGAGGGTGCTCGGTCGCAGCTTAGACGCTGCGGTTGTGTACACTGGAGATAAACCCGCCAGGCCGAGTCGCAGGCCTTAGCGTCTGCATACACGTGGAAGTCGCTCAGTGTCCGTGTCCGTTGGTGAGCGTCCGTGTCCGTTATCAGTTATCAAGAGCGGCAGTGTACACCAGTAGCATCTGAATCCACTCAGCGTCTTACGAGCGTATTTGCTTGGATATGGAAGTGTATTGAGTCTCCCTGTATCCCGCTCTACGGAGGCAGGGTATACAGTACTAAAAATTCTCTCTACTTCTTATTATGCATTGTTAATTTTTAGTACCTATTGCATATGAGACCTGTATATTACTGTGTTTTCTGCATGCTATGTTGAAAAAAGAACCAGTTTAAAACAGAAGTACAATTTTCCTACTTATGTATAAGTTGTTATGGAGGTTGTATTCTCATATGGCAATGTCTAATGCTTTAACATGTGACTGACTGCTAGTATGTGTGCTGACTTTTCTGTGTAATGTCAGTCCTGTTCTGACCCTCAAATCAGGTGCACTGTGGTCAGATGGATCTCACCTCTATATACTGACATATAGGGTGATTTTCAGTCACAGATTGTGTAGTCAATAACAGGTTAATACCATGTTTGTGAGCGGCAAAAGTGATGAGGAGAATTTATCAAGCACTCCTACAACCCTAACATGCTTATCTTGTAAGTCAGGGGTAATTGATATGAATCAATTGGTCACTTATGAGGGTTTGTGTGCAAACTGTTTAGCTTTTCAGCGAAGTAAAAAACAGGAATTGGTTCAACCACCAACAGAGCCACCATGGAATATGTTCGCAAAGACTCTGTCTTCAATAGCGGACAGGTTAGCTCCGGTAGCACCACCTCAAGGGTTAGGTTACACTATGAACCCATACATGCCGCTCCCTTCCTATGGTTTGGTTCCAGTAGCTTCTACAAGCAACCAAGGGGCAGGTAAGACTAAGACAGATGCGTCTGTGTGGCAGACTACACAAGATGATACATCGGATGATGATGCGGAAACAATAGATTCAACTCCGTATGATGATCAGTCGCAGAGCTTTAGTTCAGAAGATGTAGCTGAACTTATTAATGCAGTGAAGGCTGTGCTTTCTCTGGAAGAACCAGCCAAGACAGCGTTAAAAGCAAAAGCACCTGTATTCAAACGAACAAAATCAGTGAAAGCTGAATTCCCAGCGTCAGATGAGCTGACGGAAATGATGGATGAGTCTTGGGCAGCGCCCAGTAAAAAGTATAAGATTCCTAAGAGATGGGATTCTTATTATCCCTTTCCTGCTGTGGATTGTTCGAAAAGAGAAGTTCCTCCAAAAGTAGATGCACATGTTCTGCGACTTGTGCATAAATCTGCTTTACCACTGTCATCTACCTCATTGAATGATGTCACAGACAGAAGGGTAGAAAGCCTGTTGAAAAATATTTTTTCTCTAGTAGGAGCAGTGGTAAGACCTGCTATGGCTTCGGCCTGGGTAGCAAAGGCAATGGGCGAATGGATAGAGGAACTAGAGAATGATATCCCTTCTCCTACTAGGGAGCAAGAGGATCGTTTTTACCGGTTAAGACAATCTGCCCAGTATTTGGAAGAAGCAGCAATTGATGTAGGCACAGTTGCTTCTAAAGCTTCAGCCTTGACAGTAGTCGCTCGCAGAGCAGTTTGGCTATGGACCTGGAAGGCAGATGCGGAGTACAAGAAAGAATTGGAACCATTGCCTTTTGTCGGTAATATATTATTTGGAAAACCTTTATCGGATATCCTAGAATCAGAGGCTGAATCGAAAAAGGTCAGATTTCCGGCTGCTTATAACCCTAAGTCCAAGGGTTTAAAATTTCGCTCATTTCGCTGGCAAAGCAAAGCAAAAGTTAAAGAGGAGCCTAAGCAACCCCAGTTTAAATCCAGGGGTAGGAAGCAGTGGGCTAGCAAAAAGCCAGCTTCCAAACCTGAACAGAAACCGTCAGCCTGAAGAGACGGGCCTCCGCCTGGAGGATTCCAGGGTTGGGGGCAGACTCCTTCTTTTTGCACACATATGGCAACAGTCAACAGCAGATGCTTGGGTGCAGAAGGTGGTATCTCAGGGGTATGGGTTCCCATTCAGGAGGCAGCCTCCTCAAAAAAATTTTTGCACCAGCCCGTCTCGTATAGAGTCGAAGGCCAATGCCCTGCAAGAAGCAGTCCAAAAATTACTGCAGTCAGGTGTGATTGTCCCAGTACCTCCATCACAAAGGGGACAGGGTTTTTACTCCAATCTATTTCTAATCCAGAAACCAAATGGGTCATACCGACCAATTCTAAATCTGAAAATGTTGAACAAATACATATGGATCCCAAAGTTCCACATGGAGACGTTACGCTCCATAATGTTATCTATGGAACCGGGAGATTACATGGTATCTCTGGATGTACGGGATGCTTACCTACATGTGCCTATAGCACTATCACATCCGTGTTACCTCAGGTTTGCCATCCTCCAGGAACATTTCCAGTTCCAAGCTTTGCCTTTCGGGCTAGCTACAGCATCCAGGGTGTTTACTAAGATCAGGGTGGTTATGGCAGCTTGTCTGCGCAAACAGGGGATAAGAATATTCCCATACCTCGACGACCTGTTAATCTTAGCACAGTCGCAAGATTTACTGTTGAGCCATCTTCAACAGATGATAGTTTGTTTACAGAGACATAAGTGGCTCATAAATTGGGAAAAGTCGTCCCTGAATTCGTAACAGCGGATGGTTCATTTGGGGGCCATATTGGATTCAGACCTACAGAAAGTTCTCTTACCAGAGAAAAAGATAGTCAAGGTGCAGGTCATGGCTCAGGAAGCGTTGCAAGCCCAAACAATGTCAGTCCTTGCAGCAATGCGACTGTTGGGTCTGATGGTATCAACCTTCGACATGGTGGAATATGCACAATTCCACTCCAGACCGTTGCAGCACCTTATTCTGACCAAATGGAATGGAAATCATCAGACGATAAAGAAGCAGATGATAAAGATTCCAGTAAATCTAAAAAAGGTCTCTAGCGTGGTGGCTACAGACAGACCATTTAAACAAGGGGAGACCCTTTTGGATAAGAGAGTGGCAAGTCCTGACAACAGATGCCAGCCTGCAAGGCTGGGGGGCGGTACTCGGAAGCCTATGGTTCCAGGGAAAATGGACCGCAAGGGAAAGTCGCCTGCCGATAAATCTGTTGGAGATAAGGGCCGTTTACTTGGCTTTAGTTCAGGCAAAGGACAATCTACAAGGAAGACCAGTCCAGATCCGCTCAGACAATGCGACGGCAGTAGCATACCTCAATCATCAAGGAGGAACTCACAGCAAGAGTCTGATGGAGGAAGTAACTCCCATTCTAAAATGGGCAGAACTCCATCTTCCAGCATTGTCAGCAGTATTTGTCCCGGGTGTACTAAATTGGGAAGCGGATTTTCTCAGTCGGCACACCATTCAGGAAACCGAATGGGCACTACACCCAGAAGTGTTTCAGACACTGGTGAACAGATGGGGTCTACCGGAGATAGACCTTATGACGTCTCATCTAAACAACAATGTTCCGAAGTACGGATCGAGAACAAGGGACCCAGGAGCGGTCGTGGTAGACGCACTGTCAGTAGAATGGAGGTTTCAGCTGGCATATCTGTTCCCTCCAATATCTCTGTTACCCAGAGTAGTGAGAAAGATGAAACAGGCAAAAGGAGCAATCATTCTAATAGCTCCAGCTTGGCCAAGAAGGCATTGGTATACAGATCTGTTGAGAATGTCCGTGGAAGCACCGATACTGCTCCCTCAACGTCCAGATCTGCTAATGCAGGGTCCTTCTTGTCACAGTCATCTGGATCGCCTGTCTTTGACGGCGTGGCTGTTGAAACCTCTATCTTAGAGGCTAAAGGTTTTTTGAAACAAGTAATCCAAACTATGCTTAGAGCAAGAAAGCCTTCTTCGGCCCGTGTGTATCATAGAATATGGCAAGCCTATATTCATTGGTGTACTGGAAAAAATTTCAATCCGATATCTTTTAAAGTAACTAGGATTTTGGATTTCCTTCAGGCAGGATTGGATAAAGAGTTGAAAGTTGCTTCCTTGAGGGTCCAAGTTTTAGCGTTAACTGTATGGTTTCAGCAGAAGATTGCTGATTTACAAGATGTACGTAATGTTTTTAAGGAGTAGTACATATTCAACCTCCATTTGTTCCTCCTGCAGCTCCCTGGGATTTGAATTTAGTTCTTACATTTCTCCTGGGTCCTTTGTTTGAACCACTTGAGAGAGCAGATCTTAAGTGGTTAACGGTTAAAGTTCTTTTTTTACTGGCAATGGCGTCAGCCAGAAGAGTGTCAGATTTAGGAGCATTATCATGTAAGTCTCCTTTCCTAAGTATTTTTCCAGACAGAGCAGTTCTCAGAACGAGATCTAGCTATCTTCCAAAGGTGGTATGAAAGTTTCACCTGAATGAAGAGATTGTAGTCCCAGCTTTTCAGGTATCGGGACTATCTGCGGGAGAAGCGTCGCTGGACGTGGTCTGAGCTTTAAGAATTTACATAGATCGTACTAGTGCCATCAGGAAAACAGATTCTCTCTTCATCCTTTACAGATTCCATAGAAGAGGATGGCCTGCTAGTAAACAGACGCTGGCGAGATGGCTCCGAATGGTAATATCAGAAGCTTATTCTCATGCAGATCTCCCTATTCCGGCTAATGTCTCTGCACACTCTACACGTAAGGTAGGTCCTTCTTGGGCAGCACAACAGGGTGCTTCAGCAGAACAGATATGTAAGGCAGCCACATGGTCTTCCATAAACACATTCATTAGACATTATGCATTGGACACTTTTGCCTCTCATGATGCAGACTTCGGGCGAAAGGTCCTCCTGTGCAATCAGGAGCGTCTCCACCACTAAAATGGCTTTGGGAATCCCAATGTTATCCTGTGGATAATCCTGTGGACCCAGCCAGAGAAATATACGTTATGGTAAGAACTTACCGTTGATAACGTGATTTCTCTTATGTCCACAGGTATCCACAGGGATCCCACCCTGACGCATCTGATTTGAGGATCTAGACAATCACTAAAACCTCTTCCTTCTTGTATGGAAGGGTGTGCGTGTGTGTTCTTATCGCCTAAACAGGTCTCTGCCTGATGTTCCTGCCTAAAATCACTGTGGAAAGAACTGATCTGACTGAGTCAGTGGGCGGGACTATGTAGTGGAGGCCCCAATTCATCCTGGGAGGCCAGAAAGCTTGTGACCGTGTTGGTGCCATTTTCGCTGTCACTCGACAATATCCCAATGTTATTCTGTGGATACCTGTGGACATAAGAGAAATTACGTTATCAACGGTAAGTTCTTACCATAACGTATATTTCTTCTATACTCGCCTTTCCGGCGTCCATCGGTGACGGTGTGTGGGCCCCCTCCTCTCCCGTAGCCGTCACCACCGCTGCTAGCGCACTGAGCGCTAGAGACTCTACAGTGCATGCGCAGGTTTTCAAAAAGATGGCGCTGCGCCCATTTTTCGGAGTCCTGCACATGCGCTGTAGACTCTGGCACTGTGCCAGAGCCTCAGTGTTGAGAGAGCTAACAGCGGCGGTGACGGCTACAGGAGAGGAGGGGGCCCACACGGAGTCTGCACATGGGTCCCCTCCTCTCTAGAAATGCCGCTGCCATCAGACAAACATAGCTGATCACACTTGCTGTATCCAGGGCCGGAGCTTCCACTAGGCAGCTTTAGGCAGCTGCCTAGGGGCGCCGGGACCTGAGGGGGCGGCCTGTTACAGCTGCATGAAAAAGGTAGCGTGGTCCTACCTCTCACAACCGCCACAATCCCCCCAGCACTCGTATCTACAGTAGCCACGACTGCCAAGCTCCTGTATTGCAGGGTGACATGCGGTGCTGCTCATCATTCCAGGCTCTTTCACAGACTTCTCAGTCCCATCTCTGCATCGCAACCTGCAGGTGAGGTGGCTACACAGTGCACTGTCCGCATTTGATAAGGAAAGAGGGGGAGAGCAGCAGTCTTTGGGGGCGGGTGCTGAGATGAGCAGCAGGCATGCACACTATCTGGGGTGGATGAGCAGCAGCATGCAAACAGATGGTAGAGGGCATAGAACAGAAGACATTTAAAAGAGTAGGGAAAAGGGGGTGAGAGCAGCAGGAATCCACACAGACTATGGAGATGGGGAGAAAAGAGCAGCCATGCAACAGACTGGGTTTGGGGGAGGGCAGCAGTATGCTTTTCACCTGAAGGCCGGTTAGGGGGAAGGGGCAGTAGGCAGAACTTTTGCCTAGGGTGCCGAGAAACCTTGCACCAGCCCTGGCTGTATCCCAGCACAGCTTTTTCTGCGAGCAGTCAGAGAAAGCTTTGCAGGAGGCAGGGAACCTGTGATAACAATGTTTCAAGACAGCGTTGTTATCACAGGGACGACTGCAGTGTTTTTTCACTTTTTTCTGTTGTTTTTTGTGTGCATTCAGCCAGATTGTAGCACACATTATAAGTATGGGAAATTAGATCTAATTACTAATAAAAAAAAATGTGAATCAAAGTATTTGGAGAAGTTTTTTCACGAACACACAGTGCATCACAGCTTAGTGTGTATAGTGCTGTTGAGCCGCAGACCAGTCATAGTACCCATGCTGACCACTGTCCACTGCCAAAACTGCCTACATTGGGCATATGAGCCTAAGGGGTACATTTACTAAGCAGTGATAAGAACGGAGAAGTGAGCCAGTGGATATATTTCCCCATCAACCAATCAGCAGTTCAGTATCATTTTATAGTATGCAAATTATAGATGTTACTTCAGTGCTGATTGGTTGATGGGGCAACTTCTCCACTGGCTAAATTCTCCGCTCTTATCACCGCTTAGTAAATGTACCCCCCTAAGTACTGGACCAATGAGCAATGGAAGAAGGTGACCTGGTCTAATGAATAATGTTTTGTTTTACATTTGTGCATTTGTGCATAAATTACCTGTGGAATAGATAGCACCAGAATGCATGATGGGAAGAAGGCCCGCCGACATAACCAGTGTAATTCTCTGAGCAATGTTCTACTAGGGCACCTTGGGACTTGGCATCAGGGTTTGCCCAAGGCCAAACTTTTTGGTACGCGATTATATACTCCCCTGGAGTACTTTTGCACCTGCCATATGCATGTGCCTGACAAAAATTAAGAGGGTGTAGTGTGACACTAGGGGTAAGTATCACGTGGAAAGTTACAATTTACAGGTAAGTATTAGGGAGTAAGTTTCCCTGGCAATTCACAATATAGGCCCTCATTCCGAGTTGTTCGCTCGCAAGGCGATTTTAGCAGAGTTACACACGCTAAGCCGCCGCCTACTGGGAGTGAATCTTAGCTTCTTAAAATTGCGAACGATGTATTCGCAATATTGCGATTACAAACTACTTAGCAGTTTCAGAGTAGCTTCAGACTTACTCGGCATCTGCGATCAGTTCACTGCTTGTCGTTCCTGGTTTGACGTCATAAACACACCCAGCGTTCGCCCAGACACTCCTCCGTTTCTCCAGCCACTCCCACGTTTTTTCCAGAAACGGTAGCGTTTTCATCCACACGCCCATAAAACGCCGTGTTTCCGCCCAGTAACACCCATTTCCTGTCAATCACACTACGATCGCCGGAGCGAAGAAAAAGCCGTGAGTAAAAAAACTATCTTCATAGCAAAATTACTTGGCGCAGTCGCAGTGCGAACATTGCGCATGCGTACTAAGCAGAAAAACGCTGCGATGCGAAGAAAATTACCGAGCGAACAACTCGGAATGAGGGCCTTAGTTCAAATTACAATTAGCACATATTAATTACACAGTTGCTCCTCAGTAGTTTTTATTTAGCTGGAACGCTTCTGGGTAACTTTTTCCCTACTGTATAGTTTAGAAGTAGTTATCACAATTTAGAATAACACTTTGTGCATGCAATACACATTACCACAAAACATTACAGAATGTATTATCCACCACCAACACTCTTAACGAACTAATAAAAGCAACAAAAGTAATAACATAGATATTGCATTACTAGTGGGGCCCCATGTACTAGTTTATGTCCATTAAATAGTTCATGATGCAGAACTCAGTTATAATAACTATAGCTCTATAGTGATTACAGTTTTGAAAGTTCACAGTCTTATATAAAATATGTAGCTCTTGCAGGACAAGACTGACTGAAATACAAAGAGCAAGGCCACAGTCAGACAGTCTTGCTACCCTGTAACTACCTCCATATAACTTCTGTGACAAAATGATCTGTCCTTAGCTGACAGTTTCCCTGTATAGCTGTGCGACAGTGATGTCTATAAACTGTGAGTTTAGAGAGAGGAAGTACTGTATCACTATGCTCCCTGCAATGCTGATGCTCCTTTAACTGCTGATTAACAACTGTAGTCAATTAATGGTGTCCTTGGATAAAACTAGCTGCTGATTGGAATAGCATTTATAAAGTACTTATGCAGCTTTATGTTCCAAAACGATGCTTGCCTGTAGCATTTGAGCTAAGATACACTGTAAGCAGCTGAACTGTCTTTTGTCCCTGAGGAAGCCTGTGATGTGTGGCTAGTGCAGCAGTGTTACCATCCTGTGTTACAAAGGTTAGGTTGGCCTCAATTAACCATCATAAGCTGACCTCTGTCTGCAGCTGCAGCAAGACACTGTCTCTGCTCCTACCACCATCTATTACTCCAAAGCAGGGCTACCTCCAGGGCTGTCCTTCAAAAGGGAGGGTAGGCTGCGTGGCCTAAGTTCCAGCTACAGTACACAGTCAGTAGAGCCCATCACTGTTCTGCTCTGTCAGATGCCTGTCAGCCAGCACCATCGGAAGCAGGGGGATCCCCACAGGAGGCTGGTATTACTGATTGGCTGCTACAATGATAATCTCCAGTCACGGGAATCAAAACTGACTTTATATAAGCTGTACAGCACTCCTGTCACACACCAGCAGCTGCCTCTGCTCCAAGTTGCTGCTCTGAGTCCCTCTAAGATGGCTGCTGCCCAACTGCCAACTGTCTCTGAAGACGGCTGCAACTGTAACTGCCAAAGCTGTCTCTCTCTCTCTCTCTGGGATCAATATGCCTGTTGCTTAATGGTCAGTGTCCCCATGCCAGACACAGCACTCAAGGCACAGGTAGCCCTATCCCTGCTGGAAGTTTAATAGTGTCCAGTCTGGGATGCACTCAGCAGGGGAAGAGGTACAAAAGTCACACTACAGCTCATGGCAGCTATGATGGGGTGCCACATGTGCCACACGTGCTGGCTTCACTGGGTGCTTAGTCCCTGATTACACACTGCCACCAATGCATGTTGTGGCCACAGGATGGCTGACGACTTACCACACTGTCACCAATATATAAGGGGCATAACATACAGGGCATCTTATGCATTTATATCTATATATACTATTACAATAGATCAGGTGTGTATATGTACTATTACAATAGATCCAGTGTGTGTGTATATATATATATATATATATATATTTATACACACACAGAATAAATATAAATAAGGCACTCCACATTAAATGTACAAGGTGAGAAGGTTCTTTTGGTGGGTGCCACAGTAGTACCATGGGAAAAGTCCAGAGAGAGAGCGAGAGAGATATCTTTATCTATCTATCTCTCTATCTATCTATATAGCTCTTTATACTGTGTGTGTGTGTGTGTGTGTGTGTGTGTGTGTGTGTGTGTGTGTGTGTGTGTGTGTATATGTATATATACTGTATGTATATCTATATGTATACATATGCAATTAAATATTTGACACACATAACGTTGCCACCTGCAAAACACACTGTGCCCATGTGTCCATGCTTTCAAATATTAATATTACTATAATAGTACGGATGCATGATTATAGGATATTTACTTGGAATTTAGAAAATGGTTTCAACAGCTGCTTTACAACACTATGGCACAAGCTGTCATCCATCCTCCTGCTCGTCTGGTGATTTTTAATAGAGAAAAACAAAAATGACAAAAAAAAACAAAACAATGGATGCTGGTATGCTCAGGCCTGGGCCCCCTGGCATGTACCCACTCCCCCCTCTCTCTGCACCACTGGGTGTGGCCATGCCCCATTATGCAGATGACGTGGAAAAAATGATTTTGGGGGCAAATTCAGAGGGGGTTGCAATCAGTGATCGCTTTCCCCCTCCCCCCACACCCCCTCCTGCACAGGCAGAAAAGACTGCAGCAGTAGCATCCCTGCACCACTGCAGTCCAGCCAGCACACAGCAGCGTTTGCTGGCTGGAGAACAAACTGCTGCTGCTGATAGGAAAGGGGGGTGGCAGCAGACCTGGGGCCCCCCTATCAGACCATGGTAATTAGTACAAGCTCAACTCCCTCTTGGAAGTGCCTTTTATTTAGTGTCCCTTACACTATGCCCACAGTTGTCGTGCCCCTTACACATTAAGCCCACAGTGCCCTATTGGGCAGTGCCTGCCTGGAGACTCACACAGCAGTCAGAGCTATTGGTTCCGGTGTCTGGAAACGCACCACATTACAGTACAGTGAATAAACTACTGCTCCCAGCTGCCCTTTCTGCACTGTAGCGACAATAACACTGCCTGCTGTGCGAGTCTCTGGGCAGGCACTTCCCAGGAGTATATACCAGGTAGCATGTCACTGACATGGCTGAGCCAGGGTGCCCACCTCTATGTGGCGCCCTACTCAGCTGTATAACCAGCGTATGGGTAAAACTGGCCCTAACTGCATTCAGGTGGATGTTACTTTGAAACATACCACCTAACTATACATTGTTGTAGACCAAGTACAGCCCTTCATGGCGATGGTATTACCTGATGGCAGTGGCCTCTATCAGCAGTATAATGCGTGTTGCCACACTGCAAAAATTGTTCAGGAATGGTTTGAGGAACATGACAATGATCTCAATCCTGATGAAAACTAAATCCGAGCCCCCACCTCGTAACTTAAAAGACTTAAAGGATCCGCTGCAAATGTCAATGGTGCCAGACACTACCAGACACTTTGGGGGTAATTCCAAGTTGATCGCAGCAGGATTTTTGGGCAAAACCATGTGCACTGCAGGGGAGGCAGATATAACATGTGCAGAGAGAGTTAGATTTGGGTGTGGTGAGTTCAATCTGCAATCTAAATTGCAGTGTAAAAATAAAGCAGCCAGTATTTACCCTGCACATAAATAAAATAACCCACCCAAATCTAACTCTTTCTGCACATGTTATATCTGCCTCCCCTGCAGTGCACATGGTTTTGCCCAATTGCTATCAAAAATCCTGCTGCGATCAACTTGGAATTACCCCCTTTGAGAGGTCTTGTGGAGTCCATGTATTGACAGGTCAGAGCTGTTTTGGTGGCACAAGAGGAGACCTACACAATATTAGGCAGGCGGTTTTATATATATATATATATATATATATATATACACACACACACACACACACACACACACACACACAGAGTGTGTTATATTCTTCTACATTGTGACCAATCATATTTTTAAAATAGTTTTACTAGGGCACAATGTGGAAAAGTGTCCACTGCACATGGTTGCAGCAGTTTTATTGTGTCTTATCAAAAGTATTCATAAAGACTGATGGTGCTTTGTGCCCTTAAATTATTATTTGTCACTTCAATTGTCCTGTAAACAAGTGGGAGTTAATGTATTCTGAACCACAAGTGGCTATTTTGATGTAAATAAATCACTTTTTATCATTTTCCTTCTACATTTCTATATAATTTACACATTTCTATCTAAAATCATCTGCCCATTTATTTATGTATCATTGTGATAGTCACATTCAGTGTTGACACTGAACAATGGCAGTAACTACCTAACTGAATGTCATTTTTTAAGCCATTTTCATATGATAAATAGCGTGGGTATATCTCTGTGCCTGCATTCCAGAAAGCATTTAGTGTCACTTTTTATAGTGTTGGAATTGATTTCTTACATTGACTTACATGCAGAGCACTGTAAAGTAGAAGACAGTTATATTTCTAAAGAAAGGTCCACAGCATTGACGTGCGTTGAGTTCAATGGCTGGGTAGGCACCATCTAGTAACCCCATCCCCCCCTATTTTTTTTTTTTTTTAAAGGCATACGGCTCACTCTATTTAATGATAACCATCGACCATCAAGAGGTATAATGCCATAGCAGAAGGGACACTCACTGTGGGGTCCCCCTGCCATCACATTTAACCACTCCCAAGCTGCTCAGCCCAGGGCTGGTATCTCTCAGAAATTGGGGTCACTCAAAAAATATAATGGAGTCCCCCTCCTGAGAAATGACCAGCACTGGGCTGATAGCCCAGTGCTATGCCCTGCACCCCTGGTGGCGTTGGGTGCGGGGTTCATGGTCGGACAATATTGTTCTTTACACGTGGCCTATAGGTCCCAGCAAGCCTGCCCTAGCATGCCGGCACTTTGGGAGCCACAAGTGCCAGCATGCCTGGACATTAAGGGCCAGCTGGCACCTGTAGTACACCTGTAAAGAAAATATTTAAATAAAAACACCTTTTTGTTTTAATAGTTTATTGTACTACGTCTTCACCTGGGGGCAGCAGACTTGCAGCTCTTTTCCATGGCTGCTGCATCCCCACGGCTTCTGATGTCTTCCTTCTGCATCTTCACCTGGGGCGCGGCGGCCCTTCAGTTCTTTTGCATGGCTGCCCACCTCCCCAGGGCTACCGGTATCTTCTATCTTCTTCCCTGCTCCTTCCCTACTGGTGGACTCCCTAGCCGCTACCTCGCACTGGTTTATATAAGCTAGCTGAGGGGGGCGGGGTGATGAAGTGGCAAGTTGTGATTGGCTCATGGTGGGCATCTTTATTTTTAAAAATAATGCTGTGGCGTCATTTTTGAAATGGGTACCCACTGCCGAACTCTGCAAAATGGCTAGCAGGCACTGGATCCTCCCGGATCCAGGCTGGCCGCCATTAACACTATCTCCAGGGGGTCCCACCGCCATGATCGGCTAGAGCCTCGCCAGGTCCCGCCGCTGCATATGCCCGCTACTTAGCGGATCCAATACTGGATTCGCTGAGCCAATCACATCTGCCAGACTGACAGGGATGTGCTTTCATGAGGGCTGAAGGGACATCACTGTCATTAAGGCACATGTATAGGTGCCGCTTTTGTGTTCTTTTTCAATAGTCCACGGAAGTAAACTTCCCAAAGTTTACTATTGTCAGCAGGAGGCACCTCTCTTGAGGCCTTCCACCCCGCTATGCCTGTATCATCACAGGAGGAAATGATATGAGTAATACAAATAAAATATCTATGACACAGAATCTGTCATAAATATCTTCTTTGTTTTATTTTAATCATTATGACAAGGGAGGCACTGCCTCATCTGCCTCCCCTGACTGCACATCTCTGGTCCACAGCAATTTGAAGCTGTGCATTTAGGTTTGACTGAGATGGTAGTGGATTTTGCTTGCCATCACTTTGGAGTCAGACCTCTTATACATCTTATACATAAGATGTGCTAAATTTACCACATCTACGATCAGATCTGAATTACCCCCATAAATCATAAAGGTGTACAGTACTTGAGCTTGAAAACAGAATTCTATTCACAAGAATGGGGGTCACAGATGGGCTTTTCTCTAACGTCCTAAGTGAATGCTGGGGACTCCGTCAGGACCATGGGGAATAGCGGCTCCGCAGGAGACAGGGCACAAAAATAAAGCTTTAGGATTAGGTGGTGTGTACTGGCTCCTCCCCCTATGACCCTCCTCCAAGCCTCAGTTAGGTTTTTGTGCCCGTCCGAGCAGGGTGCAATCTAGGTGGCTCTCCTAAAGAGCTGCTTAGAAAAAGTTTTTAGGTTTTTTATTTTCAGTGAGTCCTGCTGGCAACAGGCTCACTGCATCGAGGGACTTAGGGGAGAGAATTTCAACTCACTTGCGTGCAGGATGGATTGGATTCTTAGGCTACTGGACACCATTAGCTCCAGAGGGAGTCGGAACACAGGTCTCACCCTGGGGTTCGTCCCGGAGCCGCGCCGCCGACCCCCCTTGCAGATGCTGAAGATTGAAGGTCCGGAAACAGGCGGCAGAAGGCTCTTCAGTCTTCATGAAGGTAGCGCACAGCACTGCAGCTGTGCGCCATTGTTGTCACACACTTCACACCAAGCGGTCACGGAGGGTGCAGGGCGCTGCTGGGGGCGCCCTGGGCAGCAATATTTAATACCTTTATGGCAAAAGAATACATCACATATAGCCATTGAGGCTATATGTATGTATTTAACCCATGCCAGATATCTAAAACTCTGGGAGAAAAGCCCGCAGAAATAGGGGGCGGGGCTTATTCTCCTCAGCGCACAGCGCCATTTTCCTGCTCAGCTCCGCTGTGAGGAAGGCTCCCAGGACTCTCCCCTGCACTGCACTACAGAAACAGGGTAAAACAGAGAGGGGGGGCATTTTTTGGCGATATTTTGATATATTTAAGCTGCTATAAGGAACAACACTTATATAAGGTTGTTCCCATATATATTATAGCGCTTGGGTGTGTGCTGGCAAACTCTCCCTCTGTCTCCCCAAAGGGCTAGTGGGGTCCTGTCTTCGATAAGAGCATTCCCTGTGTGTCTGCTGTGTGTCGGTACGTGTGTGTCGACATGTATGAGGACGATGTTGGTGTGGAGGCAGAGCAATTGCCGATAATGGTGATGTCACCCCCCAGGGAGTCGACACCGGAATGGATGGCTTTGTTTATGGAATTACGTGATAATGTCAGCACATTACAAAAATCAGTTGACGACATGAGACGGCCGGCAAACCAGTTAGTACCTGCCCAGGCGTCTCAGACACCGTCAGGGGCTGTAAAGCGCCCTTTACCTCAGTCGGTCGACACAGACCCAGACACAGACACTGAATCTAGTGTCGACGGTGATGAAACAAACGTATTTTCAAGTAGGGCCACACGTTATATGATCACGGCAATGAAGGAGGCTTTGCATATCTCTGATACTGCAAGTACCACAAAAAGGGGTATTATGTGGGGGGTGAAAAAACTACCTGTAGTTTTTCCTGAATCAGAGGAATTAAATGATGTATGTGATGAAGCGTGGGTTAACCCAGATAGAAAAGTGCTAATTTCAAAAAAGTTATTAGCATTATACCCTTTCCCGCCAGAGGTTAGGGCGCGCTGGGAAACACCCCCTAGGGTGGATAAGGCGCTCACACGCTTATCAAAACAAGTGGCGTTACCGTCTCCTGATACGGCCGCCCTCAGGGATCCAGCTGATAGGAGACTGGAAACTACCCTAAAAAGTATATACACACATACTGGTGTTATACTGCGACCAGCCATCGCCTCAGCCTGGATGTGCAGTGCTGGGGTCGTCTGGTTGGATTCCCTGACTGAAAATATTGATACCCTGGATAGGGACAGTATTTTATTGACTATAGAGCAATTAAAGGATGCTTTCCTTTATATGCGAGATGCTCAGAGAGATATTTGCACTCTGGCATCGAGAGTAAATGCGATGTCCATATCTGCCAGAAGGAGTTTATGGACGCGACAGTGGTCAGGTGATGCGGATTCCAAACGACATATGGAAGTATTGCCGTATAAAGGGGAGGAATTATTTGGCGTCGGTCTATCGGATCTGGTGGCCACGGCAACTGCCGGAAAATCCACCTTTTTACCTCAGACCCCCTCCCAACAGAAAAAGACACCGTCTTTTCAGCCGCAGTCCTTTCGGTCCTATAAGAACAAGCGGACAAAAGGACAGTCATATCTGCCTCGGGGCAGAGGAAGGGGTAAGAGAGGGCAGCAAGCAGCCCCTGCCCAGGAACAGAAGCCCTCTCAGGGTTCTGCAAAGCCCTCAGCATGACGCTGGGGCCTTACAAGCGGACTCAGGAGCGGTGGGGGGTCGACTCAAGAATTTCAGCGCACAGTGGGCTTGCTCACAGGTGGACCCCTGGATCCTGCAGGTAGTATCTCAGGGTTACAGGTTGGAATTCGAGAAGTCTCCCCCTCGCAGGTTCCTAAAGTCTGCTTTGCCAACGTCTCCCTCAGACAGGGCGACGGTATTGGAAGCCATTCACAAGCTGTTTTCTCAGCAGGTGATAGTCAAGGTACCCCTCCTACAACAGGGAAAGGGGTATTACTCCACGCTATTTGTGGTACCGAAGCCGGACGGCTCAGTAAGACCTATTCTAAATCTGAAATCTTTGAACCTGTACATACAAAATTTCAAGTTCAAGATGGAGTCACTCAGAGCAGTGATAGCGAATCTGGAAGAAGGGGACTTTATGGTGTCCCTGGACATAAAGGATGCTTACCTGCATGTCCCAATTTGCCCTTCACATCAAGGGTACCTCAGGTTCGTGGTGCAAAACTGTCATTATCAGTTTCAGACGCTGCCGTTTGGATTGTCCACGGCACCTCGGGTCTTTACCAAGGTAATGGCCGAAATGATGATTCTTCTGCGAAGAAGAGGCGTATTAATTATCCCTTACTTGGACGATCTCCTGATAAGGGCAAGGTCCAGAGAACAGCTGGAGGACGGAGTAGCACTAACCCGACTAGTGCTGCAACAACACGGGTGGATTCTGAATTTTCCAAATCTCAGTTGACCCCGACGACACGTCTGCTGTTCCTGGGAATGATTCTGGACACGGTTCAGAAAAAGGTGTTTCTTCCGGAGGAGAAAGCCAGGGAGTTATCCGAACTTGTCAGGAACCTCCTAAAACCAGGGAAAGTGTCTGTGCATCAATGCACAAGAGTCCTGGGAAAGATGGTGGCTTCTTACGAAGCGATTCCATTCGGCAGATTCCACGCACGAACTTTTCAGTGGGATCTGCTGGACAAATGGTCCGGATCACATCTGCAGATGCATCAGCGGATAACCTTATCGCCACGGACAAGGGTGTCTCTTCTGTGGTGGTTGCAGAGTGCTCATCTGTTAGAGGGCCGCAGATTCGGCATACAGGACTGGGTCCTGGTGACCACGGATGCCAGTCTGAGAGGCTGGGGAGCGGTCACACAGGGAAGAAACTTCCAGGGAGTATGGTCAAGCCTGGAGATGTCTCTTCACATAAATATACTGGAGCTAAGAGCGATTTACAATGCTCTAAGTCTGGCAAAACCCCTGCTTCAGGGTCAGCCGGTGTTGATCCAGTCGGACAACATCACGGCAGTCGCCCACGTAAACAGACAGGGCGGCACAAGAAGCAGGACAGCAATGGCAGAAGCTGCAAGGATTCTTCGCTGGGCGGAAGATCATGTGATAGCACTGTCAGCAGTATTCATTCCGGGAGTGGACAACTGGGAAGCAGACTTCCTCAGCAGACACGATCTACACCCGGGAGAGTGGGGACTTCATCCAGAAGTCTTCCACATGATTGTGAACCGTTGGGAAAAACCAATGGTGGATATGATGGCGTCCCGCCTCAACAAAAAACTGGACAGGTATTGCGCCAGGTCAAGAGACCCTCAGGCAATAGCTGTGGATGCTCTGGTAACACCGTGGGTGTTCCAGTCAGTGTATGTGTTCCCTCCTCTGCCTCTCATACCAAAAGTACTGAGAATTATAGGCAAAAGGGAGTAAGAACGATACTAGTGGCTCCGGATTGGCCAAGAAGAACTTGGTACCCGGAACTTCAAGAGATGCTCACGGAGGATCCGTGGCCTCTACCTCTAAGACGGGACCTGCTTCAGCAGGGACCGTGTCTATTCCAAGACTTACCGCGGCTGCGTTTTACGGCATGGCGGTTGAACGCCGAATTCTAAGGGAAAAAGGCATTCCGGAAGAGGTCATTCCTACACTGGTAAAAGCCAGGAAGGAGGTGACTGCACATCATTATCACCGCATTTGGAGGAAATATGTTGCGTGGTGTGAGGCCAGGAAGGCCCCCACGGAGGAATTTCAACTGGGTCGATTCCTACATTTCCTGCAAACAGGATTGTCTATGGGCCTCAAATTGGGGTCCATTAAGGTTCAAATTTCGGCCCTGTCGATTTTCTTCCAGAAAGAATTGGCTTCAGTTCCTGAAGTCCAGACTTTTGTAAAAGGAGTACTACATATACAGCCCCCGGTTGTGCCCCCAGTGGCACCGTGGGATCTTAATGTAGTCTTGGATTTTCTCAAATCCCATTGGTTTGAGCCGCTCAAATCGGTGGAGTTGAAGTATCTTACATGGAAAGTAACCATGCTACTGGCCCTGGCTTCAGCCAGGAGAGTATCAGAATTGGCGGCTTTATCATATAAGAGCCCATATCTGATTTTCCATACGGACAGGGCAGAACTGCGGACGCGTCCTCATTTTCTGCCTAAGGTGGTGTCAGCGTTTCACCTGAACCAGCCTATTGTGGTGCCTGCGGCTACTAACGATTTGGAGGATTCCAAGTTGTTGGACGTGGTCCGGGCATTGAAAATATATATTTCAAGAACGGCGGGAGTCAGAAAGTCTGACTCACTGTTTATATTGTATGCACCCAACAAGATGGGTGCTCCTGCTTCTAAGCAGACGATTGCTCGTTGGATTTGTAGCACAATTCAACTTGCACATTCTGTGGCAGACTTGCCACAACCTAAATCTGTCAAGGCCCATTCCACAAGGAAAGTGGGCTCATCCTGGGCGGCTGCCCGGGGGGTCTCGGCATTACAACTCTGCCGAGCTGCTACTTGGTCAGGGGCAAACACGTTTGCAAAATTCTACAAATTTGATACCCTGGCTGAGGAGGACCTTGAGTTCTCTCATTCGGTGCTGCAGAGTCATCCGCACTCTCCTGCCCGTTTGGGAGCTTTGGTATAATCCCCATGGTCCTGACGGAGTCCCCAGCATCCACTTAGGACGTTAGAGAAAATAAGAATTTACTTACCGATAATTCTATTTCTCGTAGTCCGTAGTGGATGCTGGGCGCCCATCCCAAGTGCGGATTGTCTGCAATACTTGTACATAGTTATTGTTACAAACAAATTCGGGTTGTTATTGTTGTGAGCCGTCTGTTCAGAGGCTCCTACGTTTGTCATACTGTTAACTGGGTTCAGATCACAAGTTATACGGTGTGATTGGTGTGGCTGGTATGAGTCTTACCCGGGATTCAATATCCTTCCTTATTGTGTACGCTCGTCCGGGCACAGTATCCTAACTGAGGCTTGGAGGAGGGTCATAGGGGGAGGAGCCAGTACACACCACCTAATCCTAAAGCTTTATTTTTGTGCCCTGTCTCCTGCGGAGCCGCTATTCCCCATGGTCCTGACGGAGTCCCCAGCATCCACTACGGACTACGAGAAATAGAATTATCGGTAAGTAAATTCTTATTTTTACCCGCTAGTGCAGGGTTTCCCAGACTCCTCCATTACAGTCCAGGTCTTAAGGATATCCATGCTTGAGTCCAGATGATTGACTGAGGCACTAATTAAGTCAACGGTTCTCAAGTATGGAAATCCTTAAAACCTGAACCATAATGAAGACGTTTGGAAAACTCTGCGCTAGTGAATAAATGACAATTAGCCAATTAGACAGCTATAATTTATTGGTTACTCAAAAGCTGTATAAAAATATATATTTTTTTATTGATGAAAGCTTCATGCTTGAGGTAAAATATCTGTTGCAAAAGTTTGCAAATATCCCTAAAGCAAATGATCCAAATTTAAGCCACTGTATTCTTGAGTAAATATGTTGGTATTTGTAGCTAGCTTTTAGAGTTTACAAAGCAACATTTGGGATCAGTATGATTTACCGATGGATGGGATGTTGGCGGTCAGAATACTGTCAGCGGCATCCCATCCATCAGGATCCTGACAACCCACTCTAAGGTACCCTAACACTCCCCTAACTCCTACCCTAACACTTCCCTGACCCCTACCCTAACTCTCCCCTGTGGGGGGCCTAAACCCACAGCCGGCCCTAACCAATATGATGCCCTAGGCAAGATTTTGGCTCATGCCTCCTAGCACCACTGCTTATTCCGCCTCTGACCCTGCACCCCTTTCCCAGCACTATCACCCCTCACCTGTAGCAGTCCTCATTTTGGTGCTCCTACACCCTATATTTTAAATGGGAACAGTGCACACATTCGCCGCACAGCCCAAAAAGAGGTGTGTTCTTGCTGGAAAGGGACATGGCCACACAATAGTACCCCCAATTCATTTACGCTACACAGTAGTTCAACTTTATTCACATTTTGTCATGTGATTGTCACGAACCTCGGGCAGCGGCGACCGCGCTTGTCCCTGCGGGTGGCCTGGTCTGCCCGGCGCCTCTCTTCCCCTGTCAGTCTCCGGCTTCAGCGGCGGGTCGGCGCTGCTCTCCGGCGGCTTCCCGGAAGCAAGGGCGCCGCCATCACAAGCAAGGGCAAGGAGGCGGAGCAGGTCTGACGTCACCTGCCTGCTCCGCCAATCAGGCTAGGGCGGGGAATTTAAAATCAGATACCAGGCAGAGATCCGATGCCTGAGTATCTTCGTTTCTCCTGTGGAAGCTATGATCCAGAGCTCCCTCGTCCCTGCAAGCATCCTGTGCTTCCAAGCATCCTGTCCCTGCAAGCATCCTGTGCTTCCAAGCATCCTGTCCCTGCAAGCATCCTGTGCCTACAAGCAACCTGTGCTTCCAAGCATCCTGTGCCTACAAGCACCTCCGTGCCTCCAGTTACCTCCGTGTCTCCAAGCACCTCGTGCCTCCAAGCACCTCCGTGCCTCCAAGCACCTCCGTGCCTCCAAGCACCTCGTGCCTCCAAGCACCTCGTGCCTCCAAGCACCTCCGCGCCTCAAGCACCTCCGTGCCTCCAGTTACCTCCGTGCCTCCAGTTACCTCCGTGCCTCCAGTTACCTCCGTGCCTCCAAGCACCTCCGTGCCTCCAAGCACCTCGTGCCTCCAAGCACCTCGTGCCTCCAAGCACCTCCGCGCCTCAAGCACCTCCGTGCCTCCAGTTACCTCCGTGCCTCCAGTTACCTCCGTGCCTCCAGTTACCTCCGTGCCTCCAAGCACCTCCGTGCCTCCAAGCACCTCGTGCCTCCAAGCACCCCGTGCCTCCAAGCACCTCCGCGCCTCAAAGCACCTCCGTGCCTCCAGTTACCTCCGTGTCTCCAAGCACCTCGTGCCTCCAAGCACCTCGTCCCTCCAAACACCTCGGTGTCTCCAAACACCTCCGTGCCTCCAAGCACCTCCGTGCCTCCAAACACCTCCGTGCCTCCAAGGGTCTCCCAGCACTCCCTGTACTCCCAGTACCTCAGTGCCTTCAATACCACAGTGTCTCCAATATCTCAGTACCCCAGCCTTCATTATTTCTACAAGTCTTGTCTTACAGGAGACCTACAAGAATTCCTCTGGGCCTCCCGCCTGCCGTCTTAGTTCTGCATGAGGAAGACCTACATCCGGCCATCTCTACTACGACCCAGTGGCGGTTCCTCTTCCCGGTCATCGGAAGAAGCCCCGAGTCCACAACACTCCCAAACCAGGTCAGTGATAGTATACTCAGGCCACATGGACTCGGGGGATCGGAACACGGACTCTAGTGCCATCCAGAACCTGGCTTCTCGAGTGCAAAGTCAGGAAGCAGCACAAGGTCAGGTGATGCAGTACCTCCAGCAGTTGTCCGGGCGTCTGGATCAGATTCAGGCGTCTCTGGCCTCAGTAATTCCGGCTCCTGTTCCAGCAGTCGCACCAGTTGCCGTTGCCAGCAATGTTCAACCATCGGCCGGTGTCACTCCACGCCTTCAGTTGCCTACTCCGTCCCGCTATAATGGGAATCCCAAAAATTGTCGTGGTTTCTTGAACCAGTGCGAGGTACATTTCGAGCTACTTGCACACAACTTTCCTACAGACCGGTCCAAGGTAGCATATATTATTTCTCTGTTGGAAGGTTCTGCTTTGGATTGGGTGTCTCCATTATGGGAACGATCTGATCCCATGGTTTCCAACTACACCAACTTCATCTCGTCCTTTCGAAGGATTTTCGACGAGCCCGGCAGAATGACCACTGCTTCTTCCGATTTGCTCCGTGTTCGGCAGGGCGCCCGTTCCGTGGGCCAGTACGTGGTTCATTTCCAGACCATTGCTTCCGAACTACGCTGGAATAATGATGCCCTGAGAGCTGCCTTCTGGAACGGTCTTTCCGACCGGCTGAAAGACGAGCTGGTTACTAGAGATCTGCCGGATCCATTAGAAGATTTGATTTCCCTTTGCGTCAAGGTGGATCTTCGGATGCAGGAGCGTGGAAGAGAACGTAACCGTTCGGATCGTTCCAGGTTCCGGAATCCTACTCCTAGGCCGGTGGCCTCACCTAGCTCAGATGAGCCCATGCAAATTAACCGCTCCCGACTGTCTCCGGAAGAACGACAGCGTCGTCGTGAGGGTAAACTCTGCCTTTACTGTGGAGCCGCAGATCATTTTCTTAAATCTTGTAAAGTCCGTCCGGGAAACGGGCAGACCTAGCTTGTTCCGGAGGAGTCAAGCTGGGAGTTACGACAAAAGCTTCTCCAACTTCGGACTGCTTGCTTCCAGTAACTCTAGTCTCCAATTCAGTCTCCAGGTCTTGTGAAGCCCTATTGGATTCCGGAGCTGCAGGGAACTTCGTTTCTTCCTTCTGTGCCCAAAGTTTGGGTTTAAAGTTACGGCCTATCGAGCGGCCAATTTCACTGACGGCTATCAACGGGACTAGAATTTCCAAAGGTCTCATAATGTGGCGCACGGGGCCAGTTAAGCTGCGGGTCGGGGCTCTACATCAGGAAGATTTGGAACTCTTGGTAATCCCAGAAATGCCCCATGATCTGGTTCTTGGAATGCCTTGGCTGAAAAGTCATAACCCCCACATCGATTGGAAGTCGTCACAAATTCTGTCCTGGAGTTCCTTTTGTCACACTAATTGTCTTACTCCTGTTTGTCCGCTCCGTGTTACCTCCAAAACGGATGAAGAGCACATTCCGGAGGCATATCAAGGGTACAAGGACGTATTTTCGGAACAAGCTGCTGACCTGTTACCACCTCACAGGCCTTGGGACTGCCCTATTGACCTTGTCCCAGGGAAGACGCCACCTCGTGGTCGCACATATCCTCTGTCTCTTCCCGAGACTCAAGCCATGTCGGAGTATATTAAGTCCAATATGCTCAAGGGATTCATTCGCCCCTCTTCCTCCCCTGCTGGTGCAGGCTTCTTTTTCGTGAAGAAAAAGGACGGGGGGTTGAGACCATGCATCGACTACCGCGGCCTAAACGACATTACTATTAAGAATAAATACCCCTTGCCACTAATCACAGAGTTATTTGATAGGGTTCGTGGTGCCCGCATTTTTTCAAAACTCGACTTGAGAGGAGCTTATAATCTTATACGCATCCGAGAGGGGGATGAATGGAAGACTGCCTTTAATACCCGAGATGGGCATTACGAATACTTGGTGATGCCGTTTGGTCTTAGTAATGCTCCCGCGGTTTTCCAGGGATTCGTCAACGAAATCTTTCGTGATATGCTGTATCAGAGCGTTGTGGTATATCTGGACGACATACTGATTTTTTCCAAGAATCTTGTCGAACACAGGACTCAAGTCAAAGAGGTGCTACACCGTTTACAAGAGAATCATCTCTACGCCAAGCTTTCCAAATGTACCTTTGAAGTAACATCTATTCCGTTCCTCGGTTATGTCATCTCGGGGACGGAGCTTCGCATGGATCCGGAAAAGTTGTCGGCCATTCGTGATTGGACTCAGCCTCTTTCCCTGAAAGCAATACAAAGGTTCCTGGGCTTTGCGAACTACTACAGGAAATTCATTAAAGGTTTCTCCACCATTGTTGCACCCATTACTGCCCTGACGAGAAAGGGTTCTAATCCTAGTTTGTGGCCTCCGGAAGCCATTGTAGCTTTTTCTCGCTTAAAGTTAGCTTTCACGACGGCTCCAGTTCTCCAACAACCAAATTTCGAGGAACCCTTCTTCTTAGAAGTTGATGCATCTTCAGTCGGGGTGGGGGCTGTCCTCTCCCAGCATTCCTCTGATAAGAAATTACATCCGTGTGGCTTCCACTCTCGTAAATTCTCTCCAGCCGAACGAAATTACTCTATTGGAGACCAGGAACTCTTGGCAATCAAATCTGCCTTGGAAGAATGGAGATATCTTCTAGAAGGGGCTAAACATGTGTTTACCATCTACACGGATCACAAGAATTTACTGTACATCAAATCCGCACAATGTTTGAATCCTCGCCAGGCGAGATGGGCACTTTTCTTTTCCCGATTCTCGTTCATTATCAAGTACCGTGCCGGGACTCTCAATATTAAAGCAGATGCGCTTTCCCGTTCACAGGTTCCCACAGACGAGGATGAACCTCCGGAGCGGGGTTTAATTCTGAATCCAGTTTCTGTCTCTGCTGCTTTAACTACTCCAGCTCCTCCTCCTGGAAGAATGTCCGTACCAGCTAGATTCCGCCCAGGAATACTACGGTGGGTCCATAACTCCAAGTTTTCCGGTCATCCCGGCGCTCAGAAGATGTACAAGTTTCTGCAAAGGTCTTACTGGTGGAACACCATGAGGAAGGATGTACAAGATTGCGTTAATTCATGTCCCCAATGTACACAACATAAATCTCCTCGTCTGCCTCCTGCAGGGTTACTTCGTCCTCTGCCTATCCCTGTGAGACCCTGGACTCACATTTCCATGGACTTCATCACTGACTTGCCCTGTTCCAAGGGTTGCAACACCGTTTGGGTTATCGTTGACCGTTTTTCGAAGATGGCACACTTTGTGCCCTTGACTGGTCTTCCGACAGCACCGAAACTGGCTCTATTGTTTATCCGAGAACATTTTCGTTTGCATGGGTTGCCACAAGAGATTGTTTCTGACCGTGGAGTACAGTTCACCGCCAGGTTTTGGAAAGCCCTTTGTTCAACTCTACACATTAAACTTAAGTTTTCGTCGGCTTATCATCCCCAAACAAATGGACAAACGGAACGAGTCAATCAAGATCTAGAGACTTTTCTTCGGTTGTATCTCTCTCCTTCACAGGACAACTGGGTGGAGTTGTTGCCTTGGGCGGAGTTTGCCCATAACCATTTGTTTCATTCTTCCACTGGGGAATCACCATTTTTCGTCAACTACGGGTTCCATCCCCGTGTTCCGGAATTTCCAAGCCTTCCGATAATAGAGGTTCCTGCTGTAGCGTCCACTCTACGACACTTTGGACAAATTTGGAGAAAGGTTCATGCTAATCTTAAGCAGGTTTCTGTTCGGTACAAGTTCTTTGCAGATAAGAAACGGCAAGCCGCACCTCAATATAAAGTTGGGGACAGGGTATGGCTGTCCACACGGAATCTCCGGTTGAAGGTGCCCACCATGAAATTCGCTCCAAGGTTCATCGGTCCTTACCCTGTGCTACAAGTCTTAAATCCTGTGGTCTGTAAACTGGGTTTGCCTGCCCATCTTCGCATACCTAACGCCTTCCATGTTTCTCTACTCCGTCCCCTCATACTGAATCGATTCCACTCAGCACTCCCAAGGCCAACGTCCGTAGTGGCAGAAGCTGGAGCGGAGTTTGAAATCAAAGCTATTCTGGACTCTCGTTATCTTCATAAAAAATTACAGTACTTGGTGGACTGGAAGGGTTATGGACCTGAGGAGAGAAGTTGGATTGGGGCTACTGAAGTAACGGCTCCTCGTCTGATTCGGATCTTCCACTCCAGACATCCGACTAAGCCCGGGAAGTGTCCAGGGGCCACTCCTGGAGGAGGGGGTACTGTCACGAACCTCGGGCAGCGGCGACCGCGCTTGTCCCTGCGGGTGGCCTGGTCTGCCCGGCGCCTCTCTTCCCCTGTCAGTCTCCGGCTTCAGCGGCGGGTCGGCGCTGCTCTCCGGCGGCTTCCCGGAAGCAAGGGCGCCGCCATCACAAGCAAGGGCAAGGAGGCGGAGCAGGTCTGACGTCACCTGCCTGCTCCGCCAATCAGGCTAGGGCGGGGAATTTAAAATCAGATACCAGGCAGAGATCCGATGCCTGAGTATCTTCGTTTCTCCTGTGGAAGCTATGATCCAGAGCTCCCTCGTCCCTGCAAGCATCCTGTGCTTCCAAGCATCCTGTCCCTGCAAGCATCCTGTGCTTCCAAGCATCCTGTCCCTGCAAGCATCCTGTGCCTACAAGCAACCTGTGCTTCCAAGCATCCTGTGCCTACAAGCACCTCCGTGCCTCCAGTTACCTCCGTGTCTCCAAGCACCTCGTGCCTCCAAGCACCTCCGTGCCTCCAAGCACCTCCGTGCCTCCAAGCACCTCGTGCCTCCAAGCACCTCGTGCCTCCAAGCACCTCCGCGCCTCAAGCACCTCCGTGCCTCCAGTTACCTCCGTGCCTCCAGTTACCTCCGTGCCTCCAGTTACCTCCGTGCCTCCAAGCACCTCCGTGCCTCCAAGCACCTCGTGCCTCCAAGCACCTCGTGCCTCCAAGCACCTCCGCGCCTCAAGCACCTCCGTGCCTCCAGTTACCTCCGTGCCTCCAGTTACCTCCGTGCCTCCAGTTACCTCCGTGCCTCCAAGCACCTCCGTGCCTCCAAGCACCTCGTGCCTCCAAGCACCCCGTGCCTCCAAGCACCTCCGCGCCTCAAAGCACCTCCGTGCCTCCAGTTACCTCCGTGTCTCCAAGCACCTCGTGCCTCCAAGCACCTCGTCCCTCCAAACACCTCGGTGTCTCCAAACACCTCCGTGCCTCCAAGCACCTCCGTGCCTCCAAACACCTCCGTGCCTCCAAGGGTCTCCCAGCACTCCCTGTACTCCCAGTACCTCAGTGCCTTCAATACCACAGTGTCTCCAATATCTCAGTACCCCAGCCTTCATTATTTCTACAAGTCTTGTCTTACAGGAGACCTACAAGAATTCCTCTGGGCCTCCCGCCTGCCGTCTTAGTTCTGCATGAGGAAGACCTACATCCGGCCATCTCTACTACGACCCAGTGGCGGTTCCTCTTCCCGGTCATCGGAAGAAGCCCCGAGTCCACAACACTCCCAAACCAGGTCAGTGATAGTGATAGTGTCCCTTATTCACGTTACATCACACAGTAGTACCACTTTACCTTATAAACATTACTCCTCACCATAGTGCTCCTTCTTCACATTACATCACACTGAATTGCTTCTAATTCACATTACGTCACACCGTATTGCTCTTAATTTGCATTATACCACACAGTAGTGCCCTTTCTATACATTACACCACTCTGTAGAGCACCTTATACACATAATGCCACATATTATTAATGCATTTATACACATAATACCACACAGTAATGCCTTACACATGACACAAATTATTAATGTCCTTATAAACATAATGCGCCTTACACATTATGCCAACCTTTATTAATGCCCTTATACACATAATGTCCCTTACACAAATGCCCCACATTATTAATGTCCTTATACACATGACACACATAATGTCCCTTTCACATATGCCCCACATCATTAATGCATTTATACAATTGACACACCTAATGCCCCTTAGACATATGCCGAACACTACTGCACAACCAACCCACCCACACACAGCACTCACATTGCTGCTAACACTGTGACCTCTGCTTGGATACAGATGTGTCCTCATACATCTTGCCTCAATATGCCATGCAGCAGGAGATGCCTGGCTTGAGTCAGCTGGCAGCTCTGCTAACGTCTGGTGCCTTTATTCATGAAAATGCATCTTATTTGCATTACTATGTGGCTAGGATGCACAAGCAGCTTCTGCTGCTTAAATTGATATGTGGCATGCCTATATTCTATGTGCGACTGTGACTGTATCTGCATACAAAATGCTATGTTAAAGTGATTTCCAGGAATACACTGTAACTTAGCATTTTGTATGCAGATACAGCTGCAGTCACACACAGAATATAGGCATGCTGCATATCATTTTAATCAGCAGAACCTGCTTGTGCCCCTATGTATACAAAATGCCCTAGGCATTTGCACAGTTTGTCTATGCCTAGGGCTGGTTTTGCCTAAACCTAACCCTCCCCCGTGGTGCCTAACCATCCTGGGTGGTGCCTAACCTGAACCCTCCTCGCTGCCTAAAACTAACCTTCCCCGCTTGATGCCTAACCCTAACCTTCTCTGCTATCTGCCTTCGTCTGTCTGCATTATGTGTGGCACTACTACTGTGGGCATTATGTGTAAAGGGCACTACTACTGTGGACATTATGTGAATAAGAGGCACTTCTGTGTAGCGTAATGTGTATAAGAGGCACTACTGTGTAGCTTAACATGACTAATGGCGCACTACTGTGTGAAGTAATGTGAATAAGGGGCGCTTCTGTTTCGTAATGTGAATAAAGTACACTGCTGTTTGGTGAAATATGAATCAGGGGCACTATATGTGGTGTAATGTGAATATGATTGTGCTACAGTGCCTTGCTAAAGTATTCACCGCCCTTGCATTTTTCATGTTTTGTTGCCTCACAACCTGGAATTAAAATGGATTGTTTGAAGGTTTGCATCATTTCATTCACAGAACATGCCAACAACTTTGAAGATGTATTTTTTTTATTGTTTAGCAAACAACAAATAAGACAAAATAACAGAAAACTTCAGCATGCGTAACTATTCATCCCCCTAAAGTCAGTACTTTGTAGAGCCACCTTTTGCGGCAATTACAGCTGCAAGTCGCTTTGGATAAGTCTCTATGAGCTTGCCACATCTTGCCACTGGGATTTTTGCCCATTCTTCAAGGCAAAACTCCAGTTCCTTCATGTTGGATGGTTTCCATTTGTGAACAGCAATCTTCAAGTCTGACCACAGTTTCCCAATTGGATTGAAATATGGGCTTTCTCTAGGCCATTCCTACACATTTAAATGTTTCCCCTTAAACCACTTGAGTGTTGCTTTAGCAGTATGCTTTGGGTCATTGTACTGCTGGAAGGTGCACCTCCGTCCCAGTCTTAATTAATGCCCTCCTTGCCCGGTCTGTGAGTTTTGGTAGCCGGCCCTCTGTTGGCATGTTTGTTGTGGTACTATGTTCTTTCCATTTGAAGATGATGGATTTGATGGTGCTCAGGGGGATTATCAAAGATTTGGATATTTTTTGATAACCCAACCCTGACTCGTACTTCTCAATAACTTTGTCCCTGACTTGTTTGGAGAGCTCCTTGGGGCCTTTCAGAAAAGGTGTGTTTATACTTACAGATCATGTGACACTTAGATTGCACAAAGGTGGTCTTCATTTCACTAATTATGTGACTTCTGAAGGTAATTGGTTGCACCAGAACTTTTGAGGGGCTTCATAGCAAAGGGAGTGAATACATATGTCACAGGTAGCTATGGTGGAGTGTTGTTGTGAGTGCAGATGTCGGCAGGCGTACCTGGATTCTTCTCCCGGGATCACCTCTTGAATTGTATCTCACTTCTCAAACCCTAGCCAGAGGGACAAAGAACCCCAACCCCAGAGGACCCAATACACTAGTCACCACACATTAGGATGGTGACATAAAGATCTATTTTTTGTGAACAAACTGTTCACCACAGCAAGATTATTTGTTTAAATAGCTAATTCAATTTCACATAAAAGGGAAAAACGATGCACATCAACAGATACAATACTGTTATGAAGAATAACAAGATGTCACAGTGTATAATCACTCCAATCAATATACCATTTAGAATGGCATTAACATATTTGTAGCTTGAAATATTATAATGCGCCTACCTGGTGACGTTAAAACTTCCAGTGTCACTCTAGGCTGTTGACCACTGAGTCTGGTACCTAGCACAGTAACTAAACCACCTGGGCGGCCAAGGAACTAATTTAACTACAAGGGTTATTAACCCGTAATAATCCGCAGTCCAAAGTTAGTCGGTAAGGGTGACAAGCGAAAGTCAATAGCAGAATTTAGCAAAGTGTTCTTAAAAGCAGAGTATTGAAGTGCTGAAATGGGTTTCCTTAGTTTGACACTTGCAACTGAAATCGCATTTATATCAAGCTGGGAGTCATGCAGGCAGCAGGGTTCAGTAATGAAGCAACAAGTAGAAGGTAGTTCCAAGGGACAGAAAGATTTAAGCCAAGCCAGCAGGTATAAGCGGTGCAATGTCTTTCTTGTACAAATGGTGCTGTATTAACTGGCACACTAACTCCTGTGATCCCCCACCTAAAACAGCACTTTACCCCTCTGGTCAATAGTGCAAATCTCTCCTGAGGTGAATAGCAAGTGAATTGGGAGTGTATTCCAAACTAAAGGATCTCCATTTTCTTAAGGTGATTCCTAACACTGTCCGGAGTCCCTGAGACTGTTCCGGTGACTCTCTTAACAGACCCAGTGTACTGGGACAGTAATGCCTTTCTCTACCCCTTTCTGATATTTGGCGAACAGAGCTTCTATCAGTGGTGTGCGGTGAGGTCAGTGGCTGGTGAGGCACTACAGCCATAATGTCCGCCAAATCCTGCCGATGACCCCTACCGCCGCTGAGCCAATGCCCGCTACTGCCCCTGCCCACCAATTTTTTTGCCCCCCCTCCAACACCACCCTGAACACCAATACCCTCGACCCCCGTACCCACACATACCTCCCCTGCGTGTTCCAATACCTGTAATACCTAAGTACCAAATAATAATAATACAGCACAGACTGAGTAGAGTAGGACAAATAAGGGGCAAATTCACGAACCATCAGACATTCACTTATGCTTTGGGGAAGATTCAATTAGCCATGGGTGTAGCGCAGCTGCAGCTTCCTGTTTAAGGCCCGAGGCTATTCAATTACTTGCCAATTTCAACACGCTGTAAGCCCGCAGCAAACGCATGTATTGTTAAGTCATAGCTACTGGGTTAAGTGCCAAGAGCTATGGAATTACTCTGCGTCTGGGGCTTACTGCATGGGATAGCTCCTGTAATTGAATATAGCTCATGGCAGTTACGTGGCTAATAGAATCTGCCCCTCTGCTTAACATATTTCTAGGGCTGTACGATGGAATATTAACCAGCAGCCTTCTCTGCCTACTGGATACAGAGAGAGAGGGGAGGGAGTGGGGAAAGATGGGAGAGAGATGGGTGGGAGAGGAGTATGCAGAGAGAAAGAGGGAGTGTAGGGAGAGAAGGGGGTGTGCCAGTGGGAGGAGAGTAGAGGGAGGGGGAGAGAAAGGAGAGGAGAGAGAGGAGAGAGGGGGTGGGGGGGGTAAGAGAGACAGAGAGGGAGGAGAAGAGAGGGGAGGGAGAACAGAGATGGGGAGAGAGGGGCAGAAGAATTGAGAGAGGGTGATAGAGGGAGTAGAAGAGACAGGAGAGACCAGGTTTGAAATGGCAATTGATCAAAATAAAAATACACGTACCGCACTACCACTAGTCAGTGCATACTTGTTGTACGGAAGTCTATGTCTGCGGAGCTGCTGTACATGCTGAGGCTGTCTGCACTGCTGTGGAAAGTGGTGCTTGCTGTTAAGCCGCAGCCCGTGATGTGTGCTTGCTCCCGCGCGGGTCACCTCTTCCTGCTCCTCTTCGGTGGCTGCATGTGCCGCTGCATTACTTAAGAAGGCATGCAGTCTGTGCTGGCATAGCAGTGCTGTTATAAAGTGCACTGTCCGCCCTACTGCCATGAAGCGGAGACTGACAGTGAGGATGACGCGGAGCGCTGCCGCCGCGCACGCGCATAGCCAGCAGATGCTTGCTATTGCACCAGCCGCCGCGATCTATACTGTCATTCAAACTGAAGCTGGGCCTGTGTGGAGTCCGGGGATCTGGGCGCGCCGGTGGTGGGGGCAGCGACATCAAGCACAAGGAGGAGGTGCCGGGTCCCAGTAAGTACTTCTGTGCACGTCGTTTAGATGTTCCCCCGTCCAGCGCTGGCAGTGACAGCCGGATACAGTCACTGTCAGTGCTGCCCAATCACAGTGTCCCTACTGTTCTGCGGCACTTACACAGGTGCCGCTTGCATTACTTTTGTCAATGGGCTTTTACACCCCTTTGCTTGGCCCCACCCCCTGCCCGCCCCCTGCTTCCGCCCGCTTACAATGCACAGCGGGAGGCACCGTTCTCGGTGCCGCACAAAAGCAATTTTACATGTGGAAACATTAAAATTATATAAAAGAGATACTTATGACACACAATATGTGTCATAACTATCTTCTTTGTATTCTTTTAATCAGGAATGACAGGGGAGGCACTGCCTCCCCTGCCTCCCCTGACTGCACGTCCCTGGCTTCTATGTCTCTCCCCCTTCTCTCTAGTATGTGAGGTACAGGGTTTGCAGTGGAAGGTAGACACAACCTAGAGGCTGACAGTTCCCTGACTGTGTGATAAATAGGGTGAGGAGGTTTGTGGCATGTAGGTACCTGGTAACAAGTAATTTCTCCTATGGCTGTCTTTTCCATTCTCTCTAGTCTTTTAGGGCGGCTCAGCATAACTCTGCCCCCTCTCTCACCTGAGACCTTTCCTGGCAGCTTCTCTCAGTACTGGGCAGGCTGGTGTCACTGCAGCGGCTGGCGGCTCTCACAGCATTCTCCTCAGCGGCAGCTCCACTCTCCACAGCATGTCTTTTCACAGCGGTCTCCTCAGTGGCAGCTCCACTCTCCACAGCATGTTTCTTCACAAGTCTCTCAGCAGGGTTTTCCAGAACTCTCAGCACTCTTTTCCCTGTCAGCAGGGCAGACCAACAGCGCGTCCCTGCTGCTGTCTCTCCCTATAACCTCAGGGCAGCATCCTTTCCATGTCGTTACCTCAGAGCACACACTGGAAGGTAACTCCGCCTTCTGCTCTTCCCGCTCTGCACCACCCAATCAGCGGCTTTGATTCCTCCTGCTATGCAGGTCTGCACCTGGGTCCTAGTGCTCCACAAGTTGCTGGCTTTTCCTAGCAACCTGACAAAGAGGAAGCTGTTAACCCTTTCAGCTGCACTGTGCCGCCTAGTGAGAAGTGAGGGTTCCTTTTAGGGAAAGTTTAGGTGTCTTACCCAGATTGTCTCCAGTATATGGGTGATGGTACCTATATAGCCACATATATCCCCATAAATCCGAGTTAATAGGATATCCATGTCAGAGTGACACATATATGCACATACCAACTTTCTAATTTTTATTTATAAAAATTATTTTTTGTATAATTTTTTCTCCTTTCACTTCACCAACTTAGACTATTTTGTGCAGATCCATCACATAAAATTCAGATTAAAAAAAAAAATTACAGGTTGTAATGTAACAAAATAGGTAAAAAGCCAAGGGGGGTGAATACTTTAGCAAGGCATTGTACTTTGTGGCATAATTTGAATTGGGGGTTCTATTGTGTGGCCATTCCCCTTCCTTTTGAAAT
Source organism: Pseudophryne corroboree (assembly GCF_028390025.1). Taxonomy (NCBI): domain Eukaryota; kingdom Metazoa; phylum Chordata; class Amphibia; order Anura; family Myobatrachidae; genus Pseudophryne; species Pseudophryne corroboree. The sequence continues at coordinate 205,708,236 of NC_086446.1, read as the reverse complement.
CACACCCCTTCTTTGCTGTCCCTTTATTATGTATGGTAGTGAGAGGGCAAATTTATAGTTTGCAGGGGGGCGCCGAACCCCCTAGCACTGGTCCCGGACACATGCAGTGTTTACATTAATTTTATTTGATCCCTGGCTAGTGTAACACCTTGCTCTGTTACTGTGATGTGCCAATCTGAGAATGAGGCATACTGACCAACTTTTACACTTTCCTCCCAGGAGAGTAACTTCATGAGATATGCAGGTCTGGTGCTTATCACCATTAGGCCTCGCCCCCTCATTGCAAAATTTAGCAAATTGTGGGTCTGTGAAAGTGGGGTGGAACCAAGATGATGAGATTCTTTGAGAATTGTCTCATCACACACCCTTCTTCCTGCACATTTCACTAGGAAGTGGGTGTGATGTCGGATGGTGACCTACTGTTCTGGTTGTCTTTGGAATTATTCAATAATTCTGGAGTTCCCTCTATGTTCCGAAGGTGTAGGCAAGAATGTTGTGAGGTCCTATCATGATAAATCCTCACTTAAAAGTGCTTCCAGTTTCTTTATGTGGAAATCAAATAAATATGACTACTTCCACCTCTAGAATGTAGTAGCGATATGGCTGTGGAGACTGGACTGATTCGACCATAGCCACCTATTCCATCTGGTGAGAGAGGAGCAGAAAAGGGTCAAATACCGGGAATTTATCATTGACTGTTCAAGGCTGTTTTCCGTCTTGTGATCTGCGAGTATGTGCAATTTCCTGTGATCCCCCTGAAAAGAAGTCTGCTATATGAAAGAAGCAATCCTGAAAATATTCTTTAGGCTTCATTGACATGTTCATTTTAGTAAGGGCATGACCTATAGGGGATTACTGTATAAAGAAATTCTCAAGTACTGTATGTGGGTGATTGCACCATTCTTGATGTGGAAGTAGTGAATACTATTCCTTCCTTCTCTCTGGTTTTAAAGGGACAGACTAAATTTCTATCTTGTGTTTGATACTTGGACATAGAACGAATTCCTTAGCAGATACACAAGGGTGTCATTTTGAGTGACTAATTCTACACTATACAGTGTTTCATCTTTCTACTCAGTATCTACTGCCTTAACTTGGACCACAAAAGAGAATCAATGTGGATTCCTAAGAGGAATACATATCGAGGAAAAAAAAAGATTTAAATTAAATATTGCACCCTAGTGTATGCAAAATTGTAAATCCTTTTTTTTTCCTTTTTATATAATGTTTTATAATGTGTAAGTGACTATTATTGTCCTAGAAAAGTGGAGACACTTTAGTATTAGTGGAAAATAAACACATTGGTCCTAAGCTAGGGTGGTAGAATAATTATGTTATGTCTGGAAAGGGAATGCAACATTTAACAGCATATACATTATTATGAATCTATAATATTTTTAATGGTGCCAATATTTCTGAAACTATAGGGCACATATATGGCACATGTAGTTCATAAAGTATTTTCTCTGTGGTATACATGATGGCTAAGCAGTTAGTGTATATATCCCCTTTCTCTATCGTCCTAAGTGGATGCTGGGGTTCCTGAAAGGACCATGGGGAATAGCGGCTCCGCAGGAGACAGGGCACAAAAAAGTAAAGCTTTACTAGGTCAGGTGGTGTGCACTGGCTCCTCCCCCTATGACCCTCCTCCAGACTCCAGTTAGATTTTGTGCCCGAACGAGAAGGGTGCAATCTAGGTGGCTCTCCTAAAGAGCTGCTTAGAGAAAGTTTAGTTTAGGTTTTTTTCTTTACAGTGAGTCCTGCTGGCAACAGGATCACTGCAACGTGGGACTTAGGGGGAAAGTAGTAAACTCACCTGCATGCAGAGTGGATTTGCTGCTTGGCTACTGGACACCATTAGCTCCAGAGGGATCGAACACAGGCCCAGCCGTGGAGTCCGGTCCCGGAGCCGCGCCGCCGACCCCCTTGCAGATGCTGAAGCGTGAAGAGGTCCGGAAACCGGCGGCTGAAGACTCCTCAGTCTTCATAAGGTAGCGCACAGCACTGCAGCTGTGCGCCATTTTCCTCTCAGCACACTTCACTGGGCAGTCACTGAGGGTGCAGAGCGCTGGGGGGGGGCGCTCTGAGAGGCAAATATAAACCTTATACAAGGCTAAAAATACCTCACATATAGCCCATAGGGGCTATATGGAGATATTTAACCCCTGCCTGACTGGAAAAATAGCGGGAGAAGAACCCGCCGAAAAAGGGGCGGGGCCTATCTCCTCAGCACACGGCGCCATTTTCTGTCACAGCTCCGCTGGTCAGAACGGCTCCCAGGTCTCTCCCCTGCACTGCACTACAGAAACAGGGTAAAACAGAGAGGGGGGGCACATTAATGGCTATATATATATATATTAAAGCAGCTATAAGGGAGCACTTAATATAAGGATATCCCTTGTATATATAGCGCTTTGTGGTGTGTGCTGGCAGACTCTCCCTCTGTCTCCCCAAAAGGGCTAGTGGGTCCTGTCTTCATTAGAGCATTCCCTGTGAGTTTGCGGTGTGTGTCGGTACGTGGTGTCGACATGTATGAGGACGATATTGGTGTGGAGGCGGAGCAATTGCCAAATATGCAGATGTCACCCCCCAGGGGGTCGACACCAGAATGGATGCCTTTATTTGTGGAATTACGTGATGGTTTATCTTCCCTTAAACAGTCAGTTGAGGACATGAGGCGGCCGGACAATCAATTAATGCCTGTCCAGGCGCCTCAAACACCGTCAGGGGCTGTAAAACGCCCTTTGCCTCAGTCGGTCGACACAGACCCAGACACGGGCACTGATTCCAGTGACGACGGTAGAAATTCAAACGTATTTTCCAGTAGGGCCACACGTTATATGATTTTGGCAATGAAGGAGACGTTACATTTAGCTGATACTACAGATACCGTAAAACAGGGTATTATGTATGGTGTGAAAAAACTACAAACAGTTTTTCCTGAATCAGAAGAATTAAATGACGTGTGTGATGAAGCGTGGGTTGCTCCTGATAAAAAGTTGATAATTTCAAAAAAGTTATTGGCATTATACCCTTTCCCGCCAGAGGTTAGGGCGCGCTGGGAAACACCCCCTAAGGTGGACAAGGCGCTCACACGCTTATCCAAACAAGTGGCGTTACCCTCTCCTGAGACGGCCGCACTTAAGGATCCATCAGATAGAAAGATGGAAGTTATTCAAAAGAATATATACACACATGCAGGTGTTATACTACGACCAGCTATAGCAACTGCCTGGATGTGCAGTGCTGGAGTAGTTTGGTCAGAATCCCTGATTGAAAATATTGATACCCTAGATAGGGACAATGTTTTACTGTCGTTAGAACAAATAAAGGATGCATTTATCTATATGCGTGATGCACAGAGGGATATTTGCACACTGGCATCTCGGGTGAGTGCTATGTCCATTTCAGCCAGAAGAGCCTTATGGACACGACAGTGGACAGGCGATGCGGATTCAAAACGTCACATGGAGGTTTTGCCGTATAAAGGGGAGGAGTTATTTGGAGTTGGTCTATCAGACTTGGTGGCCACGGCTACTGCCGGGAAATCCACTTTTTTACCTCAAGTCACTCCCCAACAGAGAAAGGCACCGACTTTTCAACCGCAGCCTTTTCGCTCCTACAAAAATAAGAGAGCAAAGGGCTTGTCGTACCTGCCACGAGGCAGAGGAAGAGGGAAGAGACACCAACAGGCAGCTCCTTCCCAGGAACAGAAGCCCTCCCCGGCTCCTGCAAAAACCTCAGCATGACGCTGGGGCCTCTCAAGCGGACTCGGGGACAGTGGGGGGCCGTCTCAAAAATTACAGCGCGCAGTGGGCTCACTCGCAGGTAGACCCCTGGATCCTGCAGATAATATCTCAGGGGTACAGGTTGGAATTAGAGACGGATCCTCCTCATCGTTTCCTGAAGTCTGCCTTACCAACCGTCTCTTCCGAAAGGGAGAGGGTGTTGGAAGCCATTCACAAGCTGTACGCTCAGCAGGTGATAGTCAAAATACCCCTATTACAACAAGGAAAGGGGTATTATTCCACTCTATTTGTGGTACCGAAGCCGGATGGCTCGGTAAGGCCTATTCTAAATCTGAAGTCCTTGAACCTCTACATAAAAAAGTTCAAGTTCAAGATGGAGTCACTCAGAGCAGTGATAGCGAACCTGGAAGAAGGGGACTTTATGGTATCCTTGGACATCAAGGATGCGTATCTACACGTTCCGATTTACCCCGCACACCAGGGGTACCTCAGGTTCATTGTTCAAAACTGTCACTATCAGTTTCAGACGCTGCCGTTCGGATTGTCCACGGCGCCTCGGGTCTTTACCAAGGTAATGGCCGAGATGATGATTCTTCTTCGAAGAAAAGGCGTATTAGTTATCCCATACTTGGACGATCTCCTAATAAGGGCAAGGTCCAGAGAACAGCTGGAGACAGCTTTAGCACTATCTCAAGAGGTGCTAAGACAACACGGGTGGATTCTGAATATTCCAAAATCCCATTTAATCCCGACAACTCGTCTGCTGTTCCTAGGAATGATTCTGGACACGGTTCAGAAAAAGGTTTTCCTTCCAGAGGAAAAAGCCAAGGAGTTATCCGATCTGGTCAGGAACCTCCTAAAACCAGGAAAAGTGTCAGTACATCAATGTACAAGAGTCCTGGGAAAAATGGTGGCTTCTTACGAAGCAATTCCATTCGGCAGATTCCATGCAAGAATATTCCAAAGGGATCTGTTGGACAAATGGTCAGGGTCGCATCTGCAGATGCACCTGCGAATAACCCTGTCACCAAAGACAAGGGTGTCACTTCTGTGGTGGTTGCAGAAGGCTCACCTATTAGAAGGCCGCAGATTCGGCATTCAGGATTGGATCCTGGTGACCACGGACGCCAGCCTGAGAGGCTGGGGAGCAGTCACACAAGGAAGAAACTTCCAGGGAGTATGGACGAGTCTGGAAAAGTCTCTTCACATAAACATTCTGGAACTAAGAGCAATCTACAATGCTCTAAGCCAGGCGGAACTTCTCCTGCAAGGAAAGCCGGTGTTGATTCAGTCGGACAACATCACGGCGGTCGCCCATGTAAACAGGCAGGGCGGCACAAGAAGCAGGAGTGCAATGGCAGAAGCTGCCAAGATTCTTCGCTGGGCGGAGAATCACGTGATAGCACTGTCAGCAGTGTTCATCCCGGGCGTGGACAACTGGGAAGCAGACTTCCTCAGCAGACACGATCTTCATCCGGGAGAGTGGGGTCTACATCCAGAAGTCTTCAACATGTTAATAGACCGTTGGGAAAGACCAATTGTAGACATGATGGCGTCTCGCCTCAACAAGAAACTGGACAAATATTGCGCCAGGTCAAGAGATCCACAGGCAATAGCTGTGGACGCACTGGTAACTCCTTGGGTGTACCAGTCAGTGTATGTGTTTCCTCCTCTGCCGCTCATACCAAAGGTATTGAAGATCATACGGCAAAGAAGAGTAAGAACAATACTAGTGGTTCCGGATTGGCCGAGAAGGACTTGGTATCCGGAACTTCAAGAGATGCTCACGGACGAACCGTGGCCTCTACCTCTGAGAAGGGACCTGCTACAGCAGGGTCCCTGTCTTTTTCAAGACTTACCGCGGCTGCGTTTGACGGCATGGCGGTTGAACGCCAGATCCTAAAAGGGAAAGGCATTCCAGAAGAAGTCATTCCTACCTTGATTAAGGCACGGAAGGAAGTCACCGTGAAACATTATCACCCATTTGGCGAAAATATGTAGCGTGGTGCGAGGATCGGAGGGTTCCGACGGAGGAATTCCAACTGGGTCGTTTCCTACATTTCCTGCAATCAGGATTATCTATGGGTCTCAAATTGGGATCCATTAAGGTTCAAATTTCGGCCCTGTCAATATTCTTCCAAAAAGAATTGGCCTCTGTCCCTGAGGTCCAGACTTTTGTCAAGGGAGTACTGCATATACAGCCTCCTGTGGTGCCTCCGGTGGCACCGTGGGATCTAAATGTAGTTTTAGATTTCCTCAAATCCCATTGGTTTGAACCATTGAAAAAGGTGGATTTGAAATATCTCACATTGAAAGTGACTATGTTACTAGCCCTGGCCTCTGCCAGGAGAGTATCTGAATTGGCGGCTTTATCTTATAAAAGTCCTTATCTAATCTTCCATTCGGATAGGGCAGAACTGCGGACTCGTCCGCATTTTCTCCCTAAAGTGGTATCAGCATTTCATCTGAACCAACCTATTGTGGTGCCTGCGGCCACTAGCGACTTGGAGGACTCCAAGTTGTTGGACGTTGTCAGAGCCTTAAAAATATACATTGCAAGGACGGCTGGAGTCAGAAAATCTGACTCGCTGTTTATATTGTATGCACCCAACAAGTTGGGCGCACCTGCTTCTAAGCAGTCGATTGCTCGTTGGATTTGTAACACAATTCAACTTGCACATTCTGTGGCAGGCCTGCCACAGCCTAAAACTGTAAAAGCCCACTCCACAAGGAAGGTGGGCTCATCTTGGGCGGCTGCCCGAGGGGTCTCGGCATTACAACTCTGCCGAGCAGCTACGTGGTCGGGGGAGAACACGTTTGTAAAATTTTACAAATTTGATACCCTGGCAAAGGAGGACCTGGAGTTCTCTCATTCGGTGCTGCAGAGTCATCCGCACTCTCCCGCCCGTTTGGGAGCTTTGGTATAATCCCCATGGTCCTTTCAGGAACCCCAGCATCCACTTAGGACGATAGAGAAAATAAGAATTTACTTACCGATAATTCTATTTCTCGGAGTCCGTAGTGGATGCTGGGCGCCCATCCCAAGTGCGGATTATCTGCAATACTTGTACATAGTTATTGTTAACTAATTCGGGTTATTGTTAAGGAGCCATCTTTAAGAGGCCCTTTCTGTTGTCATACTGTTAACTGGGTTTAGATCACAAGTTGTACGGTGTGATTGGTGTGGCTGGTATGAGTCTTACCCGGGATTCAAAATGCCTCCCTTATTGTGTATGCTCGTCCGGGCACAGTACCTAACTGGAGTCTGGAGGAGGGTCATAGGGGGAGGAGCCAGTGCACACCACCTGACCTAGTAAAGCTTTACTTTTTTGTGCCCTGTCTCCTGCGGAGCCGCTATTCCCCATGGTCCTTTCAGGAACCCCAGCATCCACTACGGACTCCGAGAAATAGAATTATCGGTAAGTAAATTCTTATTTTTTCTGTACAAATGATTTGTGTCCGTTTTAAAACTCACTCTGTTAGCGATTAGGAAAATTATTGGGTTTAGTGGAATTTTGGTTAAAATAAATTAAATAAAAAAATTTAAATTGAGGATTGAACTTTCTGAGTATTGCTGGACCACTAAGATTCCCAGGAATACTGCTATTTGGACGGCCTAATTTTCAAAGCCATGTTTTTTTACACTTAAGTTCTATTTTCAATCAAAGTCATTGATACTTGGGTCTTAAAAGTATATAAAAAAGACCAAACATGTTTGATAACTATCCATGTCTAGACCAAGAAAATACAAGCCATGTACAGTAAATTTCTATAAATTGGAATGGTAGCTGTAAACATGAATGTGTGGGCTCAGGAATGCGTGAATGACCAGGCCTTATGGAAGTGTGTTTACTATACAAACAGATGGACCCAAGCTAGAGAGAGCCCTGAGTGTTTCCCGGTTGACAGATATTAATATTTCAAACAGATGTTTAATAAGTCTGGATGCCAGGCACTAAACAATGAGACTATAACTGGATTTTTATTTCCAGTCTCTCCAGCAATAACAGTTTCCAAGGTCTAAATGTCAAATATAGCAGATATAAATTAGTGACAATTAAATTAGCATGTAAATAAGGGTTTCCCTAGCACTTAATTGCTACTATATATTTTTCAAATGTCTATTTACAATGCTGTATTCAGAAAGGAACTATTTCATGTTACACAAGGACATACAGTTACACCTAAAGCAGGCATGTCCAACATGCGGCCCTCCAGCTGTTGAGAAACTACACATCCCAGCATGCCCTGACACAGCTTTAGCATTCTCTGACAGCAAAACTGTGTCAGGGCATGCTGGGATTTGTAGTTTCACAACAGCTGGGGGGCCGCAGTTTGGACATGCCTGACCTAAAGAGTCCTTTAAATAGTGTTTGTTTTTTTATGGAAATAAAAGCATGTGAACTAGTATAGGGTTGTTATTGTAATTCATTGATGCAAGGAATGAGAGTGTTATACCTTCATTATATAAATCACTTGTGAGGCCACATTTTGAATACTGTGCTCAATTTTGGGCACCATACTACAAAAAGGATATCCTGGAACTAGAAAATGATCAGAGACAGGCAACCACATTTATTAAGGGGATGGAGATCCTAGAATACGAGGACAGGCTTGCTAATCTGGGCATGTTTACACTGGAAAAGAGGAAATTAAGAGGGGGCATGATTAACAAATATGTAAGGGGACAATACACAGAGCTTGCGGGGGTTTTGTTTTTGATAAGATCAACACAGAGGACACATGGACAACTGCTTAAGTTAGAGGAGAGGAGATTTTGCACGCAGAGACGTAAAGGTTTCTTCACTGTAAGGACAGTAGGTATTTTGAATTCCCTGTGAAAGGACAAAAGACGACCGGGCACTGGTTCAAATTGGATTGAGATTTATGTCTAGAAAACCAAATATGGACGATTGGAATTTGTGGAAAGAAAATTTATATCTTTCAATTGTAGTCCTAGTTGGTGGTGCGCCCAGAGCTAGAGAGTACAAGTACTAACAATGAGAGAGAAAGAAAGCTCTTGTGTGGGCGCACTCTTATGTAAGGAAGAAAATTCTTCAAATATGTATCAAGGAATTATTTTTAAAACATCTGTTTAATATTCAAAATTAAAAACGTTACCAATGTATGATCCAAAATGTGAATAAAGGGGAAAAAATGTTAAAATGTTCTGGTCTTTTTTACACAGAGAGGTGATTAGAAAGGTTGTAGACACTTGATTGTCTAACACCCGTTTCTCCTGACCATTACAGAAATTCTGTATTGATGGGACCAAGGAAGGATCAAAAAGTGTCTAGTAAGTGTATCTTCAGAGAACCACTTAGGTTGGATCCATATTATACACTTTGATGGTCACCAGTTACTCCGAATGCACACATATTTGTTTTATATATATATATATATATATATATATATATATGTATATATAAATTAGATTGTCAAAGCCTGACGCTGAATTGACAGAACAAAAGAAGGAAAAAAGAGATTAGTGGTGATACTGCTGTTGGTGTTCACCTTTTAAGTAAAGGGAATAGTTCCTACTCTACAAAACTGGGTATTCCCAGGAAGTCTCCTCTCCAGGTACTGACCCAGCCCAACGCTGTTTGGCTTCCAAGATCGGACGAGATCGGGCATTGGCAGCGTGGTATGATAGTAGAGGAATTATATACCAATGAGAGTGCACCTATATAGGAGCAGTAGAAGATATAGTTTTAAAAGGAAGATAGAGTGTAAATATGTGGATCTGCTTTCCCCGTTAGGCAAGGTGCAACACCCACCACAACTGTGGCGTCATGCCCCCTGGATCGTGGATGAGAGTCCACGGAAAGATAGTAAGTCAGAAAAAGGGTTATAGAAAAAATATATCCTTTTTTATAGTAACTTATTCAGTGAGTCTTGTAGGAGAAAGAGAGCTCCTAATTAATCTTAAACGTCAGGCAGATTTGTAAATCATGTGTCAGTCAGACATATATTCTCCTATATGGAGACACCATATATTATTACAACTTAGAATCATTCCTAATTTGAATACATTGCAAGCAAACTTGTGGAAAAATTGTTGCACTGCTGATTATAGTATAGAGATGTAAGTCTAATGACAATTAAGCTGAGAGGTAGCAATGATCTCTGTAAATAATTAGACTATAATTTATAATATTATTCTCGACAGCAGGTTGGTTATGGCTCAAACTGGTCACTGACACTTAGGACTGTTCGCTGTGCAAGAAGTTAAATAACTACCGTATATACTCGAGTATAAGTCGACCCGAATATAAGCCGAGGCACCTAATTTCCCCCCAAAAAAACTGGGAAAACTTATTGACTCGAGTATAAGCCCTCATACTGCCAGATATGACCCCCAGTGCCAGATATGCGTCCACAGTGCTAGATATGCCCCCATGGTGCCAGATATTTGCCCTCATAGTGCCAGATATGCCCCCACATTGCCAGATACACATATTCCCCACGGTGCCAGATATGCTCCCACAGTGCCAGATATGCCCTCATATCCAGATATGCCCTCATAGTGTCAGATATGTCCCCACAGTGCCACATATGCCCTTATACTGCCAGATAATCCCCCACAGTGCCACATATGCCCTCATAGTGCCAGATATGCCCCCACAGTGCTACATATGCCCCCACAGTGCCAGATATGCCCTCATAGTGCCAGATATGCCCCCACAGTGCTACATATGCCCCCACAGTGCCAGATATGTCCTCATAGTGCCAGATATGCCCCCACAGTGCTATATATGCCCCCACAGTGCCAGATACTGTATGCCCTCATAGTGCCAGATATGCCCAGCCCCCAACTACCCCCCCTCCCCGACACACCCGCGCTCACCCCCCGGTGCTTCAGCGAGCATGGAGAGGGAGAGGGATGGCTGCAGCAGCGTCACTGGTTGATGCACCAATTACAGTGCGCTGCTGCGGCTCCCGAGTCTCCCTCCCTCCTCCTCCTTCCCTCATGGCTGCTCCCTGCACTCTGCTGCTGCACAGGACTCCGGGAGCATCACTCGAGTATAAGCCGAGGGGGGGCTTTTTCAGCACAAAAAATGTGCTGAAAAACTCGGCTTATACTCGAGTATATACGGTAACTGTACCTAGATACAGAAATCATATGTGAATCACTGTATATACAGAGATCACACGTGAATGAATATGTGTCAGATGTGAAAATGCACAAAAAAATATCTATATAGCTCAGCCTAAATACACAGATCACCTATACATAAATATATATCAGATGTGGATAGGCATCTATTAGTACTGAAAATGCTATTCACCCACTGGGTGCAGGCTTACGAAGCTCAGAATGTGACAATCCAAAGGAATAATTGCGGTGTCATGTCCTAGAAACGGTTGGTGCCAGCAGGTCCTTCCATGGAGTGGTCCCTCCGTTTCACCCGTGCGGGCTTGTTCACTTCCGGGACCATCAAAGTGTATAATATGGATCCAACCTAAGTGGTTCTCTGAAGATACACTTACTAGACACTTTTTGATCCTTCCTTGGTCCCATCAATACAGAATTTCTGTACTGGTCAGGAGAAACGGGTGTTAGACAATCTAGTGTCTACAACCTTTCTAATCACCTCTCTGTGTAAAAAAGACCAGAACATTTTAACATTTTTTCCCCTTTATTCACATTTTGGATCATACATTGGTAACGTTTTTAATTTTGAATATTAAACAGATGTTTTAAAAATAATTCCTTGATACATATTTGAAGATTTTCTTCCTTACATAAGAGTGCGCCCACACAAGAGCTTTCTTTCTCTCCCATTGTTGGTATTTTGAATTCCCTACCTGAGAGAGTAGTAACGGCGAACTCGGTCATTACTTTTAAGAATGGGCTAGATAAGTACCTAATGGATAAGGATATACAGGGTTATGGTGGGTAGATCACGCACTATAGTTAAAAAGAAAAAAGAGGAATAAACATAACTGCCAACATTCACAACAGATGAAATTGTCCTAAAAATAAAATATTGTAGGAGACCACTAATAGGTTGAATTCAATGGACGAATTGTCTTTTTTCAACCTCAAAAACTACAGTATGTTACTATAGTTCCATCATGCCTAATTTAAATTGCACCTGCATTCACACATACATACGTGCATCAAATGCTATATACTGATGACAGTTATTGTTATTCACTGTAATAGCAGCATATAATGAAGATCATTAATTATTTTGTAACTGGAGGTATTTTAAAACTTAATGAGCATTAATTAGTTAATCTTGCTATATGTACATAAAAAAAGCTGTTTGGAGCATCTCCTTTATCTACGGCAGTGGTTTCAAAACTTTTTTGAATCACGGCACCCAAGAATATCAGAATTTTTTTCACGGCACCCCTAGGCCAAATATTTCTTATTGAGAAATTTAGAAAGAAATATTACATTAAGTAGATCACGTTTATATGTCATCCTTAGGGTCAGTTGTGTGGTGAGGGACAAGATTTGCTTCTGTTTGGCCACATATTTTATGACTGGCAGCCACCAGCACTGGTTTTGCCTATTATATTGACCATGAATAATTTTAATTGGTCCTGGACCACCAACTCAGGGCACCCCTGGTAGCCATGGCACACAGTTTGGGAACCTTTGATCTACGGTATATAGGCTTCTAGATCTTGCTCGTCACAGTGTTGTCATATCTGCTTTCTCTTGTCCATTACACAAAGAATCCCAAATTCTGCCAGCTAGTATACTGTACATAGCAAAGACCTTTAACAGATAACTATCGTATACAGTATATACAGTATGTACAGTATGTGTGTTTGAAGACGGGCTAATAGCACTTAATTTAACATGGAATAATAATAAGGTTTCTTAGTACATATTGGCCCAAAAATGTCAGCCCACCTACCATGTCAAGGTGAAATTAGGTGGTTCCCTCCCTACAACCCTAATACTGGCATAGCAGTCTACACCAGTGCCGTAACTAGCTATGGGCGAGAGGGGCATTGCACACAGCGCAGTGCGCTGTGAGGCGGAAAAAAATCTCTGCATGCACCCGCCGCATAGCTAGTTATGGCACTGCTTGAGTGGAGACAACTGCTAGTGTGATGGGTGCTCCCTTATCTCCCTTATCCCCCTTATCCGTCCTCATCTCCCCCCGCCCTCTGCACCCCAGCTGCACCGCCGCTGCTCCAGCGTTACTAATATGGACGACTGGAAGCGTCACCCGGCAGCAGCTGATCTTGAGGGGAGGAGGCTGAGGCGCTGAACATGCTCTTAAGCAATCCCTTCTCCCCTCAGCTGCGCTGCTCAGCGCCGGGCGTGACATCATCATGCGTGCCCGGGGCAGCCAGCCAGGAAGCCTCTTCCTCTGCCAGCGTTCGGCACCTGACACAGGGAGCTGCAGCCACAGAAGAGCCGAGGAAGACATGGAGCAGGTACCCTACACCAGTGCCAGTCAGCGCTGGACTCATCCATCCAGGAGTCGGACTTACACCAGCGCACACCACCACCACAGGTTAGGGACAGATAGGGACTTATTGAAGACCCCCTTCCCCCGCATTCCTCTCACCCCCTAAACCTCCCCCCATGTTCCTCTCACTTGCTCCCCCCATGTTCCTCACTCACTCTCTCCCTAAACCTCCCCCTGCGTTCCTCACCTGCTCTCTCCCTAAACCTCCCCCTGCGTTCCTCTCACCTGCTCTCTCCCTAAGCCCCCCCATGTTGCTCTCACCTGCTCTCTCCCTAGCCCTCCCCCCGTGTGGTCCTTACCTGCTCTAACCCTTGCTCCCCCCTGTTCTAACCCTGCCAAATGTGTAAAAAGGGGCAATCTGCCTGCCTAATGTGTAAAGAGGGGGACTCTGCTTCTGTAAAGTGTAAAAAAGGGGGACTGCCTGCCTAATGTGTAAAAAAATAAAATAAAAAGGGGACTCTGTCTGCTGTTATGTGTAAAAACGGGACTCTGACTGTGGTATTGTGTAAAAAGGAGGACTCTGCTGCCGTAATGTGTAAAAGGTGACTATACCTGTCGTTATGTGTAAAAGGGGGCTCTGCCTGCCGTAATGAGTCAAATGGAGCTCTGTGGCCATGCCCCTTTCACATGAAGCCACGCCCCTATATATTTTGCATAAGTAAGGGGGAAGGGGGGCGCCAATACTGTTTCTTGCACACAGCGCTAAAATGTCTAGTTACGGCACTGGTCTACACATTAGAATGGCACTATGCAAGGTAAGTCCAAGATAAATATATGTAATGCGTCTGCATTAGGGATGTTAGGGACGCACTTGATTTCACCTTGCCGTGGTAGGTGGGCTTACATTTTTGGCCAAACATTTACTAAGAACCTTATTATTACTCCATGTTAAATTGCAGAGTTTATTATAATTGTTCTGATTATTAGTATTCTCACACCCAGATTTCTCAAGTCTTGGGGAGAGTGATAAATAGCACAGTGATAAAGTAGCAACCAATCAGCTCGTCATTTTTCAAACACAGCCTTTGACATGGCAGTTAGGTGCTGATTGTCTGGTACTATATCACTGTGATATTTATCACTCTCCAAGGCTTAATAAATGGGCCCCTTAGTGCTTGAAGTGTGCATCTGCTTTATTTTCTTTCCCTGTGCGGCACTATAAGTCGCAGTATAGTAGCACCTCTTATTATGTTTGAAATTAGGGTGAACAGTCCAGCTCCCTCCCCCCTCCATGCTTTTTCTTTTTCAGCTATGATATATAGTCGACCCATTCTGCTATTTAATTGGCAACCAGCCGTAGCTCTACTCTGATTTAGGGTGTAAATTTGGGGTATGGTCTCAGGTGATACTGGGTCGGTCAGGTTACAAGGCAGATGAGTGGCACGGCCAAAATGTCCTGATTTCACCTTTGAAAATGGTTTGAAGTTGGGCATTGTGTGTGTAAATATGCTCAGGTCTATCTACTCAGTACCCACTGACTTAACACGGACCAACAAAAATATGTGAGTAGGATCAACTTTTAATCATAAAAAAAAAAAAAGGAAAAAAGGTGAATTTACCATGAAGCGATGTTTCAGCAGCTCCTCGAATAGTGCAGTCATAGAGACGTGTCTATTTTGCCAGCATGTGTCTATTACTGCCCTGACTACTGCTGCCATCAGAAATTCTGGGGCCTGGGACTGACAAAATAGCCCCTCCCTCCCCCCCAAAAAAAGCTTATGCCGCACTGCTTCACCCCTATGTGATGACATACATTGGAACGTTACACATAGGTGGAGTATTTCGGACCTACAGGAATGGTTTACAGAGAGCCGATGCGCAGATAAGGCTTGTTTTAAGAAGTCCACCTTACACATTAGACTGCTGTTGATTCACAGACTGATGCAGCTCTATAAGTATTGGCGATAGGAGCCAAGGGTGGGCCCCCTCTCTGTAAGGGCCTGGTACAGAAAACATTCTGATGCTCACAGCCAAGTCGGCACTTACTGAAATATTCTTACTGCAAATCTATTCAGGACCAGTTGACTGCTGCTACTGCCTGTCTTGTGGCCTTGGTAGACAAAAGTTTATGGGTGGTTTAAAGTTTGGGCTTTTACTTCATCATGCTTATTAATGGAAGAGAGATGGAGTTTTACAATAATATATATTTCTGACGAAAGTTTTAAAAATATAACTGAAACGTTGACCTGCATATGGTGCTTGTCGCCTGCTTGTACTGACTGTATGCAAGACCCAGGAGTTCCACCTTCTACAGAGACTATACATATATATATATATATATATATATATAGATATAGATATATAGATATAGATATATATATATATAATTTTTATTTTTTTTATTAGAATATACATTAAATTTTCTAGTGCATACATTTCTTATACTATAGGAAGGGTTGTATAAAGCATTGTATTTTGAATGTGATACATCCCACCACTGATCGCATGCAGTTTTAGGAGTTTTGACTGCATTTTGCTGTTAGTACGTCCCGCCCAGTGGTTGGTACTAGAAGTTGGTCAGCAATCATAATTTATTTCAAAGGTTTCATGGCGAGTTCCCCTGTTTGAAGTAAGTGCACCCATACAAGCATTAGCATTGTAATCTATCTTTTTCTGTCTTCAAACATATTTTCCCTTCATATGATCATTTTCCCTGAAAGCTGTAATCTCCTAGCTTGTATTAGAATTATTATTAGATAATTGCAAACAATACAACGTTGACAAATAGTTTGTGGTTTGGCAGAATAGTGTAGAACAATAATGTGATGTTGAAAAAAGTACAGTATTTTCTTTCTTTTTTTTGTCAGTCTCATGACATTTTCAGTGTCTTACCTAGTATTCTTGTAGTAATGATTTTCAAGCCCCCCCCCCCAGTTTGAATGGGATTTTAACCTCAAGACTTATTGTTTTGCTAGGTAATGTGGAAAATGTCCACCTAACGGCACAGTCACTGAAACCACCATCACGTAGTATATCATTGTTCTTTATTTATGAATCTATTTATACGGTGTAAAGATATTGTGCAGCCCTGTAAATGGGGTTACAAAACACAATGATAAACGACAATTGCTGAATGAAATGAGAAGTGTAGAAGGCTTATGAAAAGCTACACACTATTCTTAGGCATCTACGCTGCCAATGATGGGTTGTATTTATTAACAGTCAATGGTCATTTTTCCATTTCCTGAGCATCATTTAATATGATTACATTTTCTTGCTCACCAACAACAATAAATACAAATGGATATTGTCAGCACATGAAAATAGACATGGAAGATGTTTCAATTTTGGTTATAAATAAGGAAACATGTAGCAGAGTAATGGCCTGTAATATTGGTTTTTCATTATTTGTCAAGATACAGTACTTATCCAGACAGTAGGTGGCGGGATCTGTGGCAATTGGAGAGACACATGTTATATATATTGTAGTCTCTCAAGTAGGGTATACAAAATAGTTCAGCTATTTTTAATGGGTTAATGAATGTAGATTATTAAAATATATCTGCCTATACATGACTTCTATAATGGTAAATATATTTGAATATGTTTTAATCCATACCCTTATGCTAATATACTCTCTGCGACTGAGATAGGGGGATATTCAATTAGTGCCGAGTTTTCCGACAGTCGGAAAATCGGCACTAATTTGACCGTTTGGTATTCAATAGTGGGATTTTTTAACATTTTTTTGCTCCATTTTCGCCATGCCTTTTCGGGTTTTTTGGGTCGTATCTGCATGTGCTAAAACAGTGTGACCAAAAAAATGTCAAAAACAGCGGCAAATTCGCCAATCCATGTGGTTTTCACTCAGGCGTATTTTTCGACAAGTCGAAAAAATCGGAATGGGCTTTGAATAGGTTGAATGTGAATTCAACTGACAAATGGGCAGAAAGTGCCATTTTTTTGGCTAGTAGGAAAAACGGAACTAAATACTGTGGTGGCCAGGGACCAGTGGTGACTCTAGAGGTGGGGCTGCAGCACAGTCCACAATTCATATAGATGAGCCACTGCAAACACTGCCGGCCATGACTCACTGGCAATTGGTTTGGGCTCCGTATTTGAATTTTGTACTGCACTGCAGCCCCACATCTGGAGCACCACTGCCTAGGGCATATTATGCTGTTTTGTTTTTTGATTCATTTTGGAGAGGAGCATTGTGAGCCTTGGAGGACTTACAGCTTGCGAGTAGTTTCCAATAAGGCTTCTTTTGAGGGCTTTGGCTAATGCTAGATCTAGAAGTTTGGATTTAGCACTTGAGGTGTTCATACTGTTAGAAGAATTTTGGTTAGACTGTTGCCTTAGCATTTGGCTTGACAGAAAAAAGGTGGGTGGGGGTCTATTATTGTAAGTGCACACCAAGGGGAGAAGCCACACATATGAAACAGTTTATCAAGTGGAAGATGCAGGAGAAGGTGTACAATACAATAAATAATTTTTTATTTTATTTATAGTAAAGGTGACAAAATCAGCAGGTGTCCTTTTAATACAAACATTTTTTTAACCACTGTAGTTTTGAGAATAGGAAATTATTATGTGCTTATGTGTACTTAGTTTGTTTTAAACTATCTAGCTTACAAATGAGGCAAATGTAATCTTTATTTTGTATTTTAATTGTACCAACTATATATATATTTTTAAGGGGCCGTGTTTTTTGGGTTGGCCATCGACCATCAGTGGATGACAACAGTTGATGGTTTGCAACCAGTGGTTGATGGTTCTCAGCAGAGCAGAGAGAACGCTGCAATGTTTAATTTTTCGTAGCACAGCTTTGCTTCACCCCTGACACCATGATCAGTCCCATCCCCTTCTTTGATTGGCCTATTGCTTATCCCTTCCCCATTCAGCCCTGCAGCACTTCCCTGAATAAACTGCCAACCACATTAGGAGTGGCCATCAGTAGGTGCAAAGCACTGATAACATCAGGGCTTGATTGGCCATCTGTCACTTCTAGCAAATGCTGGAAGGGCCGATGGCCTAATGAGCAGGTCCAGCTACATGACACACATAGATACCCAGGTTGGCTGATCAGCTACGCCTCCAGTGTTCTCATGTTGCCTGGAGTACAGAGAGAAGGGGGTGTGCTACAAGGACAGGCCCGTGTGACTTGTGGCATGTCCCTTTAAGTCTTGACCACATCCCCTTGTGTGCATGCACAGTAAAGTGCTAGAGATGCCTAAAAGCTCCAGTTTATCCCTGAATGATGCTATTGATGGCAACATCAATGGCGACCCCTTTAATGGCCATTCCGATCATGCTTACCATTATTATGGACTCCGAAAGTCTTGAATAAAATAAATATTTGTCCTACAAAAATTGGTATAGTTGTCATATACAATGTAGTACCTTTACAAATTTAGAGCACTCTAGATGCTTAAGATGATCTTTTTTCCATTCATCACACCTTCCTCCTATTAATAACATAGGATTGGGGTAGGTAAGTAAAACTTTGTGTGCCCAATGTCAGCTTTTTGAAAGGGCCCCCAAGGCTTCTATGGAGACGGCTCTCTCTGAAGCACTTCACATTAGCATTTTTTAATGTTGTCTACTGGATAGACTAACCCTTGTTTAGTCCATTTTTAATATAAGCTACCCCCTGTTTATTCTGTAAACTAACCCCATATACATTTTGTCTCTCTGCTTATTTGCTTATGTTGTCTCCCTAGATATTTTAAGAAATTGCGTAGCACAAGCAGGCAGGCTACTTTCCCTCCTGAGCCTGGGGTGGTTTCACACCCAGGACAGATTCCTGACAGTTGCCGACTGCCTGATACCCTAGTGCAGGGGTAAACAAACAACCTTTTCTTATCAGTTTTCCCGTTCTAAACATACATTATATATATGTATACAGTCAGGTCCATAAATATTGGGACATCAACACAATTCTCATATTTTGGCCTCTATACACCATTACAATGGATTTGAAATGAAACAAACAAGATGTGCTTTAACTGCAGACTTTCCGCTTTAATTTGAGGGTATTTACATACAAATCAGGTGAACGGTGTAGGAATTACAACGGTTTCTATATGTGCCTCTAACTTTTTAAGGGACCAAAAGTAATGGGACAAACTAAACAATCCTAAATCAAACTTTCACTTTTTAATAATTTGGGCTATATTTACTAAGCTACTGATTTTGACCGATTTTATGTTTTTTCTTCAAAGTGTCATCTCTGGAATTTACTAAACTCAAATCTCGACAGTGATGAGGGCATTCGTATTTTTTTTTTAAGGCAAAGAAAAAAAATACGAATTAATACACCATCGGTCAAACACGCCTGTTATTTTATACAACTTGGTAATTTACTAAAAATTCATATTCACAATCACTACCGGCAATAGCCAGACACTGCCGTGAAAAAATACAAATCATAAAAAAAAGCAGTTTTCAAATAGACCTGCTTTTTTTTTACCGTATTCTGATAGGCATGCACGGATCAGTGAGAGATCCGTGCATGCTTATAAGTGGGAAGGGGTGGGAATGGGTGAAAAATCAGAAAAAAAATTTGTGTGGGGTCCCCCCTCCTAAGCATAACCAGCCTCGGGCTCTTTGAGCCGGTCCTGGTTGTAAAAATACAGGGAAAAAATTGACTGGGGTTCCCCCATATTTTAACAACCAGCACCGGGCTCTGTGCCTGGTCCTGGTGCAAAAAATATGGGGGACAAAAAATGTAGGGGTCCCCCGTATTTTTAACACCAGCACCGGGCTCTACTAGTCAGAGAGATAATGCCACAGCCGGGGGACACTGTTATATTGGTCCTTGCGGCCCTGGCATTAAATCACCAACTAGTCCCCCCTGGCCAGGGTACCCTGGAGGAGTGGGAACCCCTTAAATCAAGGGGAGCCCGGTGCTGGTGTTAAAAATACGGGGGACCCCTACGTTTATTGTCCCCCGTATTTTTGCACAAGGACCAGGAGCAGAGCCCGGTGCTGGTTGTTAAAATATGGGGGAACCCCAGTCAATTTTTTCCCTGTATATTTACAACCAGGACCGGCTCAAAGAGCCCGAGGCTGGTTATGCTAAGGAGGGGGGACCCCACGCAATTTTTTTCAGGATTTTTAACACTTTATACGCTTCTTTTAAGGTGCACAATGAAGCCCTGCACGGATCTCACAGATCTGGCCGGGATTCATTGTGTTAAGTCCGGCAGTGTTTTACTAATCACTCCCGTAAAACTCTGCCCGAAATTACGAATGACATCGACATCGGAAAACACGAAAATGCAGAATACGACAGCATAGTAAATAAGGTGTAAAAAAAACAAAAGTTGCAAATTCACACATTCGATGTCATTCGTATTTAATCTCCCTCCAAATCCCGACAATTACGAATCTTAGTAAATATACCCCTTTGTTGCAAATCCTTTGCAGCCAATTACAGCCTGAAGTCTGGAATGCATAGACATCACCAGACACTGGGTTTCATCCCTGGTAATGCTCTGCAAGGCCTCTACTGCAAATGTCTTCAGTTCCTGCTTGTTCTTGGGGCATTTTCCCTTCAGTTTTGTCTTCATCAAGTGAAAGCATGCTCAATCGGATTCAGGTCAGGTGATTGACTTGGCCATTGCATAACATTACACTTATTTGCCTTAAAAAACTCTTTGGTTGCTTTCGCAGTATGCTTCGGGTCATTGTCCATCTGTACTGTGAAGCGCCGTCCAATGAGTTCTGAAGCATTTGACTGAATATGAGCAGATAATATTGCCCGAAACACTTCAGAATTCATCCTGCTGCTTTTGTCAGCAGTCACATTATCAATAAATACAAGGGAACCAGTTCCATTGGCAGCCATACATGCCCACGCCATGACACTACCACCACCATGCTTCACTGATGAGGTGGTATGTTTTTAAGCATGAGCAGTTCCTTTCCTTCTTCATACTTTTCTCATCACTCTGGTACAAGTTGATCTTTGTCTCATCTGTCCATAGGATGTTATTCCAAAACTGTAAAGGCTTTTTTAGATGTTGTTTGGAAAACTATAATCTGGTCTTCTTGTTTTTGTGGCTCACCAATGGTTTACATCTTGTGGTGAACCCTCTATATTCACTCTTGTGAAGTCTTCTCTTGATTGTTGACTTTGACACATGTACACCTACCTCCTGGAGAGTGTTCTTGATCTGGGCAACTGTTGTGAAGGGGTTTTTCTTCACCAGGAAATAATTCTTCTGTCATCCACCACAGTTGTTTTCCGTGGTCTTCCGGGTCTTTTGGTGTTGCTGAGCTCTCCGGTGCATTCTTTCTCTTTAAGAATGTTCCAAACTGTTGATTTGGCCACACCTAATGTTTTTGCTATCTCTCTGATGGGTTTGTTTTGATTTTTCAGCCTAATGATGGCTTGCTTCACTGATAGTGGCATCTCTTTGGATCTCATATTGAGAGTCGACAGCAACAGATTCCAAATGCAAATGTCACACCTGGAATCTACTCCAGACCTTTTACCTGCTTAATTGATGATGAAATAATGAGGGAATAGCCCACTCCTGTCCATGAAATAGCTTTTGAGTCGCTTGCCCCATTACTTTTGGTCCCTTAAAAAGTGGGATGCACATATAGAAACCGTTGTAATTCCTACACCGTTCACCTGATTTGGATATAAATACCCTCAAATTAAAGCAGAAAGTCTGCAGTTAAAGCACATCTTGTTTGTTTCATTTTAAATCCATTGTGGTGGTGTATAGAGGCCAAAATATGAGAATTGTGTTGATGTCCCGATATTTATGGACCTGACTGTATATTATATAAATAACCCTAATTCTGCGCTAATGAATCCAGCTGCTCCTCTCAGAAGATTCTTCCCAGACAAATGTACTGTGCAATGAAACAATAAACAAAACATAAATAGAGACTGAGAGGGTGTTAATTGTGTAACAAGTCCAAATTCAATTGGAATAAATTATATATAGTGGAGTGAATCCAATTAGTCGTGATAACGCGATCCCAGGTAAAGTTATTGCACCTATAGCCCAAAAAACTGGTTATTGTAGGCATGCACGCTCCTGTTTTTCGACCTATCCTATTCGAAAATTGCAAAAATGGATTACCTGCAATGTGTTAACCAGCGAAAAGTCCAGGTATAAATGGGGAAATCATTCTGTACCCCCCAAAATACCAAAGTGACATAGGATAACAATATAGAAGAATATTATAGGGCATAATAAAAAGATTTTGGGAACTTAAAATATGTTAAGTGGCTGCAATATGTATTTTTTAAAAACACTTGAAAAATGATAAAATAAAACAAACTTTGTGTAAAATAAATACTTTCCTTAAATTTGGGGTTTATGAAATGGGTATAAGTATATATTTGGGTCAAATAAAGGCACTTTTAAAAACCTTGCAAAAACAAGCAATTACTCCCACCTGCAAGCCTTAAAACACTTGTTCCATTCATAAAGCACCCCCATATACCTGTCCTATACTTTGTACCCCAATATCCATCACTCTGCACTTTCACCCCAAAACTGTCATTATTAGCTAATTGAAAATAATTAAAAACGTCCAAGTGCCTAATTAGTAAGGGGAGTTTTCAAAGGGTTCTGAACCAAGTCCCAACATTGTTACCCCAAAATAGGGATTTTCCCCAACTTTGCACCTGCTCAGCGTAGGTGAAGACATATTTGCGATAAACCCTAATGAGAATTATCGCTTGTGAGCAATTGGATAGCTGCAATATTGTGGGTCATAAATAAAGACGCATTTTCAATTTTTTTGCCGCAAAAATCGGTTATCGCTGCTAAAAGCATAACATATACACCACCCTACCCCCCACCCGTTTTGTACCTAAAATTTATCATGAATATTTGCTTATCTGGGATATCTTTGCTGTTCTTAGGCTTTCACTTGATCAGCTTCAAATTGTATCTTAAATCTCTCAGACCTGCAACAACACCCATTCATTAAGAAGCACCAACATAAAAAGGCCAGAGGTCAATCATAGTATAGTGTCTTCATTCCGGCATTGTAGAGTATGCTGGACAGATGTTTCCGTCTCAGTGCTGTGTGGCGTTTCATGGAGTGTGGTGGGTGTGCCCTGTCTGCTGTATCTGAAAAAGGGGTGCTCTCTGCTGTATCAGAAATTTGGGTGCTCTCTCTGTCAGCTGTATCTGAAAGGGGTGCTCTCTTCTGTATCTAAAAGGGGAGCTCTCTGTCTGCTCTATCTGAAAGGGGTGCTCTCTCTCTGTCTGCTCTATCTGAAAGGAGTGCTCTCTCTCTGTCAGCTGTATCAGAAAGGGGTGCTCTCTCTCTCTCTCTCTCTCTCTCAGCTGTATCTGAAAGGGATGCTCTCTTTCTGCTGTACTTGAAAAGGATGCTCTCTTCCTGCTGTATCTGAAAGGGGTGCTCTCTCTCTGTCTGCTCTATCTGAAAGGGATGCTATCTCTGTCAGGCCCCGCCCAACACAGAAAAGACCTGCACTTTGCGGGTCTGTGCAAGGGACGGAGCTAAATTATGTAATGCCAGTCATTTAGCCACACTTCCTTCCTACGCCCCGTAGGGGGTAGGCAAATATGATTTTATGTAGTCTGGTATTGCACATTATTGGTGACATGGTAACGCAGAATTTTCTCCCCTACTCATGTTTTCTATTGTCCTCTCAATTCCCCCCATGTTTTGTATTGTGCTCTCTATCTCCCCTTTGTTTCGTATTGTGTCCCCCTATGTTTTGTATTGTGTGCTCTGTCTCCCCTATGTTTTGTATTGTGTCCCTTCCATGTTTTGCATTGTCCTCTCCCACCTCCCATCCCTCATGTTTTGTATTGTACACAACCTACTAGAATGTTAATCTATGGAACTCTCTTCCCCACGTAGTTCAAGAAGACTCCACTCTATAATCCATCAAAAATAGACTCAAGACTTTTCTGTTTACACACACATTTCACTATTATCTACTGTTAAGCTTGTTTTGTATTTTGTGCTGTAAATGCAAATGTAAAGCACTTTGATACCTATTAGGAGAAAAAAGCTATAGAAATATATTATTATTATTATTATTATTATTATAATAATTATTATTATTATTATTATTATTATTATTCAGATGTTCTCAAACTCCACCATTACAGTCCAGGTTTTAAGGATATCCATACTTGCGCAACAGATGACTTAATTAGAATCGAGTATGAATTTGATCTAACCATCTGGACTCAAGTATGGATATCCTTAAAACCTGTTCTGTAATGGTGGAGTTTGTGAAAATCTGGTTTAATCTATCACTGTCATTACTAGTGATGAGCGGATTCGGTTTTACGCGGTTTTACTCGGTTCTCAAAACCGAATCTTATTGGCTCACTGATGTCACGTGTTTTGGATAGCCAATAAGATTCGGTTTTGAGAACCGAGTAAAACCGAATCCGCTCATCACTAGTCATTACTAATGAGTTTAACTTTTTATTTGGATTTTAGAAATGGAGAAAATAATATTTTTTAACATTAATATATACAATAAAGCATTTAATTTCAGTTGCTTGTTGAGTATATAAAGGATTACAGTATAATGCATTATGCACATTGTCTTGAATTTTGAGTGCTTCCTTTGCCCCAGAGGATGAGTTACTTCAGGCTGTACCAGGGCCGCCTAAATAGCATTGCAGGGCCTGGGCATAGGAATGCACTGGGGCCCATGCACACCCATTCACAGGGATACATTTTTTTCAAGTTCATAACTTTCCCCACATTCAGTCCTGCACCACCTCTACACATACTTCTAAAAAGTGAATGGCTGTCAGTACTCTGGTGGATAGCTGCAGCCATCCACCAATCAGCATGCTAACAGCCATTATCTATTGTGAGTCATTCACAATCGGAGCAGCATTCTCTACCTTCCTCCTTATAAGCTCTGGCTCTGTGCCACAATATAAAATTGTTGATTGGGGGCTTCTGGTGAAAGGCAGGTATACTGTATCCTTCAGTTCCAGTATGTGGGGGAAGTATTGCTTAAGCATGATAAACATTTTAGTAGGAATTTGAATAATATAATGATTACTATTCATCTTATTTTCCTTTTTTCTTTTCCTTAAACCTGCTCAGTGTTGTACAAGCCCATGGGGCAACTAAAGATTTTCTCTGTAGAAATTTGCTATGATCATTCATTTTTGACAGAACAGTTACATCCAGGATAAGGGTTGTCACTTGGTGATGCCCAGGGCCTTTTCTGTATGTGTAATGTGGAGCTTGCTGAATGCACCTGATCACAGCCTGGTACTTGTAGAGGAAAAGCCAGTGGGAAAACAATTAGTCTTGCTACTCTCAAACAGCTCATCTGCTTGGCTGAACCGATTAAAACATTAACACAGCTTAAATAATTAAATTTACTTTGAAAAAAATCAACATCAGCATACTTTTAATAAGACACTAACATTATCTGAGTAAAAACAATATACAGTATATGTATATATACACTAAATATTTCAAATATACATACAGATGTGTTTTCTTAAAACTATGCATTGGAAGTGTTTCTTTGAATAATCTAAATGGAGTGATACACACCACATAGTGGAACAACCACCTTTGAATAACATATGATTCATACATCTCCACAATACAAAATGGAACTGAACATATCAACAGCCATTTTAATAGCTCATATGATAAATGAGGAACACTTACTCCAGACAACACAAGCCAACGTCACCGAAAGGTTGTAGAGCTATTACCATACTTCCTCTTCCTATTTACCCCTGAAATCTAGTTAATAATATTGTCACTGGCCAATATTAGTTACCAACACGACATCTCTATTTCTGTCAACAACATATCAATAAACCCTACCTCACAAGCTTTAGGTATTATCTTTCATTATGAATTGTCCTTTGCTCCCCACATTCAATCTGCATCCAAATCAAGTTACATACTGTATATCTAGATAACATCCAGAATATGCACATATCTCTCACAAACACTGCAAATACTATAACTCATGCAATCTCTCCCACATTGATTATTGCAGTAGCCTTCTTACTGGCTTCATCTAAACAGACCTTCACCTCAAAAATCTATTGTGAATTCAGCTGGGTACGCTGATCTTCCTCAGAAAACATTTTTCTGCTGCTGATGGGCTTCGTCAGTCCCTGCATTGGTTGTCTGTATTTTACCAAATTCAGTACTGTGCAAAATACTTCTGCTTACATATAAGGTTATCATATAAACTACATCAACATACATGTACATCTCTTATCTCAAGGAGTGCGCTACTACACATCCTCCGTGATGGTTCCTCTAGGCATGCTTCTTTCTGCTGCGGGGTACCCTGGGCTCCACAAGGAAAGACATAGGGGTGTAGAGTAGGATCTTGATCCGAGGCACCAACAGGCTCAAAAGCTTTGACTGTTCCCAGAATGCATAGCACCGCCTCCTCTATAACCCCGCCTCCCTACACAGGAGCTCAGTTTTGTAGTTGGTGCCGCAGATAGCAGGCACATAACAGAGGGGCTGCTCTGGGCAGCCTTAAGAAGAGCTTTTTGAGAAAAAAAGTGAAGACTTCAAGGGCTGCAGCAGTGTGTACATGTCTAGTCACATTCACTGCTGCAGCTCCATCTCTCCCCAGCGGCGCTGTACACTCCCGAGCCCTGGTTGCCGGGTAACTACAGCAGGAAACTCCGGTTTTCTTCTAAAGTCAGGCACACATGACGGGGGCTCTCCGGGATCGCGTGGCCGCGCTTCGGGAGGTGGTGAGTGGGTCCCGCTCGTGGGACCCGTACTTGATCGCGATCCGGCTCGGTCAGTGGGAGGTGGGCCGCGCGTGCTGGCGGTGGACACTGTGGCAGTACAGGCGATCCCACTAGATCACCAGGGCATGGGTGCAGGTCAGGTTTTCCCTTAAAACCATTTTACTAGTAGCCCACAGTACACGGTGGTTTTGCCAGCAGGGGGATAAGGCTTAGACCTGGAGCCACTCCCCCAGCCCCAGGGCGCCATTTCCAGCAAATGTTCCTGCCCTGGAGCTGCATATCTGTCTCTCTCTCACTCCCTGTCAGTGTCTGGGCGCCATTTCTCTCAGCTACACTGTTCCTGGGATTGCTTGGGCAAATCCTCCTGTGTAAAGCCGCCTGGTTGTCAGCGCTGTGACTTTACATGACACTTAAGTATTCTACATGTCAATTAGACAGTGTTAGTTAAGAAAGAGTGCATTTAGTCAGGGTTCTCTGGTACAAGTACCCTGTGATATACATCCAGTTCTTACTGTGAAGTGAATTATCTATTGACTACATAGCTATATAAGCTGGTCCAGTGCAGTATTATTGTTAGTAATAACCTCTGCATTGTTTACATGTGACTATATGTGTGTGCATTAGCTTGCTGAGTCGTTTCCATTCTGTGTCTCTCACTCAACTTGCTATCCCTATATTCTATAACCTGAGGGGCTTGGTGCGTCAGGTTTTATAATTATATAGGATTTTCACAAGATATACTCTAATACGTATTTTTCTCTGTAATTTTAGTCACCATATCTCTCCTGTATCTCTGCTTGTGCTGACTACACTGCGCAGGGGTTTGGGTAAGAGGTATTGTGCTGCTGCCAATTGTACTGTGTTACCTGATACTGCAAGTTACATCATGTCTGCTTCTGAAGGTAATGGTTCTGGGGCTGAACACAGTGCCGGTGTTGTTGAAGCCACAGACCCCTATGAGGAGATTATAGCACCTGTGGGCTCTGGTTCTGGGGGCTCCTTGCCCCCCAGTGGGACGGTGGCAATGGGGGTACATAATGACCCACCGTGGGCTAATCTCTTCACGCTTCTACATACGCTACTTACTAAACTAACACCCCCTATGGGACCTCATATGTCGGTGCAACCGTATGTGATCCCCGCAGCTAATCCGCCTTGGGCGGACAATTTATCTGCTCAATTGAAGAAGTAGAACCAGTCCCTGACTACTAAAAAGTCTGTTCCTCGCTCGCCTAAGACCAAGGGGTCCTCTAAGCGAGCTCTTATCGCCTCACAATCCACTGATGTCACTGACACCTCGTCTGAGGATGGTGGCGCTTACACTGACCCCACAGATGGGGAGGATAGTTCACATGTGGATGTTCCTGATCTTTTGGAGGCTATTAAGTTAATTTTACAGATTACGGATGATCCCGAGCCATCCGCCCCTCCTAAGAAACCAGATAGGTTCAAGCGTCAGAAGGTGGTTAAACAAGTTTTACCTCACTCTGACCACCTAGTGGATATACGTCAGGAAACCTGGGAAAGAAGTTTGTGCCTCAAAAGAAGATGCTGGATCGCTATTCCCTCGCGCCAGAGCTGTCTTAAAATTGGGAAACGCCTTCTCCAGTAGACTCACATGTGGCTAGGATGGTGGTTTCCTCAGCTCTACCTGTCACTACCGTCACGTCTCTAAAAGAGCCTACGGATAAACGTGTGGAGGGTTATCTGAAAGCGATTTACACCCTCACGGGTGCTGCACAAAGGTCCACTATTGCAGCAACATGGGCTGCAGAGGCTATTGAAGCATGAGCCTTGGAGTTAGAAGCTGAAATCTCCTCTGACCATGCTAGACAATGCTTGTCATATATTGTCACAGCTTCTCACTATAAAGAGGCAGCTTCTGATGCCGGTATCCTAGCAGCCAAGGCCTCTACTACATCAGTCCTGGCTCACCGGATATTGTGGCTGAGATCCTGGTCTGTGGATCTGGACTCTAGAAAAACCCTGGAGGTACTCCCTTTCAAGGGAGATATTCTGTTTGGGGAGGACTTAAATAAGATAGTGGCTGACTTGGCTACTGCCAAAACTGCCTGTCTGCCAAGTACCGCTCCTTCTGTGTCGAAGACTAAAGGTACTTCCTTTCGCCCCTTTCGTCCTTCAGGTAAAGCAAAAGGTCAGGCGTACAACAAGCAGGCCCGCACTTTCAAACCTGGTAAGCCGAAGCCAAAAAGAGCCTGGGCTGCCCGTCAGCCAGCTTCCAAGACTGATAAGCCTGCCACATGACGGGGCGGGCCTCCCCCTGGGGGATCCCAGGGTGGGGTGCCGGCTTCTTGGGTATACCCAGGAATGGTTGAAGACCACTTCAGATGCCTGGGTACGGGAAGTCGTCACTCGAGGTTATGCCATAGCCTTCAAAAACTGACCCCCTCATTGATTTTACCGGACAGACGTCCCGTTGGACCAGACAAAGGCAAACACTCTACATTCGGTGGTACAGACCCTCCTGGATACAGGAGTCGTAGTACAGGTACCTCTTGCTCAGAGGGGCCGGGGGTACTATTCTCCGCTGCTTCTAGTCCCGAAACTGAATTGGTCCTCCCGGCCCATTCTCAACCTCAAGGCATTGAACAGGTTTGTGAAAGTTTCCAAGTTCCGTATGGAAACCCTTCGCTCTGTAGTTCTGGCCTTGGAACCTGGGGACTACATGGTCTCCCTGAACATACAGGATGCTTACCTGCATATTCCTATAGCAGTGTCACATCAGCAATACCTGAGGTTTGCGATTGGCAACCTCCATTACCAGTTTCGGGCGTTACCTTTTTGGTTTAACTACGGCTCCGCGAGTCTTCACCAGAGTTATGGCGGTGATGACGGTGGTACTCCGCCGTCAAGGGGTCAGGATACTGCGGTATCTGGATGACTTGTTAATCCTGGCAAATTCCCCAGAAATTCTCCTACGTCATCTGGATATGACTGTCCGGTTTCTACAAGCCCACGGGTGGCTCATCAACTGGAATAAATCCTCCCTGGTCCCTGCTCAGAGCATGGTGCACCTGGGAGCGCTTTTGGACACTCACAACCAGCGGTTGTTCTTGTCTCAGGAGAAAGTCCTGAAGCTTCAGGACAGGATTTGTTGCTTCCTTTCTCGTCCGCAAGTGTCGATACATTCGGCAATGCAGGTGCTGGGCCTCATGGTATCAGCATTCGACATGGTGGAGTATGCTCAATTTCATTCTCGCCCCCTCCAGAGGCCGATTCTAGCCAAGTGGGACGGCCTGCCTCACTGGATCAGGTCTCACATGATCTCATTGACTCCGGAGGTCCATCTGTCGCTGCACTGGTGGCTCCAGCACCAACGATTGTGCAGGGGCCGTCCCTTCTGGATATCCGACTGGGTCCTGTTGACGACAGATGTCAGTCTCAGAGGTTGGGGAGCGGTGATGGAGCAACACTCCCTTCAGGGTCGGTGGACCAAGGAGGAATCTCTCCTCTCGATTAACATTCTGCAATTGCGGGCGGTCTTCAATGCGTTGAACCTGGCCCAGCATTTAATTCAGAACCATCCTGTTCAAGTACAGTCAGACTACGCCACCACAGTGGCTTACATAAATCATCAAGGCGGCACTTGAAGCCGTTTCGCAATGAATGAAGTCTCACGGATTCTACATTGGGCGGAATGCCATCTACCGGCCATATTGGCAATATTCATTCCGGGAGTCCTGATTTGGGAAGCGGACTTTCTCAGTCGTCAGGACGTACACGCCGGAGAGTGGGGCCTCCATCCAGAAGTGTTTCAACTCCTAGTGGAAAAGTGGAGCCTTCCAGATGTAGATCTGATGGCGTCTCGACACAATCACAAGGTTCCGGTCTTCGGAGCAAGGATGAGGGATCCTCAAGCAGCATTCGTGGATGCGCTGGCGGTGCCGTGGAGGTTTCGACTGCTGTACGTGTTCCCTCCGGTGTCACTCCTGCCCACGGTAATTCGGAAGTTCAAGCAAGAAAGAGGAATTCTGCTTCTCATAGCTCCAGCGTGGCCCAGACGGCACTGGTTCTCAGACCTGTAGGGCCTATCATCAGAGCGTCCAATTCTACTTCCACAATGCCCAGACCTCCTCGTTCAGGGCCCCTGTGTCTACCAGGACCTAACCCGGCTGTCTTTGACAGCGTGGCTCTTGAAGCTTCCGTCTTAAGGGCTAAGGGGTTTTCTGAGGCGGTCATTCAAACTATGTTGCGGGCCCGGAAACCGGCTTCTGCTCAGATTTACTATAGGGTCTGGCATTCTTACTTTGTTTGGTGCGCATCTAACGATTATGACGCTTCCAAGTTTAGTACAGCCAAGTTGTTGGCCTTTCTTCAGCAGGGCCTGGAATTAGGCCTGCGTCTGGCCTCCCTCAAGGTTCAAATATCTGCCTTGTTGGTGTGGTTTCAGAGAAAGACTGCGACCTTACCTGAGGTGCATACCTTTACTCAGGGTGTGTTGCATATCCAACCTCCTTATGTCCCGCCTGTGGCTCCTTGGGACTTGTCGGTGGTTTTGGAGACGTTACAAGAGTCTCCATTTGAACCTCTTGGTTCAGCTGATTTTAAGTGGTTTTCCCTTAAGGTGGTGTTTCTGCTGGCTATTGCTTCAGCTAGAAGAGTGTCGGATTTGGGTGCCTTGTTTTGTAGTTCCCCATATCTGATATTTCACCGTGACCGGGCGGATTTTAGGACTCATCCCGGATATTTACCTAAGGTGGTTTCTTCGTTCCACCTTAACCAGGAGATTGTGGTTCCGGCACTTGTTTCTCCTGATCTGTCTCCCAAAGAGCGGTCTTTGGATGTGGTACGGGCTCTATGTGAAGAGAACTGCTTCTATTAGGAAATCTGATTCTCTTTGTGCTGTTTGGATTTCACAAACGGGGCTGGCCTGCTCACAAGCAAACTTTGGCCAGATGGATTAGAATGGTGATTGCACATGCTTATGTGAGGGCTGGGCTATCGGCTCCTGCTCACATTGCGGCCCATTCTACTCAGTCTGTTGGACCGTCTTTGGCGGCCCACCATGGTGCAACCCTTGAACAATTGTGCAAGGCGGCTACGTGGTCTTCAGTGAACACGTTCATAAGGTTCTATGCCTTCGATACTGCCGCTTCCCAGGATGCTTCCTTTGGACGCCAGGTTCTTGTGCCTGCTAAAGTGCGTCCCCTCCCATAAGGAACTGCTTTAGGACATACCCTATGTCTTTCCTTGTGGAGCCCAGTGTACCCCGCAGCAGAAAACGAGTTTTATGGTAAGAACTTACCTTTGTTAAAACTCTTTCTGCGAGGTACACTGGGCTCCACAAGGCGCCCACCCTGACGCACTTAGCTTCTTTGGGTTGGTATGGCATGGCATTAGCCGCTGACACTTCTCCTGTCGTGAGAGTGTGGTGTATGTGGCTACTAACCGTTGTCGTCTCTTTTCCTGCTACTGCATTGGGCTGGTTAACTAAAAACTGAGCTCCTGTGCAGGGAGGCGGGGTTATAGAGGAGGTGGTGCTATGCATTCTGGGAACAGTCAAAGCTTTTGAGCCTGTTGTGCCTCGGATCAAGATCCTACGCTACACCCCTATGTCTATTCTTGTGGAGCCCAGTGTACCTCGCAGAAAGAGTTTTAACAAAGGTAAGTTCTTACCATAAAACTCGTTTTCCCTAAACAAGATGGCCACTGCAGATAGTACTGTATATGCGTGGCGCCATCTTGTTACTATGTACAGTGACATAGCATCTATGGACAGCTCCTTATTTCAAGAGAGAAACTTCATTACCTAACTTTTTACATATTGTGATAAATGCACTAGTAAAATGATAAACA
The DNA here is from genome assembly GCF_028390025.1 of Pseudophryne corroboree. NCBI lineage: Eukaryota > Metazoa > Chordata > Amphibia > Anura > Myobatrachidae > Pseudophryne > Pseudophryne corroboree. Next base: position 205,675,560 of record NC_086446.1, on the reverse strand, counting down.
GGAGATATGTTTGTCCCAGATTTTTGACCTATGTGATTTAAATCCCCAGGAAATATCTGTTAAAACAGACTTAATTAGGGTTTGGGCTTTTACTAAAAGCCAGATAATGGGTCCTGAGAGTATGGGTGTGGAAGAGAAGGGAGGGCTCTACTCATAAAGCCCTTTTAAGCTTTTCTTGGCATTCAGCATGATAGCTGGTTAAATAGTGCCTACACCTGCAAGAAGCTGATATTAGCTGGGTCAGGGATTTGCACAGGGACTCACTACCTGAGGAAACAGGCATCAGGTAGGTTATGAGACACTGTGATTTACTGACTGTAAGTACAATGCATATACCTCTGTTTGTGATAGGGGCATTAGGTCCTACCACTCTAGAGAGGGAATCTGTTATGTTTACTTAGTGCACAGATGGGCTACGATTTATTTTTACGTTTTGTTTTTGTACTGCACAATAAAACTAGCCACAGCTAGATTGCACAAACACCCTGTATTGGTGTGCTTTGTTTTTGTTTGGAGGTGCTTATCTACCCCAGGAGGAAGTACTCCTATCCTGATCTCTTTACAATATATAGTAGAACAAGAGGCAGCGGAATACCCACCCACGATGCACAGGGAGGTGTCAGTAAGTGGTAATTTCTGATGGTGAGAGGGAATCCCTATGCCTCATGGAGTGATGAAGCAAACCCACTAAGTTTCCTCCCCGCAATCTGCCTAGGCTAGTATGCACTATTGCCACTTTTTTAAAACTGTAAAGTATATAAGGAAGGTTATGTACTGCCACAGTTCATTCTCTTTATATTGGAAGCTTGCAAGCACTCTCACCTCTCTGTTCCCTGGTTATTACCCATTCTCCATTTATTACTGTGTTCCCACTTGTAAAGTGTAATGGAATATGCTGGTGTAATATACTGTAAATAAATGTTTGTCCAAAAAGAGGACATTACCTGCCAATAGACCCATGATGGAGCCAAGGGACTTTCACCCATCCAGTACATTATAACTAAGTTATCCTCTTCTCTAATTTGATTATTTCTATCATAGACTAAATATTTATAAATGTTTGTCTAATTATGGCAAAAACTCCAAACTGGAGCTGCACACTATATAGGAGTCTGTTAGATAGGCCACTGTACGTTCTGATAGTAGTATAAGAGATAAGTGTAGTGTAGATGGCTGACACTGATATGTATTGGTCCCCTGGCTACACTCTTGTCAAGTTGTCACAGTTCTGTTACTTGTCACTGCCCAAACTGTGTTAAAGCTGGGCCACTTATAACAACATAAATTGTGGCTGAGCTAATTAACTTTCCCGGGATTATTATCAAAATAATGCCTGTATATAGTGTGGCAGATGCTCAATTAGCTTAGTGATATCATTCAGGTGCTTGAAAGGGAGGGGTATTTCTAAGCAAGAAAAAAAAGGCATTTTGTTTCCCCCAGCACCCTGAATGATAACAGTAACCAGATGTAAATCCCACACAATATTAGAATTCAGAGATCTCGGTTACATATGTTTGCGCAAATGTATGAATAAGCCCCAAAGCCACATCAAGGCGTCTCTGTATATTTGGGGTTCCTAGCGCTATATCTAGGTGCAGGGTGTGGCACCCCAAAGCACCAGCATAAGTCAGAAAGCCCAGCGTAGCATACCAGTGAAAAAACTCTTGCGTTAATGAATTAGTGTTATGAAGCCGAATCTATAAAGAGGGCGATACAAAAATGAGATGTAATTAAAATGGAGAAATTGTGTTAAAGAAATTAGTGTGTGAAAAGTGTTAATATAATGTAAAGGTATGCCACACTTTAGCCATCCAGCTCAGCCAGTCCAGAGGCACCACACCTCACACCTCCATTACCCCAATCTGGGTCTATGATTAACCAACAAGGAGCCACATGATAATGGCTCCTTACAAAATAATGCCTGTCAATTAGCCAATCAGTTTTGAGAGCTGCACAAGAACAGACAACTAGCCTGTAATATAACATCACAGGTTGCAACATTCTTTAAAAAGATATATGGTTTTACTAGGTCAGTTCTTATTATTAAATAAAATGTATTCATTGAACCTAATTTTAACCTCTCAGTGCCATCAGTCTGCAGTAGAACTGGATCCACCTAAACAGAGCTGCCTATGCACATTGCAGTGGTATGCATTATTCACCTGCCTGGTGACATGGTAAAATGTAGGGAATGGTCTATACAGAGTTAATATAAATATGACTTTATTCTGTATTTGCCCCAACTGTAGTAAGGAAGGACCTTTCTCTGTAATATTTCTTGGTTCTTGCATCACGGAACGGTGATTTATATTTTACTCCCAGCTATGCCAGTATTCCACTTCCCAGGAAAATACGATTTTACAGTGTGTATGAGGCATACTGGAGAACTGCTGAACCTTATACCGCTAAAGAGTCCCTGGCAGATGCTAAAGGGAAATACAGCTAAGCAGTCCATTGATGTAGTCAATTTGCTAATTAAACGCTTATCACTGGATTCATTAGGTCACCTTTTATGTGCTCTGCACAGTCACAACCTCTTGGCTGCTGTTCCTTCAGCCCTGAGTTTTCCTTTCTATCGTCTCATCGATCTCACGCCAAGACCTAGAGAAATCGATCTCTGGTGTACACTCTCTCTTTTTTCCTTTGGTTCATTTTAGCCAGCCACAAGAAGCAGTCAGCTAGAAATAAATAAGGAATAATGAAATGTCCACACAGTAGGAGAAAGGTATATCAATAAAATGCCATTTAAAATGCAAACGGCTTCCTGCTGACAGCTGTTCTGCATTGTCTTTATATTACTATGTTTAACCCCTTGAGTACAAGTTGATTTTTTCCCCTGTCATGTGTATCATTAAAAAGGAGAGTAGGCATTGGGGGTCATTCCGAGTTGTTCGCTCGTTATTTTTTTCTCGCAACGGAGCGATTAGTCGCTAATGCGCATGCGCAATGTCCGCAGTGCGACTGCGCCAAGTAAATTTGCTATGCAGTTAGGTTTTTTACTCACGGCATTACGAGGTTTTTTCTTCGTTCTGGTGATCGTAATGTGATTGACAGGAAGTGGGTGTTTCTGGGCGGAAACTGGCCGTTTTATGGGAGTGTGTGAAAAAACGCTACCGTTTCTGGGAAAACGCGGGAGTGGCCGGAGAAACGGAGGAGTGTCTGGGCGAACGCTGGGTGTGTTTGTGACGTCAAACCAGGAACGACAAGCACTGAACTGATCGCAGATGCCGAGTAAGTCTGGAGCTACTCAGAAACTGCTAAGAAGTGTCTATTCGCAATTCTGCTAATCTTTCGTTCGCAATTTTGATAAGCTAAGATTCACTCCCAGTAGGCGGCGGCTTAGCGTGTGCAAAGCTGCTAAACGCAGCTTGCGAGCGAACAACTCGGAATGACCCCCATTGTTTTCTGTTTTATCACTCACATCATAGAAATGTGACTATTGTTTTCATGGATGACATAATTACTGTGCAAGAGGATTAGAACTCTGGTCATATGTTTAAGTAAATATAGAATATTTGCCCACAGTTTTGGGGCCCCCGAACTAAAATCATCTAAGTGCACTTCATAGGACTACAGTATGTCATGGACTTCCCCATTGTCAACATTGTGTACAGATCACAATTGCATTCACCTTTGTACAGTCCCAGGAGTCCCCTACCCAAGTGCATAGTACAGTTCTGCATTGGAGAAGCTTGGAACCTGCAGATAGTTCACATATAACACGGATGTATCCAGACAGCAGTACAGCTCCCACCAGTGATAAATTAAATTAAATCAGTGTACCAATCAAGGGGATTCTGCTTTTTATATAACTCTAAGAATTTTTGTGGGGCTCAGATCTTTGTGTTATAGGTGACCATGATGGGCAAACAGGTGCATACAGCTCTCTTAACAAATTGCCATCAGAATCTCCAAAGTTAGTCCCACTGTCAATTAATAACCCCCAAAGACTCCAGCATTAAAATGACCTCACCTTAAATTAATATGAACCACCACGACCCCACTATTAAATATCACTCACCATCATCCCACAAATAAATTATCTCCAACTCACCATTAATAAGCACCCTCATTACATCATTAAATATTTACCCAGCTCCCCACTTATTACATGTTTTTATGCATCTGAGTGGGCACCGATGTACAGCTTGCTTTGCCAGTGTAAGATGAGGCATTACACACAGCAATGGAATAATGCTCTCAGTAACAAAGCATACAGTATGTGGGTGTGCACTTGCTCAGCAAAAAAAATAATAATAATAAACATTTTAAACACAGGAATTATATACACTGTATAAATTGCGTCCAAAAGATTTTCTGAAAAACTATAAGCTATTTTTAAGCAGCGTTAAACCCGCCACTCAAAGAAACAAAAGCATATGCAATCTCACCTGCACACACATTCACAGTTACCTAATACACCGTTCTAGCAATGTATATGCTGGGGACATCACAGCGAATAAATGTATACAAAAGAATTTTAGTTAAACAGTGAAAATATAGAAGATCTATAATAGAGTCTGGATATTTAAGATACCAGTGTTCCATTGCTGTGTTGTTAAAATGTAATGTGTATTAATAAATATTATATGCAGTGGCGTAACTATGCAGGGGATGCAGCTGTTATGGGGCGCCAGGCCGCCAGGGCTTGGGGTGGTGGGGAGTATCAAAAGGCAATCCCACTGCACCCTCTAAAAATATATTTTTCTTCATATTATTATTTGTAATCACTGCTGCCGCGCCTAGTTCGAGGCCCGGCAGTGTACTTACAGGGAGTGGGAGGGAGGCGGAGCTACTTATTCTGCAGAACAAGCGCCTTTGCCTCCTGCCTCCCTCCTAACGGTTGTGTCAATGTTACCTTTGTGATCAGGACCTGGAAGTGACATAACGAGAGGGCAGGAGAGAGCTTCCACCCTTACAGCACCTAAATGTTTTCTCCGTTCGTTTAAGGTTTTGTTTTTTTTCTATGCACCATTGGACGCTCACCACGCTTCGGGCTCGGTGTCTCGCTTCGCTCGGCACAGGTTACTGTTCCAAATAGTTTGTGACATGGACCCAGGGCCTTATGGGAAAGGTCCTCTCCACGAAGGGAAACTAGACGCTACCCCCTCCTAACTCCCTGTAAGTACACTGCCAGGCCCCGAACTAGGTGCAGCAGCAGTGATTACAAATAAAAAAAATGAAATATAAATAAATAATAATACATGATAGAGGATGCAGTGGGATTGCCTTTGGGGCCCCTACAAGCCACCAAGCTTATTCCCTATAATAACTGCATCCCCTGCACCCTCAGCACCCTGTATACAGTTGATAGAGAGGCCGGCCATGTCTGTCCATCCATGCCCCCTCCTGCCTGTCCATGCCCCCTCTTGTCCGTTTATACCCCCTCCTGTCTGTCCATACCCCCACCTGTCTGTCTGCCTGTCCGTCTATGCCCCCATATGGTGCTCTGTCTGTCTGTCCGTCCTCCCATGCCCCTGTCCATCCGTCTGTCTATGCCCCCCCCCGTCCGTCTATACCCCATATCGTGCTCTATCCGTCCATCTATGCCCCCTCCCACCCGTCTGTCTATACCCCTATATGGTGCTCTGTCCATCTGTCTGCTCATGTCGCAATCCGTCCATCCCCCCTGTGGTAAGAGTCTCTTTTTTGGTAAGACCAATAAGAACACTATTGCAATAGTCAATGCAGGAGATACCAAGAGCATGGATTAGACTTTTTGCTGTGTCTTGTGTATTGTCATATTTTGGATATGTTTTTTAGATGCATGTAATGATTTTGAGACAGATTCAGAGTCAAGCATGACAGTTCAGAGTCAAGCATGACACCTAGGCAGCGAGCTTGTGCGATAGGATTGATTGTAGAGGTCTCAACAGTGATAGAGATATTAGTTTGGTAACTACTATTGGCCGGTGGAAATATAATTAGCTCTATAATTAGCTCTGTTTTGTAAATACTAAGTTTGAGTTGGCGTGATGACATTCATGATGAAACAGCAGAAATCCATTCAGTGCCAGTAATAAGCACTTTATGTTAATCCTAGCACTGCCCTGTGCAATGTAGATTGTATACTGCAGTAAAGTGAGCCAACGCTAATTTTTTTTACTGTGTTTTGTCTGACATTTCCCATTTTACAACAATAAATTTGATAGTTGAAAATAATTTACATATCCATAGTATGTAATCCGCTTTTGTGCCTATATTTCTTGTGCCAATTTTGGCTTCGGACATACAGTATCAGCCAATTATTATAGGCTCAAAATCATTCCATTTCCTTCTTACCAGTATGGGGTGCGATGGAACAGGAGTGATGCTGCTGCCCGTCATATGCCATTCCAGACTGGCACATTCCGATTGAGATGGGGAATGGAAATGTCCCCTATATCTTTTAAATACACTATGCCTGTCCTACTCGTTTACTGTAAAAATCATCACTGCGGATGCTCGGAAACTCTTCCATGTGATAATGCTTTCTGTAAAAGAGTAAATTTTTTAAGGTTATCTTTCAGTCTTTATTCAAAGTATGTATTTTTGAGCTAAATTCCTTATATAAAAAAACTGCCTGCCTCAATATAATACTTTTGATTAATTTAAATTCTCACACATTATACTCACGCACTGATATTCATAAATATATTACGGTGTAATTCCACATTAATGGAGAGCAGACTGAGATAAACACAAGTGGTGATTGTAATATTGTAAGAAGTCTTTGACTCCGTAAAGGTTATATTGCCAATAATCATTACCTTGTGAAGAAGTAGTTCTAAAGTGGGCAGATCATGTATTCCTAATGCTTGACCAAGAGAAATTACAGATTATTTACTATATAACCTCATTAAGATAGGACGTCTATTATATTTTCGCTGGTACTTGCTTCTGTGCTTGGTTCCAGATTTTTTTTTTAAGTGGATATTTTTACTTTCTATTAACATTGGGAAAAAAAATATATACAGGTTGAGTATCCCTTATCCAAAATGCTTGGGACCAGAGGTATTTTGGATAGCGGATTTTTTCGTATTTTGGAATAATTGCATACCATAATGAGATATCATGGTGATGGGACCTATATCTAAGCACAGAATGCATTTATGTTACATATACACCTTATACACACAGCCTGAAAGTAATTTTAGCCAATATTTTTTATAACTTTGTGCATTAAACAAAGTGTGTGTACATTCACACAATTCATTTATGTTTCATATACACCTTATATACACAGCCTGAAGGTCATTTAATACAATATGTTTAATAACTTTGTGTATTAAACAAAGTTTGTGTACATTGAGCCATCAAAAAACAAAGGATTCACTATCTCACTCTCACTCAAAAAAGTCCGTATTTCGGAATATTCCGTATTTCGGAATATTTGGATATGGGATACTCAACCTGTATATTATTTTTTTATCTCATCTTCCCGAAGAAACTCAGCTGCCTATGGCCCTCATTCCGAGTTGATCGCTCGGTATTTTTCATCGCATCGCAGTGAAATTCCGCTTAGTACGCATGCGCAATATTCGCACTGCGACTGCGCCAAGTAATTTTACAATGGAGATAGTATTTTTACTCACGGCTTTTTCATCGCTCCGGCGATCGTAATGTGATTGACAGGAAATGGGTGTTACTGGGCGGAAACAGGCCGTTTTATGGGCGTGCGGGAAAAAACGCTACCGTTTCCGGAAAAAACGCAGGAGTGGCCGGGGAAACGGGGGAGTGTCTGGGCGAACGCTGGGTGTGTTTGTGACGTCAAACCAGGAACGACAAGCACTGACTGATCGCACAGGCAGAGTAAGTCTGAAGCTACTCTGAAACTGCTAAGTAGTTAGTAATCGCAATATTGCGAATACATCGGTCGCAATTTTAAGAAGCTAAGATTCACTCCCAGTAGGCGGCGTCTTAGCGTGTGTAACTCTGCTAAAATCGCCTTGCGAGCGATCAACTCGGAATGAGGGCCTATGTTCATTATTACATTATGCAGTTTTTTCTCCAATTCTCTTACAAAACAATAATTGTTTAGCTCATGGATCCTTTATCTGATGATTGGGTCCTCATCGTCCTCTGTTCCTGATTCATAGATGGACAAGTCGATGTTGTATGCAATGGAGCCGTTTTATTGCCACTGCGCATTCGTATAAGTTGCACAATGGTCTTGCAATGGCAATCGCAGTGAGGATTTATTTACAGATTGAGTGGCAGACAGGGAGCATTTGTTGTCAATAATGGGGGGGTAGGGGGTGACCACTAAGGGGGTCATTCCGAGTTGATCGCTAGCTGCATTTGTTCGCAGCGCAGCAATCAGGATAAAAAATGGCAGTTCTGCGCATGTGGCGCAATGCACACGTGCGATGTACGGGCACATCGACCGATGCAGTTTTGCACCTGGTCTAGCCAGGGGTGTATCTATCCATTGGCCAGGATGGCACTTGCCGGGGGCGCCACCCGGCGGTGCCACCCTCGGCCAATGGGTGGAATCCCTTAAGCCGTAGTGTCTGGAAATACCTGGTGTGCCGAGCTGCCTGTGCATTGCCTGGGATGGAGGGTGGAGGATCTCTCAGCAGGCAGTAGCGGGTGCCGGTGTCCAGCACCGCAATGCACTACAGGGAAGAAACTGAAAAAAACCTACATCTCTCAGCGGGTGGTCTTCTGTTTGCCGGCGGTCGGGCTCCCGGCGCTCAGTATACCGGCGCCGGGAGCCCGACAGCCGGCATACCGACACTTATTTTCCCTCGTGGGGGTCCACGACCCCCATAGAGGGAGAATAAAATAGTGTGGCGCGCGTAGCGCGCCACCGTGCCCGTAGCGTGGCGAGCGCAGCGAGCCCGCAAGGGGCTCATTTGCGCTCGCCAAGCTGTCGGTAAGCCGGCGGTCGGGCTCCCGGCGCCGGGATGCTGGTCGCCGGGAGCCCGACCGCCGGCCAGCCGTAGTGAACCCCTCTCAGCAACTCTTGCTGTCAGGAGCTCCCGGCGCCAAGGGCTGCTGGGAGCTGTCGTTTTTTTTTTCAGTTTCTTCACGTAGTATGGTGTGGTGCCGGACACCAACACCAGCTCAGCACAGCACAGCAGCCTCCGCTCTCCATCCCAGGCAATGCCTAGGCAGCTCGGCACACCAGGTATTGCCAGCCACTAAGGCTTTGTGCTGGGATGTTGTGGCTGGGGACTATGGCTATGTGCTAGCGTGGGAAGGGAGGGTGAGGGGACTATGGCTATGTGCTGGGAGGGGGCATATGACTATGTGCTCGGGTGGGACTAGGGCTATGTGCTGTGTGGGGAGAATATGGCTATGTATGTGCTGGGAGTGGGGAGACTACAGCTATGTGCTGGCAGTGGGGAAGATTACAGCTATGTGCTGGCAGTGGGGAAGACTACTGCTATGTGCTGAGGGGGGAAACTATGGCTAAGTGCTTGGAGGGGGGGAAGACTTTGGCTATGTGCTGAGGGGGGACTACAGCTATGTGCTGTGAGAGGGGGCACTATGGCTAAGAGCTGGGGGGGAGACTATGGCTATTTGCTGAGGGGGGACTACAGCGATATGCTGTGAGATGGGGGACTGTGGCTAAGTGCTGGGAGGGGGGAACTATGGCTATGTGCTGAGGGGGACTACAGTTATGTGCTGTGAGGGGGTGGACTATGGGTAAGTGCTTGGAGGGGGGAGACTATGGCTATGTGCTGAGGGTGGACTACTGCTATGTGCTGAGAGTGGGGGAGACTACTGCTATGTGCTAAGGGGGGACTACAGCTATGTGCTGGGAGGGAGTGGACTTTGGCTAACTGCTGGGAGGGTGGGAGACTATTACTATGTGCTGAGGGGGGACTACAGATATGTCCTGGGAGGGGGAGGGGGACTATGGCTATGTGCTTGGGAAGGTGGAGGTCTATGTGCTGGGAGGGGGACTGTAGCTATGCTGGGAGGGAACTGTTGCTATGTGATGGGAGTAGGATGGAGACCATGACTGTGTTGGGGAGGTGGAGACTATGGCTATGTGCAGGGAGGACTATGGCTACGGCTATTTACTGGGAGGGGACTATGGCTATGTGCTGGGAGGGGGAAATAACTATGTGCTGTGTTCTGGTGGGGGCTATGGCTATGTGCTGAGCGGGCAACTACAGCTATGTACATTTGAATAGGAGAGTTAGGTAGTGCGCTGCACTGCACTACTTTTCACTGCACTACTATTTGATTATACCACCTGGCCTTGGGTGGCATTGCCTTCTCGGCCAGGTCAGGCACTGCTAGTGTCTCCACAGTGTGATAAGGAATACTGTGTGGGCATAATGTGTAAAGGGAACTGCTACTGTGTGGGCATGATGTGTATAAGGGGTATTACTGTGTAGCATAATTTGTACTGGGGGTACTATTATATGGTCATGCCCCTTTCCCACAAGATCATGTCCCTTTTTCGCACTTGCACCTTCCCTATTTCAAATATGAGGGACGCCAGTCACTTTCTTTTCCAGGGGCGCCCGGACCCCTAGATACACCCCTGGGTCTAGCGATGCATTTCAGTCTCACTGGTTGCCGCAGAGTGATTGATATGAAGTGGGCGTTTCTGTGTGGCAACTGACCATTTTCAGGGAGTGGTCGGAAAAATGCAGGCGTGCCAGGGAAAACGCAGGTGTGGCTGGGCGAACGCTGGGCGGGTGTGTGACATCAAATCCGGAACTGAATAGTCTGATCGCAAGCGCTGAGTAGGTTTTCAGCTACTCTGAAACTACACAAATAATTTTTGCAGGCGCTCTGCGAAACAACCGTTCGCACTTCTGCTAAGCTAAAATACACTCCTAAGTGCAGACGAGTTATAACCAGCTTGCAACTGCGATCTTATATGCAGTTGATATGGCTCCGGCGTCTTACTTCCGATTTCCATGCTGTGTGACTATACTGTTACTCCAAAGCTTGATTATTGACCGATGTGCATTCTATGCCAGCGTCTTCGTATGCATAGCAGATCTCAGATGCCTCCTGTAGGCATCTCAGTATAAATCCAGGTGGCTGCGACATTTGCATATATAATAATCCAGGATGGTCTACCCTATCTCAGTCATGCAGCTCTTACAGCTCTGATAGATGGACGGACTGGTGGTGGCGGGGGAAACCCTACAATGCTGGACTCATAAAGTAAGCGTAACGATAAGCCTAATGGTTTCATCTGGAAAAAACAAACTAGAGATTCATTTAAAAAATGCTACTAACTTCTAGTGATGAGCGGGTTCGGATCCTCGGATTCCGACCCGCCCGAACTTCACCTTTTTTTTACACGGGTCCGAGCGACTCGGATCCTCCCGCCTTGCTCGGTTAACCCGAGCGCGCCCGAACGTCATCATCCCACTGTCGGATTCTCGTGAGACTCGGATTCTATATAAGGAGCCGCGCTTCGCCGCCGTTTTCACACGTGCATTGAGATTGATAGGGAGAGGACGTGGCTGGCGTCCTCTCCGTTATAGTAGAACACAGAGTGACTTAGTTAGTTATAATTGTGGGGAGGATTGGGGACGGGGAGCAGCTGTTAGGGAGTACAGTGCAGGGTTTTGATTATACCACCAGTGAGTTTAATCCTTTGTTTCTCTGCCTGAAAAAAACGCTCCGACCACCATATCTGTGCTCACTCAGTGTGCTGCACTGCTGCATGATATATCTGTGCTGAGTGCACTGCTCTGCTCACACTGCCTAATTGTGGGGACTGGGGAGCAGTTATAGCAGGAGTACAGTGCACAGTTTTGCTGACAGTGACCACCAGTCCAGTATACGTTTGTCTGCCTGAAAAACACTCCTGTGGTTTTTTTTTTCTTCATACTAGTTTAGCAGTCTGCTGACAGTGTCCACCAGGTCCGTTATACAGTATATTATATATATAAGCAGCAGTACGGTAGGCCACGGCTGTACCTACCTCTGTGTCGTCAGTGCATTCGTCGTCCATAAGTAATATAATACTATACTATCCATCCATCTACATTGTATACCTGTGGGGTTTTTTTCTTCATACTAGTTTAGCAGTCTGCTGACAGTGTCCACCAGGTCCGTTATACAGTATATTATATATATAAGCAGCAGTACGGTAGGCCATGGCTGTACCTACCTCTGTGTCGTCAGTGCACTCGTCGTCCATAAGTAATATAATACTATACTATCCATCCATCTACATTGTATACCTGTGGTGTTTTTTTTTTCTTCATCCTAGTTTAGCAGTCTGCTGACAGTGTCCACCAGGTCCGTTATACAGTATATTATATATATAAGCAGCAGTACGGTAGGCCACGGCTGTACCTACCTCTGTGTCGTCACTCGTCGTCCATAAGTAATATAATACTATACTATCCATCCATCTACATTGTATACCTGTGGTGTTTTTTTTTCCTTCATACTAGTTTAGCAGTCTGCTGACAGTGTCCACCAGGTCCGTTATACAGTATATTATATATATAAGCAGCAGTACGGTAGGCCACGGCTGTACCTACCTCTGTGTCGTCAGTGCACTCGTCGTCCATAAGTAATATAATATAATACTATACCATCCATCTACATTGTATACCTGTGTTGTTGTTTTTTTCTTCATACTAGTTTAGCAGTCTGCTGACAGTGTCCACCAGGTCCGTTATACAGTATATTATATATATATATATAAGCAGCAGTACGGTAGGCCACGGCTGTACCTACCTCTGTGTCGTCAGTGCACTCGTCGTCCATAAGTAATATAATACTATACTATCCATCCATCTACATTGTATACCTGTGGTGTTTTTTTTTTCTTCATCCTAGTTTAGCAGTCTGCTGACAGTGTCCACCAGGTCCGTTATACAGTATATTATATATATAAGCAGCAGTACGGTAGGCCACGGCTGTACCTACCTCTGTGTCGTCACTCGTCGTCCATAAGTAATATAATACTATACTATCCATCCATCTACATTGTATACCTGTGGTGTTTTTTTTTCCTTCATACTAGTTTAGCAGTCTGCTGACAGTGTCCACCAGGTCCGTTATACAGTATGTTATATATATAAGCAGCAGTACGGTAGGCCACGGCTGTACCTACCTCTGTGTCGTCAGTGCACTCGTCGTCCATAAGTAATATAATACTATACTATCCACCCATCTACATTGTATACCTGTGGTGGCTTTTAGTTGTGCGCAAAATATGGAGAACAAAAATGTGGAGGTTAAAAAAATAGGGAAAGATCAAGATCCACTTCCACCTCGTGCTGAAGCTGCTGCTACTAGTCATAGCCGAGACGATGAAATGCCATCAACGTCGTCTGCCAAGGCCGATGCCCAATGTCATAGTACAGAGCATGTAAAATCCAAAACACAAAAGATCAGTAAAAAAATGACCCAAAAATCAAAATTAAAAGCGTTAACTTGCCAATATGCCATTTACGACACGGAGTGGCAAGGAACGGCTGAGGCCCTGGCCTATGTTCATGGCTAGTGGTTCAGCTTCACATGAGGATGGAAGCACTCATCCTCTCGCTAGAAAAAAGAAAAGACTTGCGGCAAAAGCACAGCAAAGAACTGTGCGTTCTTCGAAATCACAAATCCCAAAGGAGAGTCCAATTGTGTCGGTTGCGATGCCTGACCTTCCCAACACTGGACGGGAAGAGCTTGCGCCTCTTTTTTTCTTTGCGTCATGTGCTGTTTGGGGAGTATTTTTTGGAAGGGCCATCCTGCGTGAGATGGGCCAGGTGTTTGTGCCGGCCACTAGGGTCGCTTAGCTTACTCACACAGCTACCTCATTGCTCCTTTTTTTTCTTTGCGTCATGTGCTGTTTGGGGAGTATTTTTTGGAAGGGCCATCCTGCCTGACACTGCAGTGCCACTCCTAGATGGGCCAGATGTTTGTGTCGGCCACTAGGGTCGCTTAGCTTACTCACACAGCTACCTCATTGCGCCTCTTTTTTTCTTTGCGTCATGTGCTGTTTGGGGAGTATTTTTTGGAAGGGCCATCCTGCCTGACACTGCAGTGCCACTCCTAGATGGGCCAGGTGTTTGTGTCGGCCACTTGTGTCGCTTAGCTTAGCCATCCAGCGACCTCGGTGCAAATTTTAGGACTAAAAATAATATTGTCAGGTGTGAGGTGTTCAGAATAGACTGGAAATGAGTGTAAATTATGGTTATTGAGGTTAATAATACTATGGGATCAAAATGACCCCCAAATTCAATGATTTAAGCTGTTTTTTAGGGTTTTTTGAAAAAAACACCCGAATCCAAAACACACCCGAATCCGACAAAAAAAATTCGGTGAGGTTTTGCCAAAACGCGTTCGAACCCAAAACACGGCCGCGGAACCGAACCCAAAACCAAAACACAAAACCCGAAAAATTTCCGGTGCACATCACTACTAACTTCACACAGTATCACACTGCCAGTCATATGCCTAATGGCTTGAATGTGTGCTCTGGTGCAAGGAGAGGGTTATGAAGTGCTCATGTAACCGAAGTAATAAAGACAAGTGCCATAAATGGACGTTTTGGACAATCTGGGCAGTTTGGATAGCTAGCCTCTCTCTCCATTCTCCATTTACAAGGGTCTTCAACCCTCCACCTCCTCTTTAACTGTGGAACCTTTACACCTCTACTTATTATGACTCTTTATGACTGTTGTACCCTCCTGTGTCACGTGTGCCTCTTCAGCAATTAGGTGCAATTTATGTTTGGTAACCAGTAGCCATGTCATCCACATTGCCTTGAACCCCATGTGACAAAGGTTGTACGCCCTTGGTTTGACCCTGATAATAACTAGTGATGTGCACCGGAAATTTTTCGGATTTTGGCTATGGATTCGGTTCCGCGGCCGTGTTTTGGATTTGGACGCGTTTTGGCAAAACCTCCCTGAAATTTTTTTGTCGGATTCGGGTGTGTTTTGGATTCTGTTTTTTTTTACAAAAAACCCTCAAAAACAGCTTAAATCATAGAATTTGGGGGTCATTTTGATCCCATAGTGTTATTAACCTCAATAACTATAATTTTCACTCATTTCCAGTCTATTCTGAACACCTCACACCTCACAATATTATTTTTTTTTAGTCCTAAAATTTGCACCGAGGTCGCTGGATTCCTAAGCTAAGCGACCCAAGTGGCCGACACAAACACCTGGCCCATCTAGGAGTGGCACTGCAGTGTCAGACAGGATGGCACTTCAAAAAAATAGTCCCCAAACAGCACATGATGCAAAGAAAAAAAGAGGCGCAATGAGGTAGCTGTGTGACTAAGCTAAGCGACCCAAGTGGCCGACACAAACACCTGGCCCATCTAGGAGTGGCACTGCAGTGTCAGACAGGATGGCACTTCAAAAAAATAGTCCCCAAACAGCACATGATGCAAATAAAAAAAGAGGCACCCCAAGGTCGCTGTGTGACTAAGCTAAGCGACACAAGTGTCCGACACAAACACCTGGCCCATCTAAGAGTGGCACTGCAGTTTTCTAGCGAGACGATGAGTGCTTCCATCCTCATGTGAAGCTGAACCACTAGCCGTGAACATAGGCCAGGGCCTCAGCCGTTCCTTGCCACTCCGTGTCGTAAATGGCATATTGGCAAGTTTACGCTTCTCCTCAGACGCTTTTAATTTTGATTTTTGGGTCATTTTACTGAACTTTTGTTTTTTGGATTTTACATGCTCTCTACTATGACATTGGGCATCGGCCTTGGCAGACGACGTTGATGGCATTTCATCGTCTCGGCCATGACTAGTGGCAGCAGCTTCAGCACGAGGTGGAAGTGGATCTTGATCTTTTCCTATTTTACCCTCCACATTTTTGTTCTCCATTTTTTAATGTGTGGAATTATATGCCAGTATCAATAGCAATGGCCTACTACTATATATACTGCGCACAACTGAAATGCACCACAGGTATGGATGGATAGTATACTTGACGACACAGAGGTAGGTAGAGCAGTGGCCTTCCGTACCGTACTGCTATATATACTGGTGGTCACTGTCAGTAAACTGCAAAACTAAAATGCACCACAGGTATAGAATCTGGATGGATAGTATACTTGATGACACAGAGGTAGGTAGAGCAGTGGCCTTCCGTACCGTACTGCTATATATACTGGTGGTCACTGTCAGCAAACTGCAAAACTAAAATGCACGACAGGTATAGAATCTAGATGAATAGTATACTTGACGACACAGGCAAAACTCTGCACTGTACTCCTCCTATATAATATACTGGTGGTCCCCAGTGCCCACAATAAAGCAGTGTGAGCACAGATATATGCAGCACACTGAGCACAGGTATGGAGTGTTTTTCAGGCAGACAACATATACTGGTGGTCACTGGTCAGCAAAACTCTGCACTGTACTCCTCCTATATAATACAGCTGCTCCCCAGTCCCCACAATTAAGCAGTGTGAGCACAGATATATGCAGCACACTGAGCACAGATATGGAGTGTTTTTCAGGCAGACAACGTATATTGGTGGTCACTGGTCAGCAAAACTCTGCACTGTACTCCTCCTATATAATACAGCTGCTCCCCAGTCCCCACAATTAAGCAGTGTGAGCACAGATATATGCAGCACACTGAGCACAGATATGGAGTATTTTTCAGGCAGACAACGTATACTGGTGGTCACTGGTCAGCAAAACTCTGCACTGTACTCCTCCTATATAACACAGCTGCTCCCCAGTCCCCACAATTAAGCAGTGTGAGCACAGATATATCAGGGTTGCCTACCCTCCCGCATTCAGCGGGAGGCTCCCGTTTTTTACATAAGTCTCCTGCTGCCCCGCAAAAGCTCCTGGTTCTCCCGGTTTATCACTCGACATGTCGAAAATGCAAACTGCGCATGCGCAAGTCCGGATTGCCAGGGGGCGGGGCCTGCACGGTAACATCATGAAGTTGATGTCATATTATTCAAACGCCAGCCGCCGATAGTCACAACCATGCGGCAGCACTCATCTAAATAATACGACGCCCACACCATGACGCCGCCCTTGTAGGTCCCGCCCCCGGCATGTGCAGCCTGCATTTTCCTGACGTCAGACACAAGGGTCCAGCCTCCACTGAGTTATGAGTACTGGCAGCTTCACCCGAAAATTGTATCCTCCGGCCCTAGCACAGTGTGCGTGTCCCAGGTCCGCATGCTCCTCCCTGCATCTGTACAGCGAGAGGAGGGCAACTGGAGCCGACACCAGCAGCAGCTGCTGATCGGGTGACTGACAGTGGGGATCGGTCACAGCAGCAATGGACACCAGCTGTGACCGGGGGAGTCAGCAACACGGAGGAGCAGAGACCCCCGGGCAGGAAAGAGGTTAGAGGTGTGTGTGTGTGTGTGTGTGTGTGTGTGTGTGTGTGTGGTGGTCGTCCTGGTGTGCACAGGAGTGAGGAGAGCTATGGGCCACCACCTGATTTATGTGGACGCATGGGAAACTAAGTGCATGGTGTCGGGACCCAGCAGAGCTGTGAACTTCCCTCCTCCTTCCTGACTCCCCTCATACTTTGCTGCTGCTGCTGCTGTCAAACTCCTGCAGGACGTCCTCCAACTTCGAGTCCTTGCTGTTCTGACTTGCCCACCTGAAGCCCCACCTCCCGTCACTGCACAGCTGTCAGTAACCAATAGGAGGCTGGAGCTCACTGACTAGCACTTGTAACACAGGCTGGGCTGGCTTGAGGAGGGGAGCTCATGGCATGTTCTGTGGTGCCCCCTCTCTGAGAGGTGCTCTCCCTCCTCCCATCGCTGCTACTTTCTGCTGGTAGTTTCTATACTTTTCACTTAGTTCTAAAAAATGTATTGTAGGCAGAATCCCCATATGCACAGCAGCACAAGTCACCTGGAAACTGCCCTGGTTATTGGTCAGTGTAGCAGCTGTCTCCATTCCTGGGTGCCCCTTTCTGTGAGACTGTCCCCACCCCCTGGCAGCAGCAGCAGCACACAGTCACAGGAGAATGGGCAGCAAGAGAGGCAGAAGAATAATCTTTGAAATGTGTACTGCTACAAAGAAAGGTAAATGTGGGTCTCTGGACCTCTTGCTAAGAAATACATTGTTAAAATAAAATGGATATTACAATTTTATACAGTGCTGTAACTAAACATTTTAGTGCTGTGTGCAAGAAACAGCATCGGAGCCCCCATCATGTTTTAACATTATTTCCCCCGCCCCGCCCCGCCCCGCCCTTTCCATGCTGTAACAAGACATTTTGGTTCCCTGTGCCAAAAACTGATTGGCACCCTACCCCATATGTTAAATAGAGCCAGCTAGTGCCCAAAAAACATGGGGTGGGGTGTTGTCTTCCAGGGAAGGGATATGGCCGCACAATACTGTAGCTTATTCACATTATGGCCCTCATTCCGAGTTGATCGCACGCTGCCACTTTTTGCATCCCGTGCGATCAACTAGGCGCCGCCTATGGGGGAGTGTATTTTTGCATAGCAAGGCTACGATCGCTTGTGCAGCCCTGCTATTGCAAAAAAGTTTCCTGCACAACAAGACCAGGGTCAGACCTACTTACCCTGTGCGATCACTTCAGCATTGCAGGTCCCGGAATTGACGTCAGACATCTGCCCTCCAAACGCCTGGACACACCTGCGTTCGGATCTCCACGCCCCGAAAACAGTGAGATGACGCCCAGATCCGCCTTCCTCCTATCAATCTTCTTGCAGTCGCTGCTGCGACCACTTTCTTAGTTGGTGGCCTCGCTGCCGTCGCCAGGCTGCGACGCGCCTGCGCAATGCTGCCGCAGCGCATGTGCAGTTCTGACCCGATCGCACAGTTGCGAAAAAGCACATCGTGCGATCGGGTCAGAATGACCCCCAATGTCTCCAGTAGTGCCACTTATTGACGTTATACACAGTATACCACAGAGTACATACAATGTCCTCTCTCTGCAGTACACCATGAAAAGTAGCCAGGAAAAAAAAGTAAATATACTGGATTTTTTTTAAGTATAACTTGTTAAAAGACAATATTATGTAGGGGATCCGGTCTCTAAAATGAGAAGTGACTTTTTTTATTGATTAAATTAGTTTATGCAAGTTTTACACACACTCTCCCGGCCAAAGCCACTTTCTTACTCACCACTATCTGCAGGACACTCATACCGCCATCTGTTCCGCCTCTACCCCAGCCACCTGCGATCTCACCCGGCAGCAGGACCCAGCGCTTACCCGGCAATGCAGGGCGCTCATATCTCCATCTGTTCCGCCTCTCCCACAGCCACCTGCGATCTCACCCGGCAGCAGGACCCAGCGCTTACCCGGCAATGCAGGGCGCTCATATCTCCATCTGTTCCGCCTCTCCCAGAGCCACCTGCGATCTCACCCGGCAGCAGGACCCAGCGCTTACCCGGCAATGCAGGGCGCTCATATCTCCATCTGTTCCGCCTCTCCCCCAGCCACCCGCGATCTCACCCGGCAGCAGGACCCAGCGCTTACCCGGCAATGCAGGGCGCTCATATCTCCATCTGTTCCGCCTCTCCCCCAGCCACCCGCGATCTCACCCGGCAGCAGGACCCAGCGCTTACCCGGCAATGCAGGGCGCTCATATCTCCATCTGTTCCGCCTCTCCCCCAGCCACCCGTGATCTCACCCGGCAGCAGGACCCATCGCTTACCCGGCAATGCAGGGCGCTCATATCTCCATCTGTTCCGCCTCTCCCCCAGCCACCCGCGATCTCACCCGGCAGCAGGACCCAGCGCTTACCCGGCAATGCAGGGTGCTCATATCTCCATCTGTTCCGCCTCTCCCCCAGCCACCCGCGATCTCACCCGGCAGCAGGACCCAGCGCTTACCCGGCAATGCAGGGCGCTCATATCTCCATCTGTTCCGCCTCTCCCCCAGCCACCCGCGATCTCACTCGGCAGCAGGACCCAGCGCTTTCTTACCAGGCTCTGCAGGGCGCTCATATCTCCATCTGTTCTGCCTCTCCCCCAGCCACCCGCGATCTCCCCCGGCAGCAGGACCCAGCACTTTCTTACCAGGCTCTGCAGGGCGCTCACACACATACCTCCATCTGTGCCGCTTCTACCCCCGGCAGGACACACAGATCGGAGCAAGTTAAAGATGGGGATTTGATGACAGGGAGCAGCAGCATGGATTTCGGCTCACATACTGGAAGCCAGCGCTGCCTGCAGTCATCTCCACATGAACTGTCACAACCAGGGCGACCAATCGGGGACACGGCGCACTATGCGCTCCCATTAATGGCACTAGATTCGCCCATAGGTGGAGCTAGATACACCCTTTGGGCGGAGCGTGACATGCCCTCTCATCGGCGCGGCGCATTCTACTACCAGCTAAAATCTCCCTCAAACTAGTTTTCAAAAGTAGGCAAGTATGAGATATATGCAGCACACTAAGCACAGATATGGCGTGTTTTTCAGGCAGACAACGTATACTGGTGGTCACTGTCAGCAAAACTCTGCACTGTACTCCTGCTATATAATACAGCTGCTCCCCAGTCCCCACAATTAAGCAGTGTGAGCACAGATATATGCAGCACACTGAGCACAGATATGGAGTGTTTTTCAGGCAGACAACGTATACTGGTGGTCACTGGTAAGCAAAACTCTGCACTGTACTCCTCCTATATAATATACTGGTGGTCCCCAGTCCCCACAATAAAGCAGTGTGAGCACAGATATATGCAGCACACTGAGCACAGATATGGAGTGTTTTTCAGGCAGACAACGTATACTGGTGGTCACTGTCAGCAAAACTCTGCACTGTACTCCTCCTATATAATACAGCTGCTCCCCAGTCCCCACAATTAAGCAGTGTGAGCACAGATATATGCAGCACACTGAGCACAGATATGGAGTGTTTTTCAGGCAGACAACGTATACTGGTGGTCACTGGTCAGCAAAACTCTGCACGTTACTCCTCCTATATAATACAGGAGCTCCCCAGTCCCCACAATTAAGCAATAAGCACTGCAGTAGCACAAATATTATTAACAAACGGAGAGGACGCCAGCCACGTCCTCTCCCTAACATTTCCAATGCACGAGTGAAAATGGCGGCGACGCGCGGCTGCTTATATAGAATCCGAATCTCGCGAGAATCCGACAGCGGGATGATGACGTTCGGGCGCGCTCGGATTAACCGAGCCATACCGGAGAATCCGAGTATGCCTCGGACCCATGTAAAATGGGTGAAGTTCGGGGGGGTTCGGTTTCCGAGGAACCGAACCCGCTCATCACTAATAATAACACCAAAATCCTTGTTTTCCACACATATACTTAAAAGTTCAGGGGTGTATTTAAAAATGTGTTTCATTTTTGTGCCTGTAAATGTACATCTCTTCTTGCCATTATTGATAGCAATAAGAAAAAACTATTCTTCTGCCAACAGCAGCAATTAATAATTTACAGCCGTTTTGGAGCAATTAACTATTTTTTTCAATAACCCTACAGATAATCCAGTGAGCTCTGTCCCAGCAAATTGGAGAAATTACTCTTTTGATGCTGGTCGAAGCAGCAAAATATAACACTTCTGGGTTCTGTCCCAGCTGTGTTCCTTCGCATGCGGGGCCTTAGGCAGAGCCGGCCATAGGCATAGGCAAACTAGGCAATTGCCTAGGGCATTTGATATGCCTAGGGGCATCAGCAGCTTCTGCTGATTAAAATGATATGCAGCATGCCTATATTCTGTGTGTAGCATTTCATATGCAGATACAGCCACAGTCTCACACAGTATATAGGCATACTGCATATCAGTTTAATCAGCTGCTTGTGCTTCCTAGCCACATAGCAATGCAAATAAGATGTATTTTCATAAAAAAGGTGCCTGACGTTAGCATTGAAGCAAGAATTATGAATTATGTATCCAAGCAGAGGCAGAGGTCACCGTGTTAGCGGCAGTGTGAGTGCTGTGTGCATGTGAGTGGGTTGGTTGTGCAGTAGTGTTCGGAATATGTGTAAGGAGCATTATGTGTGTCATGTAAAAATGCATTAATAATGTGCAACATATGTGTAAGGGGCACTATGTGTGTCATTAATGTGTATAGGGGCACTAATAATGTGCAGCAAATGTGTAGGGGGCACAATGTGTGTCATTATGTGTGTAAGGGCATTAATAATGTGCGGCATATGTGTATGGGACATTATGTGTAAAAGGGCATTAATAAAGGTTGTCATTATGTGTAAGGCCCATTATGTTTATAAGGACATTAATAATGTGTCTCATATGTGTAAGGAGCATTACGGTGCAGAATTATGTGTCTAAATGCATTACTAATGTGTGGCATTATGTGTAAGGTGCTCTACTATGTGGCATTGCGTATAGAAAGAGCACTACTGTGTCGTCTAATGTGAATAAAGAGCAATAGGGTGTGGTGTAATGTGAATAAGTAGCAATTCAGTGTGATGTAATGTGAATAAGGGGCTCTACTGTGAGGAGTAACGTTTATAAGGTAAAGTGATACTACTGTGGGATGTAATGTGAATTATGGACACTATTGCATGATCAAATGTGAATAAGGTTGCAATACTATGTGGCATAATTTGAATTGGGGTTACTATTGTGTGGCCATGCCCCTTGCCAGCAAAAACACACCCCTTCTTGGGCTGTGCGCCAAATGTGCGAACTGTTCCTATTTAAAATATAGGGGGTACAAACACCAAAATAAGGACTGCTATGGGTGAGGGGTGATGGTGCTGGGAAAGAGGTGCAAGGTCAGAGGCGGAACCAGCGGTGGTGCTAGGGGGCACCAGCCAGAATCTTGCCTAGGGCATCATATTGGTTAGGGCCGGCTCTGGCCTTAGGTCACACAAGGTCACAAATAAATTCTGAAGGAATGCAGAGATCTTAGTGGTCTATTTACTAAGCCTTGGATGGAGATAAAGTGGCTGGAGATAAAGTACTAGCCAATCACGTCCTAACTGCCATGTCACAGGCTGGGTTTGACAAATGACAGTTAAGAGGTGATTGTCTGGTACTTTATCTCCGTGCACTTTGGGGGTAATTCCAAGTTGATCGCAGCAGGATTTTTGATAGCAATTGGGCAAAACCATGTGCACTGCAGGGGAGGCAGATATAACATGTGCAGAAAGAGTTAGATTTGGGTGGGTTATTTTATTTCTGTGCATGGTAAATACTGGCTGCTTTATTTTTACACTGCAAATTAGATTGCAGATTGAACACACCCCACCCAAATCTAACTCTCTCTGCACATGTTATATCTGCCTCCCCTGCAGTGCACATGGTTTTGCCCAATTGCTAACAAAAATCCTGCTGCGATCAACTTGGAATTACCCCCTTTATCTCCATCCAAGCCTTCATAAATAGACCCCTGTGTTTGAAAAATAACAGTTAGGAGCTGTTTGGCTGGTACTTTATCTCCAGCCGCTTTATCTCTGTCCAGGGCTTAGTAACTAGACTCTTTAGTTATGTTTGTATTAGAGATGAGCGCCTGAAATTTTTCGGGTTTTGTGTTTTGGTTTTGGGTTCGGTTCCGCGGCCGTGTTTTGGGTTCGAACGCGTTTTGGCAAAACCTCACCGAATTTTTTTTGTCGGATTCGGGTGTGTTTTGGATTCGGGTGTTTTTTTCAAAAAACACTAAAAAACAGCTTAAATCATAGAATTTGGGGGTCATTTTGATCCCAAAGTATTATTAACCTCAAAAACCATAATTTCCACTCATTTTCAGTCTATTCTGAATACCTCACACCTCACAATATTATTTTTAGTCCTAAAATTTGCACCGAGGTCGCTGTGTGAGTAAGATAAGCGACCCTAGTGGCCGACACAAACACCGGGCCCATCTAGGAGTGGCACTGCAGTGTCACGCAGGATGTCCCTTCCAAAAAACCCTCCCCAAACAGCACATGACGCAAAGAAAAAAAGAGGCGCAATGAGGTAGCTGTGTGAGTAAGATTAGCGACCCTAGTGGCCGACACAAACACCGGGCCCATCTAGGAGTGGCACTGCAGTGTCACGCAGGATGTCCCTTCCAAAAAACCCTCCCCAAACAGCACATGACGCAAAGAAAAAAAGAGGCGCAATGAGGTAGCTGTGTGAGTAAGATTAGCGACCCTAGTGGCCGACACAAACACCGGGCCCATTTAGGAGTGGCACTGCAGTGTCACGCAGGATGTCCCTTCCAAAAAACCCTCCCCAATCAGCACATGATGCAAAGAAAAAGAAAAGAAAAAAGAGGTGCAAGATGGAATTGTCCTTGGGCCCTCCCACCCACCCTTATGTTGTATAAACAAAACAGGACATGCACACTTTAACCAACCCATCATTTCAGTGACAGGGTCTGCCACACGACTGTGACTGATATGACGGGTTGGTTTGGACCCCCCCAAAAAAGAAGCAATTAATCTCTCCTTGCACAAACTGGCTCTACAGAGGCAAGATGTCCACCTCATCATCACCCTCCGATATATCACCGTGTACATCCCCCTCCTCACAGATTATCAATTCGTCCCCACTGGAATCCACCATCTCAGCTCCCTGTGTACTTTGTGGAGGCAATTGCTGCTGGTCAATGTCTCCGCGGAGGAATTGATTATAATTCATTTTAATGAACATCATCTTCTCCACATTTTCTGGATGTAACCTCGTACGCCGATTGCTGACAAGGTGAGCGGCGGCACTAAACACTCTTTCGGAGTACACACTTGTGGGAGGGCAACTTAGGTAGAATAAAGCCAGTTTGTGCAAGGGCCTCCAAATTGCCTCTTTTTCCTGCCAGTATAAGTACGGACTGTGTGACGTGCCTACTTGGATGCGGTCACTCATATAATCCTCCACCATTCTATCAATGTTGAGAGAATCATATGCAGTGACAGTAGACGACATGTCCGTAATCGTTGTCAGGTCCTTCAGTCCGGACCAGATGTCAGCATCAGCAGTCGCTCCAGACTGCCCTGCATCACCGCCAGCGGGTGGGCTCGGAATTCTGAGCCTTTTCCTCGCACCCCCAGTTGCGGGAGAATGTGAAGGAGGAGATGTTGACAGGTCGCGTTCCGCTTGACTTGACAATTTTGTCACCAGCAGGTCTTTCAACCCCAGCAGACTTGTGTCTGCCGGAAAGAGAGATCCAAGGTAGGCTTTAAATCTAGGATCGAGCACGGTGGCCAAAATGTAGTGCTCTGATTTCAACAGATTGACCACCCGTGAATCCTTGTTAAGCGAATTAAGGGCTCCATCCACAAGTCCCACATGCCTAGCGGAATCGCTCCGTGTTAGCTCCTCCTTCAATGTCTCCAGCTTCTTCTGCAAAAGCCTGATGAGGGGAATGACCTGACTCAGGCTGGCAGTGTCTGAACTGACTTCACGTGTGGCAAGTTCAAAGGGCATCAGAACCTTGCACAACGTTGAAATCATTCTCCACTGCGCTTGAGACAGGTGCATTCCACCTACTATATCGTGCTCAATTGTATAGGCTTGAATGGCCTTTTGCTGCTCCTCCAACCTCTGAAGCATATAGAGGGTTGAATTCCACCTCGTTACCACTTCTTGCTTCAGATGATGGCAGGGCAGGTTCAGTAGTTTTTGGTGGTGCTCCAGTCTTCTGTACGTGGTGCCTGTACGCCGAAAGTGTCCCGCAATTCTTCTGGCCACCGACAGCATCTCTTGCACGCCCCTGTCGTTTTTTAAAAAATTCTGCACCACCAAATTCAAGGTATGTGCAAAACATGGGACGTGCTGGAATTTGCCCATATTTAATGCACACACAATATTGCTGGCGTTGTCCGATGCCACAAATCCACAGGAGAGTCCAATTGGGGTAAGCCATTCCGCGATGATCTTCCTCAGTTGCCGTAAGAGGTTTTCAGCTGTGTGCGTATTCTGGAAAGCGGTGATACAAAGCGTAGCCTGCCTAGGAAAGAGTTGGCGTTTGCGAGATGCTGCTACTGGTGCCGCCGCTGCTGTTCTTGCGGCGGGAGTCCATACATCTACCCAGTGGGCTGTCACAGTCATATAGTCCTGACCCTGCCCTGCTCCACTTGTCCACATGTCCGTGGTTAAGTGGACATTGGGTACAACTGCATTTTTTAGGACACTGGTGAGTCTTTTTCTGACGTCCGTGTACATTCTCGGTATCGCCTGCCTAGAGAAGTGGAACCTAGATGGTATTTGGTAACGGGGGCACACTGCCTCAATAAATTGTCTAGTTCCCTGTGAACTAACGGCGGATACCGGACGCACGTCTAACACCAACATAGTTGTCAAGGCCTCAGTTATCCGCTTTGCAGTAGGATGACTGCTGTGATATTTCATCTTCCTCGCAAAGGACTGTTGAACAGTCAATTGCTTACTGGAAGTAGTACAAGTGGGCTTACGACTTCCCCTCTGGGATGACCATCGACTCCCAGCGGCAACAACAGCAGCGCCAGCAGCAGTAGGCGTTACACGCAAGGATGCATCGGAGGAATCCCAGGCAGGAGAGGACTCGTCAGAATTGCCAGTGACATGGCCTGCAGGACTATTGGCATTCCTGGGGAAGGAGGAAATTGACACTGAGGGAGTTGGTGGGGTGGTTTGCGTGAGCTTGGTTACAAGAGGAAGGGATTTACTGGTCAGTGGACTGCTTCCGCTGTCACCCAAAGTTTTTGAACTTGTCACTGACTTATTATGAATGCGCTGCAGGTGACGTATAAGGGAGGATGTTCCGAGGTGGTTAACGTCCTTACCCCTACTTATTACAGCTTGACAAAGGGAACACACGGCTTGACACCTGTTGTCCGCATTTCTGGTGAAATACCTCCACACCGAAGAGCTGATTTTTTTGGTATTTTCACCTGGCATGTCAACGGCCATATTCCTCCCACGGACAACAGGTGTCTCCCCGGGTGCCTGACTTAAACAAACCACCTCACCATCAGAATCCTCCTGGTCAATTTCCTCCCCAGCGCCAGCAACACCCATATCCTTCTCATCCTGGTGTACTTCAACACTGACATCTTCAATCTGACTATCAGGAACTGGACTGCGGGTGCTCCTTCCAGCACTTGCAGGGGGCGTGCAAATGGTGGAAGGCGCATGCTCTTCACGTCCAGTGTTGGGAAGGTCAGGCATCGCAACCGACACAATTGGACTCTCCTTGTGGATTTGGGATTTCGAAGAATGCACAGTTCTTTGCTGTGCTGCTTTTGCCAGCTTGAGTCTTTTCATTTTTCTAGCGAGATGCTGAGTGCTTCCATCCTCATGTGAAGCTGAACCACTAGCCATGAACATAGGCCAGGGCCTCAGCCGTTCCTTGCCACTCCGTGTCGTAAATGGCATATTGGCAAGTTTACGCTTCTCCTCCGACAATTTTATTTTAGGTTTTGGAGTCCTTTTTTTTCTGATATTTGGTGTTTTGGATTTGACATGCTCTGTACTATGACATTGGGCATCGGCCTTGGCAGACGACGTTGCTGGCATTTCATCGTCTCGGCCATGACTAGTGGCAGCAGCTTCAGCACGAGGTGGAAGTGGATCTTGATCTTTCCCTAATTTTGGAACCTCAACATTTTTGTTCTCCATATTTTAATAGGCACAACTAAAAGGCACCTCAGGTAAACAATGGAGATGGATACTAGTATACAATTATGGACTGCCTGCCGAGTGCAGACACAGAGGTAGCCACAGCCGTGAACTACCGTACTGTACTGTGTCTGCTGCTAATATAGACTGGTTGATAAAGAGATAGTATACTCGTAACTAGTATGTATGTATAAAGAAAGAAAGAAAAAACACGGTTAGGTGGTATATACAATTATGGACGGGCTGCCGAGTGCCGACACAGAGGTAGCCACAGCCGTGAACTACCGCACTGTACTGTGTCTGCTGCTAATATATAGACTGGTTGATAAAGAGATAGTATACTCGTAACTAGTATGTATGTATAAAGAAAGAAAAAAAAACCACGGTTAGGTGGTATATACAATTATGGACGGGCTGCCGAGTGCCGACACAGAGGTAGCCACAGCCGTGAACTACCGCACTGTACTGTGTCTGCTGCTAATATAGACTGGTTGATAAAGAGATAGTATACTCGTAACTAGTATGTATGTATAAAGAAAGAAAAAAAAACCACGGTTAGGTGGTATATACAATTATGGACGGGCTGCCGAGTGCCGACACAGAGGTAGCCACAGCCGTGAACTACCGCACTGTACTGTGTCTGCTGCTAATATAGACTGGTTGATAAAGAGATAGTATACTCGTAACTAGTATGACTATAAAGAAAGAAAAAAAAACCACGGTTAGGTGGTATATACAATTATGGACGGGCTGCCGAGTGCCGACACAGAGGTAGCCACAGCCGTGAACTACCGCACTGTACTGTGTCTGCTGCTAATATATAGACTGGTTGATAAAGAGATAGTATACTCGTAACTAGTATGTATGTATAAAGAAAGAAAAAAAAACCACGGTTAGGTGGTATATACAATTATGGACGGGCTGCCGAGTGCCGACACAGAGGTAGCCACAGCCGTGAACTACCGCACTGTACTGTGTCTGCTGCTAATATAGACTGGTTGATAAAGAGATAGTATACTCGTAACTAGTATGTATGTATAAAGAAAGAAAAAAAAACCACGGTTAGGTGGTATATACAATTATGGACGGGCTGCCGAGTGCCGACACAGAGGTAGCCACAGCCGTGAACTACCGCACTGTACTGTGTCTGCTGCTAATATATAGACTGGTTGATAAAGAGATAGTATACTCGTAACTAGTATGTATGTATAAAGAAAGAAAAAAAAACCACGGTTAGGTGGTATATACAATTATGGACGGGCTGCCGAGTGCCGACACAGAGGTAGCCACAGCCGTGAACTACCGCACTGTACTGTGTCTGCTGCTAATATATAGACTGGTTGATAAAGAGATAGTATACTCGTAACTAGTATGTATGTATAAAGAAAGAAAGAAAAACCACGGTTAGGTGGTATATACAATTATGGACGGGCTGCCGAGTGCCGACACAGAGGTAGCCACAGCCGTGAACTACCGCACTGTACTGTGTCTGCTGCTAATATAGACTGGTTGATAAAGAGATAGTATACTCGTAACTAGTATGTATGTATAAAGAAAGAAAAAAAAACCACGGTTAGGTGGTATATACAATTATGGACGGGCTGCCGAGTGCCGACACAGAGGTAGCCACAGCCGTGAACTACCGCACTGTACTGTGTCTGCTGCTAATATAGACTGGTTGATAAAGAGATAGTATACTCGTAACTAGTATGTATGTATAAAGAAAGAAAAAAAAACCACGGTTAGGTGGTATATACAATTATGGACGGGCTGCCGAGTGCCGACACAGAGGTAGCCACAGCCGTGAACTACCGCACTGTACTGTGTCTGCTGCTAATATAGACTGGTTGATAAAGAGATAGTATACTCGTAACTAGTATGACTATAAAGAAAGAAAAAAAAAACACGGTTAGGTGGTATATACAATTATGGACGGGCTGCCGAGTGCCGACACAGAGGTAGCCACAGCCGTGAACTACCGCACTGTACTGTGTCTGCTGCTAATATAGACTGGTTGATAAAGAGATAGTATACTACTAATATTATATATACTGGTGGTCAGGTCACTGGTCACTAGTCAAACTGGCAGTGGCACTCCTGCAGCAAAAGTGTGCACTGTTTAATTTTAATATAATATTATGTACTCCTGGCTCCTGCTATAACCTATAACTGGCACTGCAGTGCTCCCCAGTCTCCCCCACAATTATAAGCTGTGTGAGCTGAGCACAGTCAGATATATATATACATTGATGCAGCACACTGGGCTGAGCAGTGCACACAGATATGGTATGTGACTGAGTCACTGTGTGTATCGTTTTTTTCAGGCAGAGAACGGATATATTAAATAAAACAAACAACTGCACTGTCTGGTGGTCACTGTGGTCGTCAGTCACTAAACTCTGCACTCTCTTCTACAGTATCACAGCCTCAGGTCAATCTCTCTCTCTCTCTCTCAACCCTAATCTAAATGGAGAGGACGCCAGCCACGTCCTCTCCCTATCAATCTCAATGCACGTGTGAAAATGGCGGCGACGCGCGGCTCCTTATATAGAATCCGAGTCTCGCGAGAATCCGACAGCGTCATGATGACGTTCGGGCGCGCTCGGGTTAACCGAGCAAGGCGGGAGGATCCGAGTCTGCTCGGACCCGTGAAAAAAACATGAAGTTCGTGCGGGTTCGGATTCAGAGAAACCGAACCCGCTCATCTCTAGTTTGTATCTCTTTCCACAGGAAAAAGCAGCTAACATTATTTAAGGTAACATTAGCTATCAGGGACATGCTCTGAAAAGCTAGTTTTGTTAAATTGGAGAACACTATCATTCTTAAACGGGACTGTCACTGTGGAGATGACTGTTTTCAGTGGTACGTGGATGTGAAATGATCTCTCTTGTGTTAAATACCCCCAATGTCTGACTAAATCTGAATTATTCATTTTGGGTCAAAAGCGTTACATAAATAGGCTCTATGGTGTCTTCACTAGTTGTGTGATGTGGGTCAGTATTTTCATATACAGTACAGTCTCCTTATGACCTTCACTGTGAATTCACATTGTGTAATACCATATTCTATAGCAGATTCCAACAAGCATTGTGTGTATCTTTAAAGGTCAGTTGTTTAATAGAATAGTGCAGTTAGCCTGAAGCAGTGTATTTGTTCTAGCAAGATGGAGAGAAAAACAAGTAATATATACAGTATCTGGTTGTTGTCTAGTGACTGCCGCTGATAGTGAAACATGAGAAGAAGGGTAGAATCAACTTCTATGGTTCTCTAGTCCCCCCCCCCTCCCCCTCCCCCAAGAAAATGCACCATGCTACTGAAGCTACTGTAATGTAGGATGAGGTTTACCTTTTCTCAATAAAAAGGCTTTGTAGTCTCTCCACATTCTCACAAAACAGCACAGGTTTGCCAAACACTGGTGCCAGGTTCCGAATGGCAATATCCTTGTTTTATACATATGAAAATTGATGTACATTGTATTTGACAATATCTGTCTTTCTAAATTGATTTACACTAGGCTTGGTGCAGCTTGTCTTTCCTAACCTTTCTAGAGTCTAGGAGAGGCAGCCATCTTGTATTTATTATGGTCTTATTTTTATATTGTTTACATGCAGCACTAGTAGAGTATCACTGTGCGCTACAAACCTGTTGTTTCCATTCACATATATTTATGGGCCGTTACAATTCAGCGCAATGTGAATAACACCAGGAAGGAGGTCCCAAAGCTATTTAATTCAGCATGCTGTTATGTCGGAGAATGCTGGTACTCACGCCTTAAGCTGGGTGTTAAGTGCCCCACCACGATGCTATCTGCGCCACGCTAAGGCACAGAACAGCATCGCGGGCATTAGTTTTGACGGATTTCTGTTTGCACCTCAGGAGGGCTGTGAGCAGAAGTCATGCAGTCAGACTTAACAGTGTGCTGAATTTTCTGGGACCTCCTTCTAAGCACTATTAACAGCACGCTGAATTGAATCGACCCCCATGTTTGTTATGAATGGTATGAACAAACATGCTAGGTAGCACCAACTGCTTTTTCCAGACTCTTTGTACTTCAAAAATGCTCAATGTTCTGTTGTTGGTGCGGCAAGCTGTTTTAAAAGTGCTATAGTGACATGGAATTTAGTATAGAAAGAAAGTAAAAAAATGTTTATTTATTTTTTACAAGTGTGAAAGTTGGGTGCCTATATGTGAGAGTG
Organism: Pseudophryne corroboree; assembly: GCF_028390025.1. NCBI lineage: Eukaryota > Metazoa > Chordata > Amphibia > Anura > Myobatrachidae > Pseudophryne > Pseudophryne corroboree. The sequence goes on along the minus strand of NC_086446.1, from coordinate 205,643,951 downwards.
TTTCATATCTAGCACTCGTTACAGTTCATTTGAGAAGTGTGTTATTTTTTAATGCTTAATCCTTGATGAAGCCACATATGCTAACACATTTTAATTAAAATGAGTAGTTTTTTTCTTTATTGGTATTTACCAATACATAGGTAGGGCATATTTCCTCAGATTTTTACTTTGCTTTATGCGGTAAACAGATATTTTATTAACAAATTTGAATTTGAAAAAATATTCTTTTATAAACTGGTAACTCAACGTTTCTGAATAACTCCTGACCGCTACCTGTAGATACCTGCTACCTTTCCCAGCCATAATTGTAGACTAATAGTTATTAGCCTTCTATATAAAAACACTTCTCGTCAGCAGGGGACTTAGACAAAGTTGTGTCTGACATTTTTGCAATGGTTTTGCAGTCAACCTAGTTCAGTTTTGTGTCTCTCTCAATTCCCAGGTTTAGCATCTTAATTGATTTCCTTGTTCGGTGCCCTCCCCTGGGTGCCGAGTCTCCAGCTGTGCTTAAGGAGAGCAAAATATTTGCCAATTTCTTTAGCGTTTAAAAGAAAATTGAATTCGTTATCAACATTGGAACAAGGGGAAATAAGAGACGATTGTGAGACAGTAAATAGCAAAGTAATCACGCCATATTCCAAATTGCCTGGAAAGTTTAATGTAAATGGCCTCTGTTGCGTATGCTTGTCCCTTTTAAATATTATCAATTCATCTCTTTTCAATAAGGTTAAAAGAAAACCTAGAATAAATTATATAGAGCTGTCATAGATTTAAGTGTCTCTTTTTTTTTGTGTGTGTAACATAACACAGATCTGACAGGAGACTGTAATGGTTTACTGCTAGAAAATTATAATACCTGGCTTTAACCCTTTAATGTTCACAGCATTTTCCAATCCTAGCATTGGCTGAACGGAATTTTTAGCAATTATTGAATTTATAGTAAACATTTTTTTGCCTTTTTCTTCAAACAGCATATGTCTCTAAATCTATTAAAAGTGAGAGCTTTGGGGCTGATTCAGGTTGAATCGCAATAAGCGATCCAACTGCAAAAATTGCTAAAAAGATGCGGGCGCAAGGATACGAATGCCTCTGCCTCTCAATCAGGCAGAGGCATTCGCTGGGCATGGGGGGTCAACGTTCCATTTCCTAGATGGAGCGCTGCGGAGGCAGGGAAACAATGGCGCCATCAAAAAGGGGGAGTGGCGTGGCCGTGATCGTGGTAGGTGCATGACAACACACGCAGCCGCCGCAATAAAAAAGATGGCGGCGGGCCTCCTATCGGCGCAGCCGAGCTGCGGCGGCAGAAGGCAACCCTAATTTCTGTCATTAAGCAGAAATTGTGGTGCGATCGCAATTTCTGCTTGATCAAAGGGCGGGGGGGGGAGCGGGCAGCATTTTGGCGGCCTTGCACTGCGACAGGCGGCCCCCAGCATGCGCTCACAAGGATTGCAAATTCTGATACTTACCAGAATTTGCAAAACAACCTGAATCAGGCCCTTTGTTCACTAATGGAAAAAAATATAACAAAACCTGTTCACATCAATGGTTATGCCAATTGACTTGATCGACCTTATTCTGCACAAATTTTTTTCCACTTAATTCTGCAAAATATTCCTGACCCCCTAGTCATATGTATCCATCACCTTTGTATATGTACAGGCCCGGCGCTACCCACTCAGCAAAGGGAAGCAAAGCAGGTAGACACCAGGGTGGAGAGGCGCTCTGCATCTCCGCTGCTGCGCCTGGGCCCTCTGCTGCTGCTGCCGGCTGCTGTGCCAGTCACACCGTTTCACAGGCAATGGCGAAGGCAGCTTGAAGCTTCCCCCTACCCCCTGCAGTGTCCTTCCGAGTCCTGATCTCTGGCCGAAAAGGGGGATGAGCTACACAACACTGAGGGGCGGAGCTACACAGGACCAGGCTGAAGAGAACAGAAACTGCTACAAATCCAGCCAGCCACATAGTATGCTGAAGGAGTGTGAGTGAGAAAGTATGTGTGTGTATTTGTGTGTGTGTGTGTGTGTGTGTGTGTGTGTGTATATATCTATGTGTATGTGTAGCTACAGTATGTGTGTGTGTGTATATGTGTGTGTGTATCTATGTGTATGTGTGTGTGTGTGTGGAAGGCAGAGTATAGGGCACTGTGGGGCAATGTGTATCTGGCACTATATATATTTGTAGATGTTGATCATGTCCCCTTTTAGTCTTCTCTTTTCCAATGTAAACATGCCTAGCCTTGCAAGCCTTTCCTCGTATTCCAGCACCTCCATGCCCTTGATTAGTTTGGTCGCCCGCCTCTGAACCTTTTCTACTCCATGTATCCTTTTTGTAATATGGTGCCCAAAATTGCACACAGTATTCAAGATGTGGCCTCACTAGTGATTTATATAATGTGAGTATAATACTCTCGTTCCTTGCATCAATTCCCCATTTTATGCATGCTAATATCTTATTAGCCTTCTTTGCTGCATTCCTACTTTGGGTACTGCTGCTTAATTTGTTATCTATGTGAACCCCTAAGTCTTTTTCCAGTACAGAATCCCTTAATATTACCCCATTTAGTATGTAGGTGTTATTTTTGGTCTTGCCCCCACAGTGCATTACCTTACACTTGTCTGTGTTAAATCTCATTCTCCATTTTGCTGCCCATGCTTCCAGTTTAGTTAAGTCGTTCTTACACAATTTGGTATCGTCTGCGAAAATTGACACCAAGCTCTCTAGACCTACTGTTAGGTCGTTGATGAAAATGTTGAACAAAAGTGGTCCAAGTACAGACCCTTGTGGCACACCACTTAGTACTTTAGTCCAATTTGAAAATGATCTATTGACCACAACGTGCTGCTCCCTAAAAGTGTAAAGCATATACTTTTATTTTGTGATTTTTTTTTCTTTAATATACTAAACTGACAAGTTTTAAATATCCTTTGAATTAAATGACAGCTCTTTTGCAACACAACAAACTGATATTTGAGACCGGTCTATTTAAATTTTAAATAGTTGTATTTTGACATCAGGATCTGGCTGCACTGTAATGACAGTGCATGGAAAGTGATTTACAAAGAGGTTTTAATCCCAAAACAGGAAAAGGTATGTCCTTTATTACATGGTGGTTATCCTCTTGTGCTACTATGTGACATGATGTACCAATAAATGTCTACCCAGAATGCTTTGCCTTTAATAATTCTACACCATAGTACATTCATTGTAATAATGAACAGTTGGAAAACATTTATTAAATGCCATTTTTATGCTTCTAAGGTAAGTGATAGGTGCGATGAAGAATATATTTAAAATATCATAAAGATCATTGTAGTTGATTTATAGCTCCCAGAACAGACTTTGACCTTAATCTTTCAGTGTTTTTGAAATGACAAAAATCATGGGAGACATAAGAGAAGTGTGATTGAGATGTTGGCCTGATGATTGTGTAGGTCATTTGGTATGTAAGATGCTTGGCTTGCCTTTTAAGCGAACAACACAAAGCTGTGCATTATATACCATGAATTTGTCACTTGCAGACTTTATTCATTGTATTGAGTTCCAATAAACTTTAAAATTACCTACTTAAGATGTCACCTTGGTAGGAAACAAAACATAAGTTTAGTTGAAAGTATACTTTTTTATGATTTATTTTATACCTTAATTTAAGTAAAAAAACAAACTGGTTATTGCTAGAGCTCTTTTAGTGTGTGTGTGTGTGTGTGTGTGTGTGTGTGTGTGTGTGTGTGTGTGTGTGTGTGTGTGTGTGTGTGTGTGTGTGTGTGTTATGGTTTCCCATTGATGCTACACTTTACAGATCTTGCTAGTAGAGAGATTTGCTGCCAGTTATCTAGTAACCAGAGGCAGTGCCATACGTAGATCACTTTGGTCACCTACTACAACTGGTGATACAGCAACAGGGATAGCACCACTGTTTTTCAAATACAGGCCCCTATTTATCAAGCCTAGGAGAGTGATAAATAGCACAGTGATAAAGTACCAACCAATCAGCTCCTAACTTCCATGTCATAGGCTGTGTCTGAAAAATGACAGTTAGGAGCTGATTGGTTGGTACTTTATCACCATGCTATTTATCACTCTACAAGGCTTGATAAATCTGGGCTATAGATAGCCAACATTCCTTTGGAGATTTAGAGCTTTTTGATAGCCTCCGCTATACTTGAGCTCTTTGCTCTTTACTGACAGTGTACATTAAGATATTACTGTTATCAGCCCTTTGCACAGCAGAAAATAAATGGGGGGAGAAGTATCAAGATGTGTCTTTCCGTAGTGCTAAGTGATATACAGCATTGCAGCAATGAATAAATAAGTGGGTCCCCTTCAGCGATATCTGTTCCTCTGTATTGTACCAGCATAGTGCTGATGCCATGCATATTGGCTACTGGGCAGCCCTAATGTGAATGCATGAACACATTGGCAAAAGTATCCAGAAATGGCACTAGAGCTTTGTGTAACTCTGTGGGCCATATTCAATAGCTGTCGGAAGCTGCCATCTTGTCGGAAAGCCGGCAGCTTCCGACAGATTGCTGAGGGAAGGGGTTCCGACCTATTGAAAGAGGGCACTTTTTTTCCGACAAGTTGGGAATTCCAGACTTGTCGGAGAACACGTGGATCGGCGGAATAGGCACCAATCTGCGTGCTTCTGTCAGAAACGGGGCCAAATCCAACAGGTTTTGGCACCCTTTCCGACAATCTCAATCCGACTTTAAAAAAAGTTGGATTGAGCACGGCGACCCCCCCAGCCAGGTTTCTCACTTCCGGCAGCACCTCCCCTCCCTCCCTCCGCCGCAGTCAGCTCCCCCCGCCGGCCGCAACCGCAGTCAACTCCCCCGCTGCCGCTGTCAGCGCACCCGGCAGCCGCTGACAGCAGCAGCAGGACACCGGGAACCGACAAATCCAACAGTCGGATTTGGCTTAAATCTGACAGTCGGATTTGGCCATTCATTGAATAGCCCTTGTCCGATACATTCCGACACTTATTGAATATACCCCTGTGTGTTACTCGATAAGCGGCAAAAAGCTCAGCTGTTGATTGATTTGTAAGTTGCCAGTATGTTCTGCGCCATAGCTTGAAATGGAGGTGGCATAATTAGGAGAAAGCAAAGGCACCACTGAATAAGTCTCTAAGTTCTGCATGGACTGGCTTTTATTACATGTGAAGAAACAGGAATAACCCCTTTTATTTAGCCAAAGGGGATATCACTACTTAATACATTAGGGTTGTGTGCGAAATGTTTACTGTCATAATGTCAACATTTATCATATAGACAGCAATGAAATATTGACATGGCAGAATGTCAACATTTGATCCTGGTGGCCCAGCGTGGACTTACCTTCTCCTGGTGGCTGCTACAGATATCCTATGAAAGAGGAATGTAAATATTTCCCTTACCTTGTTTATCATCATCATCATTGTTTATTTATATAACACCACATAACTCCACATGGATTGTCCATATTGATACTCTATATTTAAGAATCTCACAATTTTCATCTACAGTATGTGCTTAATTTGGTACAAAAAACATCCTAATAATTATTACAATTAACAGAAATTGTTCCTGGGCAAGTAGCAGAAAGATATTGTACAAGATTTCCAGATCAGTAAAATAAGTCTTGCAGAGAGGTCAAGAGAATGATAAATAGTTGAGTAGGAATGTGGAAACTCTACAGAAATAGTCAAATTTGCAAAAAAAACAAAGTGTAGAACGCTTATTCTAGATGTAATGTAGAGTATACTGTATAGAATATTTGAGCATTAGACTAAAAATAAGACAAATCTCAAATTGAAATTCATGTAAAAATTTTAAATAACATGACTTAATATATTTGTATACAGAACCTTTGGCTTTTTCTGTGTGTTCTAAAAGAAAAAAAAGCTGAGCCCGACGGGAAGCTAGGTTGTGTATTGTGTAGAGATGAGCGCCTGAAATTTTTCGGGTTTTGTGTTTTGGTTTTGGGTTCGGTTCCGCGGCCGTGTTTTGGGTTCGAACGCGTTTTGGCAAAACCTCACCGAATTATTTTTGTCGGATTCGGGTGTGTTTTGGATTCGGGTGTTTTTTTCAAAAAACCCTAAAAAACAGCTTAAATCATAGAATTTGGGGGTAATTTTGATCCCAAAGTATTATTAACCTCAAAAAACATAATTTACACTCATTTTCAGCCTATTCTGAACACATCACACCTCACAATATTATTTTTAGTCCTAAAATTTGCACCGAGGTCGCTGTGTGAGTAAGATAAGCGACCCTAGTGGCCGACACAAACACCGGGCCCATCTAGGAGTGGCACTGCAGTGTCACGCAGGATGTCCCTTCCAAAAAACCATCCCCAAACAGCACATGACGCAAAGAAAAAAAGAGGCGCAATGAGGTAGCTGTGTGAGTAAGATTAGCGACCCTAGTGGCCGACACAAACACCGGGCCCATCTAGGAGTGGCACTGCAGTGTCACGCAGGATGTCCCTTCCAAAAAACCCTCCCCAAACAGCACATGACGCAAAGAAAAAAAGAGGCGCAATGAGGTAGCTGACTGTGTGAGAAAGATAAGCGACCCTAGTGGCCGACACAAACACCGGGCCCATCTAGGAGTGGCACTGCAGTGTCACGCAGGATGTCCCTTCCAAAAAACCCTCCCCAAACAGCACATGACGCAAAGAAAAAAAGAGGCGCAATGAGGTAGCTGACTGTGTGAGTAAGATTAGCGACCCTAGTGGCCGACACAAACACCGGGCACATCTAGGAGTGGCACTGCAGTGTCACGCAGGATGTCCCTTCCAAAAAACCCTCCCCAAACAGCACATGACGCAAAGAAAAAAAGAGGCGCAATGAGGTAGCTGTGTGAGTAAGATTAGCGACCCTAGTGGCCGACACAAACACCGGGCCCATCTAGGAGTGGCACTGCAGTGTCACGCAGGATGTCCCTTCCAAAAAACCCTCCCCAATCAGCACATGATGCAAAGAAAAAGAAAAGAAAAAAGAGGTGCAAGATGGAATTATCCTTGGGCCCTCCCACCCACCCTTATGTTGTATAAACAAAACAGGACATGCACACTTTAACCAACCCATCATTTCAGTGACAGGGTCTGCCACACGACTGTGACTGATATGACGGGTTGGTTTGGACCCCCCCCAAAAAAGAAGCAATTAATCTCTCCTTGCACAAACTGGCTCTACAGAGGCAAGATGTCCACCTCATCTTCACCCTCCGATATATCACCGTGTACATCCCCCTCCTCACAGATTATCAATTCGTCCCCACTGGAATCCACCATCTCAGCTCCCTGTGTACTTTGTGGAGGCAATTGCTGCTGGTCAATGTCTCCGCGGAGGAATTGATTATAATTCATTTTAATGAACATCATCTTCTCCACATTTTCTGGATGTAACCTCGTACGCCGATTGCTGACAAGGTGAGCGGCGGCACTAAACACTCTTTCGGAGTACACACTTGTGGGAGGGCAACTTAGGTAGAATAAAGCCAGTTTGTGCAAGGGCCTCCAAATTGCCTCTTTTTCCTGCCAGTATAAGTACGGACTGTGTGACGTGCCTACTTGGATGCGGTCACTCATATAATCCTCCACCATTCTATCAATGTTGAGAGAATCATATGCAGTGACAGTAGACGACATGTCCGTAATCGTTGTCAGGTCCTTCAGTCCGGACCAGATGTCAGCATCAGCAGTCGCTCCAGACTGCCCTGCATCACCGCCAGCGGGTGGGCTCGGAATTCTGAGCCTTTTCCTCGCACCCCCAGTTGCGGGAGAATGTGAAGGAGGAGATGTTGACAGGTCGCGTTCCGCTTGACTTGACAATTTTGTCACCAGCAGGTCTTTCAACCCCAGCAGACCTGTGTCTGCCGGAAAGAGAGATCCAAGGTAGGCTTTAAATCTAGGATCGAGCACGGTGGCCAAAATGTAGTGCTCTGATTTCAACAGATTGACCACCCGTGAATCCTTGTTAAGCGAATTAAGGGCTGCATCCACAAGTCCCACATGCCTAGCGGAATCGCTCCGTGTTAGCTCCTTCTTCAATGCCTCCAGCTTCTTCTGCAAAAGCCTGATGAGGGGAATGACCTGACTCAGGCTGGCAGTGTCTGAACTGACTTCACGTGTGGCAAGTTCAAAGGGCATCAGAACCTTGCACAACGTTGAAATCATTCTCCACTGCACTTGAGACAGGTGCATTCCACCTACTATATCGTGCTCAATTGTATAGGCTTGAATGGCCTTTTGCTGCTCCTCCAACCTCTGAAGCATATAGAGGGTTGAATTCCACCTCGTTACCACTTCTTGCTTCAGATGATGGCAGGGCAGGTTCAGTAGTTTTTGGTGGTGCTCCAGTTTTCTGTACGTGGTGCCTGTACGCCGAAAGTGTCCCGCAATTCTTCTGGCCACCGACAGCATCTCTTGCACGCCCCTGTCGTTTTTTAAAAAATTCTGCACCACCAAATTCAAGGTATGTGCAAAACATGGGACGTGCTGGAATTGGCCCAGATTTAATGCACACACAATATTGCTGGCGTTGTCCGATGCCACAAATCCACAGGAGAGTCCAATTGGGGTAAGCCATTCCGCGATGATCTTCCTCAGTTGCCGTAAGAGGTTTTCAGCTGTGTGCGTATTCTGGAAAGCGGTGATACAAAGCGTAGCCTGCCTAGGAAAGAGTTGGCGTTTGCGAGATGCTGCTACTGGTGCCGCCGCTGCTGTTCTTGCGGCGGGAGTCCATACATCTACCCAGTGGGCTGTCACAGTCATATAGTCCTGACCCTGCCCTGCTCCACTTGTCCACATGTCCGTGGTTAAGTGGACATTGGGTACAGCTGCATTTTTTAGGACACTGGTGACTCTTTTTCTGAGGTCTGTGTACATTTTCGGTATCGCCTGCCTAGAGAAATGGAACCTAGATGGTATTTGGTACCGGGGACACAGTACCTCCAACAAGTCTCTAGTTGGCTCTGCAGTAATGATGGATACCGGAACCACGTTTCTCACCACCCAGGATGCCAAGGCCTCAGTTATCCGCTTTGCAGTAGGATGACTGCTGTGATATTTCATCTTCCTCGCAAAGGACTGTTGAACAGTCAATTGCTTACTGGAAGTAGTACAAGTGGGCTTACGACTTCCCCTCTGGGATGACCATCGACTCCCAGCGGCAACAACAGCAGCGCCAGCAGCAGTAGGCGTTACACGCAAGGATGCATCGGAGGAATCCCAGGCAGGAGAGGACTCGTCAGACTTGCCAGTGACATGGCCTGCAGGACTATTGGCATTCCTGGGGAAGGAGGAAATTGACACTGAGGGAGTTGGTGGGGTGGTTTGCGTGAGCTTGGTTACAAGAGGAAGGGATTTACTGGTCAGTGGACTGCTTCCGCTGTCACCCAAAGTTTTTGAACTTGTCACTGACTTATTATGAATGCGCTGCAGGTGACGTATAAGGGAGGATGTTCCGAGGTGGTTAACGTCCTTACCCCTACTTATTACAGCTTGACAAAGGGAACACACGGCTTGACACCTGTTGTCCGCATTTCTGGTGAAATACCTCCACACCGAAGAGCTGATTTTTTTGGTATTTTCACCTGGCATGTCAACGGCCATATTCCTCCCACGGACAACAGGTGTCTCCCCGGGTGCCTGACTTAAACAAACCACCTCACCATCAGAATCCTCCTGGTCAATTTCCTCCCCAGCGCCAGCAACACCCATATCCTCCTCATCCTGGTGTACTTCAACACTGACATCTTCAATCTGACTATCAGGAACTGGACTGCGGGTGCTCCTTCCAGCACTTGCAGGGGGCGTGCAAATGGTGGAAGGCGCATGCTCTTCACCTCCAGTGTTGGGAAGGTCAGGCATCGCAACCGACACAATTGGACTCTCCTTGTGGATTTGGGATTTCGAAGAACGCACAGTTCTTTGCGGTGCTTTTGCCAGCTTGAGTCTTTTCAGTTTTCTAGCGAGAGGCTGAGTGCTTCCATCCTCATGTGAAGCTGAACCACTAGCCATGAACATAGGCCAGGGCCTCAGCCGTTCCTTGCCACTCCGTGTGGTAAATGGCATATTGGCAAGTTTACGCTTCTCCTCCGACAATTTTATTTTAGGTTTTGGAGTCCTTTTTTTTCTGATATTTGGTGTTTTGGATTTGACATGCTCTGTACTATGACATTGGGCATCGGCCTTGGCAGACGACGTTGCTGGCATTTCATCGTCTCGGCCATGACTAGTGGCAGCAGCTTCAGCACGAGGTGGAAGTGGATCTTGATCTTTCCCTAATTTTGGAACCTCAACTTTTTTGTTCTCCATATTTTATAGGCAGAACTAAAAGGCACCTCAGGTAAACAATGGAGATGGATGGATTGGATACTAGTATTGGATACCTGCCGACTGCCGACACAGAGGTAGCCACAGCCGTGAACTACCGCACTGTACACTGGTTGATAAAGAGATAGTAGTATACTCGTAACAACTAGTATGACACTATGACGACGGTATAAAGAATGAAAAAAAAACCACGGTTAGGTGGTATATATTATAATAATAATACAATTATGGATGGACGGACTGCCTGCCGACTGCCGACACAGAGGTAGCCACAGCCGTGAACTACCGCACTGTACACTGGTTGATAAAGAGATAGTAGTATACTCGTAACAACTAGTATGACACTATGACGACGGTATAAAGGATGAAAAAAAAACCACGGTTAGGTGGTATATATTATAATAATAATACAATTATGGATGGACGGACTGCCTGCCGACTGCCGACACAGAGGTAGCCACAGCCGTGAACTACCGCACTGTACACTGGTTGATAAAGAGATAGTAGTATACTCGTAACAACTAGTATGACACTATGACGGTATAAAGAATGAAAAAAAAACCACGGTTAGGTGGTATATATTATAATAATAATACAATTATGGATGGACGGACTGCCTGCCGACTGCCGACACAGAGGTAGCCACAGCCGTGAACTACCGCACTGTACACTGGTTGATAAAGAGATAGTAGTATACTCGTAACAACTAGTATGACACTATGACGACGGTATAAAGAATGAAAAAAAAACCACGGTTAGGTGGTATATATTATAATAATAATACAATTATGGATGGACGGACTGCCTGCCGACTGCCGACACAGAGGTAGCCACAGCCGTGAACTACCGCACTGTACACTGGTTGATAAAGAGATAGTAGTATACTCGTAACAACTAGTATGACACTATGACGACGGTATAAAGAATGAAAAAAAAAACCACGGTTAGGTGGTATATATTATAATAATAATACAATTATGGATGGACGGACTGCCTGCCGACTGCCGACACAGAGGTAGCCACAGCCGTGAACTACCGCACTGTACACTGGTTGATAAAGAGATAGTAGTATACTCGTAACAACTAGTATGACACTATGACGGTATAAAGAATGAAAAAAAAACCACGGTTAGGTGGTATATATTATAATAATAATACAATTATGGATGGACGGACTGCCTGCCGACTGCCGACACAGAGGTAGCCACAGCCGTGAACTACCGCACTGTACACTGGTTGATAAAGAGATAGTAGTATACTCGTAACAACTAGTATGACACTATGACGGTATAAAGAATGAAAAAAAAACCACGGTTAGGTGGTATATATTATAATAATAATACAATTATGGATGGACGGACTGCCTGCCGACTGCCGACACAGAGGTAGCCACAGCCGTGAACTACCGCACTGTACACTGGTTGATAAAGAGATAGTAGTATACTCGTAACAACTAGTATGACACTATGACGACGGTATAAAGAAAGAAAAAAAAATACCACGGTTAGGTGGTATATATTGTAATACAATTATGGATGGACGGACTGCCTGCCGAGTTCCGACTGCCGACACAGAGGTAGCCACAGCCGTGAACTACCGCACTGTACTGTGTCTGCTGCTAATATAGACTGGTTGATAAAGAGATAGTATACAATACATACAACAATATACTACTATACTGGTGGTCAGGCACTGGTCACCACTAGTCACACTGGCAGTGGCACTCCTGCAGCAAAAGTGTGCACTGTTTAATTTTAAATTAATATAATATTATGTACTCCTGGGGGCTCCTGCTATAACAACCTGCAGTGCTCCCCAGTCTCCCCCACAATTATTATAAGCTTTGCCTTTTATACATTGATGTGCAGCACACTGGGCTGAGCTGAGTGCACACAGACTGAGTCACACTGTGTGACTGGCTGCTGCTGTGTATCGTTTTTTTTCAGGCAGAGAACGGATATAGCAGAGAACGGATATATTAAAATAAATAAAAGTTAACTAACAACAACTGCACTGGTCACTGTGGTAAACTCTGTCTGACTCTGCACAATCTCTCTCTCTCTTCTAATCTAATTTCTAATGGAGAGGACGCCAGCCACGTCCTCTCCCTATCAATCTCAATGCACGTGTGAAAATGGCGGCGACGCGCGGCTCCTTATATAGAATCCGAGTCTCGCGAGAATCCGACAGCGTCATGATGACGTTCGGGCGCGCTCGGGTTAACCGAGCAAGGCGGGAGGATCCGAGTCTGCTCGGACCCGTGAAAAAAACATGAAGTTCGTGCGGGTTCGGTTTCAGAGAAACCGAACCCGCTCATCTCTAGTATTGTGTCAGCGGTATAATTGTCACTTAAGTACAGGCATAAAAATAGTGCTTTGCTTTTTCACAAATAGCTGCTTTGATTTTAATTAGCAGCTATGTGTGCTAACAAGTTAACAAAAACATTGCTACTTAGCTAATACAATGCAATTAAACATCATTTGGGTTATCTTTTCTTTTACTGATATTAACCTCATGCCTTGCTGTCAGTTTAGATATATGAAACTTTTGTGCCAAACTTTGTGTTTATTCGTTTTGGATATTAGCTTTATACTCATGGGTAATTTCAGTTCCTGGTGGGTTTTGCTTGCAATTTGGTCATTAATAAAATAACATGGTAATGATTTTGTGGCTGCAGCAAATGATGCAACTGTACAGTATTACAAGAAAGAGCAGATATGAAGGACATAATAGGAGAAAAAAAAATGAAAGAAGACAAAAAGAGCTGTACAGCAAGTGCCTGAAGTCAGAGCCACTATTTCTACCTCTCTCTGGTGTCGTCACATTTCTTCTTTTATAGCAATGCCACACATGGTGCAATGAGTCCTAGCCATTCCAATTCCATTTCATTAAGCAATGTGTATATGGTTGCTCTGTACTCCCTCTCACTTCCACACTGGTAAACAATAATATGCCCCTTGACTTAATAGTCTCACAGAATTTGCTATTTTATCCAATCCAAATAGGATTGGCATTGAGAGAGGGGGAAGCATACTCTTTGCCTGGGCTTGTAGGAGGGGCCCAGGTGTTCCCCCCTTCCCTCAGCACAGTGGCAGCTGAGAGGGAGAAGAGTGTTGCTGGTTTACAGACCGCAGCCATGCTCTCCAGCCCAGTGCGGTGGCTGTGGAGGGTCCATGGAGACTGCTGTCACTTAGAAGCAGCACTCTCCACTCTTCCTACATGATTTGTGGGGGAAGGCGGAGCGATCACACTGATGGCCTTCCCATCTGGATCTGCCCCTGCCTGCACAGTGTGTGGCGCACCCAGCACCACACATTTTTTCTCTCATTTTTTTGTAGGGGGTGGGACCGTGCCTCCATGGTTTGGCCATGCCCCACAGTACATGGACCTTTCACCACTCTCGACAGCCCTGCCAATGAAATTACATTTTGATCTGTTAGGATGGGGCATGCATGGTGTTGTTGGCAGCTGATATATTGTGTATTAGATTTGATGACCATTTCTGTGTTTAAGACACATATATATGTGGTGCTTTTTGTGTGCCTTTGGATAATGAATCCACAAATATATATTTGTTATGCTAACTTAATCACCATATGCAATGTACAAATTGATGTCTATCTTTTTAATGTTCAAAAGTGTAGATTAGCATAGAATAGGTTATGGATATACTTTAATAAAAAGTCAAGATATCTAACATGTTTAAAATGGGTTCTGTACCTAAGGCATTAACTATTGGCTTAATAGTATCTTCTGACACCTTAGGCAAGGCATGGGCAATCTTATTTTAGGCACTTTCCTTAAATACACTACTTGGCAAAAAGTATTTGGACACTCTGGGTGGTGTGTTTGGTCATTTTAGCCACATCCATTGCTTACAGGTGTATTATATCAGGCATATGCAACTTCCATGGTCAAACAGCAGTAGAAGGGGTGGTACAGAAAAGCTCAGTGACTTTCAACATGGCACTGTGATAGGGTGCGGCCTTTCCAACCATTCCGTTTGTAAATGTATGCCCTTTGAGAACTGTCTTGGTCAGTTGTGCTGTTATTGGGGGTCATTCCGAGTTGGACGCTCGCAAAGCCGCCGCCTACTGGGAGTGAATCTTAGCATATTAAAATTGCGAATGAAAGATTAGCAGAATTGCGAATAGACACTTCTTAGCAGTTTCTGAGTAGCTCCAGACTTACTCGGCATCTGCGATCAGTTCAGTGCTTGTCGTTCCTGGTTTGACGTCACAAACACACCCAGCGTTCGCCCAGACACTCCTCCGTTTCTCCAGCCACTCCCGCGTTTTTCCCAGAAACGGCAGCGTTTTTTCACACACACCCATAAAACGGCCAGTTTCCGCCTAGAAACACCCACTTCCTGTCAATCACATTACGATCACCAGAACGAAGAAAAAAACCTCGTAATGCCGTGAGTAAAATTCCTAACTGCATAGCAAATTTACTTGGCGCAGTCGCACTGCGGACATTGCGCATGCGCATTAGCGACTATTCGCTCCGTTGCGACAAAAAAATAACGAGCGAACAACTCGGAATCACCCCCATTGTGAAGTGGAAAGTTGTAGGGACAGTAGCAGCTCTGCTTTGAAGTAGTACGTTGAAGGTTTCAGAATGGACCCACCAAGTGCTGAAGTACATAGCACTTATTAAATCAGTTCCAACACTCACTACTGAGCTCCAAACTGACTCTGGAAGCAAAGTCAGCACAAGAACTGTTTTTCTGGAGCTTCATGGATTGTGATTCTGTGGTCTGAGCTGCCACCCAAAAAAAGCCTTAGCTCACATACAGTATGCAATGCTAAATGTAAGTCACAATAGTGTAAAGCAGACATTACCATTGGACCCCACAGTACTCTCTCTGACAAATAATAATTCCACATCTGGTGGTCTGATTGAGAAATCTGTGTTTTGTATAAGCCAGGAAAGTGCTTCTTGACCAGATTCTTGATGCTATGACATTCTGCAGAATTGTGTGCTTCCATCATTGTGGTCATAGTTTGAAAAGGGCCTTTTGCTCCTTCAGCATAACAATGCCTCCTTGCACAAAGCAAGGTTCATAAAAAAAAATTGTCTGCTGTGTTTGGTGTGGAAGAGCATGAATAAACCTTACAGAGCCTTAGCCTCAACCCCATAGAACACATTTGGGATGAAATACAATATATATTATAACACAGGGTTATTTAGCAGCTGCTGCTGTGGTGGTCACCGTACTCCCAGCGGAGGAATACCCCTTCTCTGCCAGCGAGGTGCACGGCTCAGCCCTCCACTGTATGATTCTATGGATTACATGAATTGGTGTGGACCATATACCAGAATGAGTAGTGAATACTGATTGACCTCTCTGATATGCAAATCTAAAGCATATTTTGTTGGCAATTTATGTATTTTACTGCTCACGGTATTTGGATTTTTCTTGCACTTTACACATGTAACACGTATGCACTTTATGTCCATGTTTACAGAATTAAAGTATGCAGTTTCATTTTTTTCTTGGTGATATCCTTTAATCCTGGAGGAGAAGGAAGGCAGAACCAACAGATACGTATACTACCTCATCACTTAGGCAACATACTGCCACTCATGTACATTAAGAAATACAAATTCTTACTCCATGGCATTATACAAATACACAAATCTATAACACAGTGTTCACAACACACCACAAACATAAATGCAACCCTATATGGTGGTTAAATAAAGTGTTTACCAGTTGCAGGGGAATGGATAAAACTACAGAAGATGGGGCTTTATTCAGAACTGATCGGGGCTGTGTGCTTTCTCACAGCAGGCGATCAGGTGTGAACTGCGCATGCCGCAGTGTGCCGGCACATGCGCTCTTCTCTGCCTTTGGCCGCCATTTAAGGGGCGTGGTCCCGGCAATGCAGGCGTGCCCAGACCGTTGGGGCAGCGGTGCTTGGCCGCTGTTTAGGGGGCATGGTCTGGGCAACGCAGGCGTGCCCGGAGCTGCGCTGGCAGGGAGCTACACCTAAAGTACAAAAGCATTGCTGCTTTGCGATGCTTTTGTACTTGTATGATGGAGCAGGGCCTGACATGCGGGGTGGACTAGTCCTGTGCTAGGCATCCCCCAGAATGTCAGGGAAGCTGATCGTAGATGTGCTATATTTAGCACATCTACGATCAGGTCTGAATTAGGCCCCTGGTTCTCAGCGGTACTGGGTAGTGACTCCGGGCATTAAAAATGTATCAATTTATGCTCAAATTGGCACTTAAGCCAACATACCTGTAATGAAGTTTGCAAGGTACTGTACATTGTTTATGAAGGAACACAGAGCTGCAGTATTACATTACTGAATGTGTGAAACCCACTTCCTACTAATGGATACATTAAGTCTTAAGAATGTTATCAGTAGTTCTTAGTAATTTTTTTACATTTTTAGTCAGGTTAGACCATCTTTAGGTTGCAAGACCTATTTCCAAAGTTTTCCTGAATTAGAAGCAAGCTTCTGACATATAGAAATTTAAACAACATAGAGCAATTAATAAATAATTTCAGCATCCATCATGATATTGAAATGAGTTAATCCATTCAACGCCAACATGGTGGCTCCCAGCAGTAGGCTGTAGTAATCATGGAGAAGTTGAATGGCTGGTCAGATGGGAGATGTATTGGTTATCACATTCCATGGGGTTAAACTCATTTCAAAGCACTTATTCATTTCAATTACCACTGTAATCGTTTCAGTTCACTGGAAAGCAATTTGTTTCCCTGTTGGGGGTAGCTGGGATTTTCACCTCTGTGGACAGAAACAATACATTTCCATATAGCGATGTACATCAACACCTCTACTCTATCCAAAGAAACTAAGACACAATTAAGGACAATAAGAAGTTTACTTAAAAATCCTTGACACATCTATCAGATCTCTGAGAGGTTCTGTCCTAGCTGGCAGTGTAATTGGATTTCCAGGTTTGGATATTTTTTTTCATATATATATTACTTCACTGTCAACTTTCACTTTTATTACCAATGGTCTGAAATTGTTGATTTATTTACTTCCTAGTGTGAAATGTTACAGTAAGGAGGTGCCAATTAGAAAGTTGTCTTTCCCCCGTGATGTATGAAATTATCCAGCTGATAATTGGATATGCCATTCTTCTGTGAATACCTTCAGTCTGACTCAAGCTCTGTCATTGGTTTGCCTGTTTTTAAGTACATTTTTTTTATATTCACATAAGACCTACTTATATAGAGTAGTGCGAAGAAAACTTTCAGACAGTGATCCCTTGGACATTCAAAGTTCAACTCTTCAAATCAGAAATTCTTTCTGGAAAGTGTCAGCACCCGCCCACCTGGTTTTTGAGCAGACCACATAACTGTAAATTGTGTTTCCCAATCCCTTCTGCTTTGGTTAATTCTGTAAAGTCAAGAAAGACCTTTTGCACGGTGCTGATTTTGTCTATCCATACTCTATGAGCATGCTACTAAATAAGGGGAATATTTATCAAGCTAATTCTGCCTTTATAACATGCAGAAGGTATCACAAGTGTTTACCAAGATGGATATCTCATGCTTTTCAGTTGCCTGCTTACACAGGAACCATCCCCATAGTTTTCTGTGGGGTTGGCTGGAACAAACTCTGAAAGTGTAGCTTTTGGGAGCATTCTTGTGTTAGCTAAAATGGAGCTGTCCTGTTGGAGAGGAATTTAGTGATCATGTGCAGCCAAATGGGCACGCATGCGCAATAGGACAGCTGGGTCAACCATTCACTTTACCTCTTTCTGAAGTACTTGGACAAGCTCTTTTCGGAGTCCATGTCCCAGCGAATTTAGATTGGTACATCCCCCAAGAATAAATTCCTTATTGCTGTGAGATGAGGAGATAATCTAAATTTTCACAGGCATACCATAGGTTGTTTTTTTTTTAATAAATATGCCCCTATAAATGACACAAAAAGTATGTGATCATTTATAAAGTGCAAAGCACTATACTTGGATACTGCTATCAGATTTTCTAACACTTTATTGGATTCCAATTAAATTCTCAAGCGGGTTTAATTATTCATCTCCTAAACCTGAACTTATATTTAGCAATTTCATGGTCCGTAAAATTAATTCCACTTGCCAATTGAAAATGGTAGGGGATTTGAAAGGGTCAGTTAAAGACCGTAAGCCCTTCACCCACTTACTGTCAGAAAAGTGGAATACATCTGGGAAGGGTAGAGAGAAGCTTAGTAAAATTTACTGCGGAAATATAGCATTTTTCATGCGTAGGGCTTAAGGTACTTTGTACTTTAGGAAGACAGCCAACTTGGGCACACTACAATAGTTGCAGTCAGGAAAATACAACATATTTAGGTCAAATATAATGGTCACAGTAAGCAAGAAAAAAAGCTAACAAAGTCGTCTCAGTTTAACACATTATTCATCATATATATAAATTGTGAGGCAGCCATCTTGGATGCACTACAGGATCCAGGCAGCAGTATTAGTAATACGTAGCAATATACTACATGGTTGTGATATCAGACAGCAGGAATCAGCATAACAGATATAGGGGTATGTTCAATTAAGGTCGAAACTGTAGTCTTGTCGAAAATACATCAGTTTTCGACTTTTTCAGGTCGGAAGGGGTCCGACCTATTCAGTCCCCAGCATTTTTATTTGACAAGTCGGGGAATCGACTTGTCAAATAGTACGTGAATCGGCAGTATAGTTGCCGATTTGCGTGCTTCTGAGGGAAACGGGGCCAAATTCGACAGGTTTTGGCCCCGTTTCCGACCATCTCAGTTCAACTTAAAAAAAAGTTGAACTGAGATGAGGGACCTGAGAGGAGGAGATGGGGGAGAGCAGCGCTACAACACAGCGCTGCAGTAGGATGTGTCATAGCCGCCGCTCACGGCAGCGTCCACCTGGCTCAAGCAAGTGAGGTCCCGGTTGCTGGAGCCGGGTGAACACTGCCGTGAGGTCTGGTGGCTGTGCCACATCCTCCTGCAGTGCTGCTGTCCCCCGTCTGCCCACGGCTCTCCCCCCCTCTCCCCCCTCTCCGGTCCCTCATCTCAATTCAACTTTTTTAAAGTCGAATTGAGAGGGGCATTGAATAGCCCTTGTCGGATCCATTCCGACAAATGCATGTCGGAATGAATCCGACCTCAATTGAATATACCTCATAGAGTTAATAAACTAAAGGAATTTAAAGTGCTACATACGATTGTAAATGGTAAAGAAAATGCATTCCATAATGAATCCAGTGTAATCAGGAAAAAAGTTGCAATAGTTTTTAAAATAATTGTGATCTGTCTTGATTTAAAAAAAATCCAAGAAAATTGTTGATAAGTCATATAACAACAACTGTAACTTTCCATGAAGAACTCCCTCCCAGAAATGACTGCTTGCTTCTGCATCATTTTTACACACATCTGACCTGCTCGTATACCCACATATACCCACACAGAATAGCCTTTGTCGCCGGTATTCCGGCAGCAGTATTTCACCGCCTGTCGGGATTCCGGCATTTGTAATGTGATTTCTAGAATCCCGACTGGTGGTATTTTAACCACTTCCTCTATTTCACATGATTGCAAGTAACTGACACAGGTTTTACATGTAATGCAATTTACATATATTGCATTTAAATTAATATATCACAATTCGAAAAAAACAATAGTGATCACTGTGTAATCGACAAGGAAACGCTGTATTTGTAGAATTGTTTGTATTATTGATTGTACAACAAAAAAATTATTGTCATTATCAACTAAGTAGTTTAAGTCATTGCCGCTGACAACTTAAATAAATATAATACATACATAACTCGCGTCCATAGTTTTCTGGAAAAAATACATTCAATATCCACTCCCCCTTTTTGTCTACTGCCCTCTAGAGGCACTGTAAATAATTGTTAGTGATCTGGATTATCTACACTGACAGTTCTTCTGGGATAATAATAATAACCATAGGTCACTTTGGATGGCTTGACACATTTTTGACATTATGTAATTGCTTTTGCTGCGACTACTCTTTTATTCACTGCATTTCCACACAAGGCAATTTGTTCTCCATCAACGTCTGCTTATATATATATCAGGAAATTTACAGCTGTAACAATATGGCAATGTTATAGCGTATCATGGCAAATACATATTTTGCACAGGGGCAGGGGGATTTTACCCAGTACTGCGTTTAGTCATACTGTTCTATTGTATAAATATTTCATGTGTAACCCCTGCTGTGCACACTCATGTTGTAGAACTGTGTTTGTGTGTAGTATGGTCTCACCTTCTCATCTCTGAAATTGTGGGAAATAAAACTATAATGTTATACAGATACTGTATTTGCAAATACTTTGTGAATAATTATGAATAGGGTGTAAATAATTTGTACCCATCGTACAGAATGGTACGTCTCACACTTTAGGTAGTTCACACAAACTCATAGATCAATGTTTAAAAAGTGTAGATTTCTGTAGAGACTATAGGGGCACTAATTTAACGATAAATGATAGTCTTGTTATCATTTGTTCCGAATGATAAAAGGGGATTCAGCCAATCAGCTCCTACTGTATCTGTCATTTTTCAAACACATGACAATTAGGAGCTGATTGGCGGAGGCCCATTTATTATTCATTTGTAACAAGTGATAACAAAAAATATTGCTTGTTAAATCTGCCCATAAATTAATTTCTAACTAAGCAATACACTATTCTCATTAATATTAAGCAATATTATTAACTGTTAATATGGAATGTAGTCGGGATGTCTACAGGTACTATGTTTATAGTGACTTTGTAAACATGAGGAAGCCAGCACCAATAACCTGATACAGCTGTTATGCAACTTAAAGCATTTTAACCTTGTGAGCATTATAACTTTAACCCCCCTCCCCCCCCTTGGCAACCTGTACCTGATGGCACCAAGAGCTAAAGCTCATGTAAGCCAAGCTATTGCAGAAAACTCCACGTTCCACACACTGCAGTGAGACTAGAATGCGGACTCCTCTCCTGGATGGCTGACTACATGGGTGTGACATACAGTAATCAGAGGTCCTTTTGGCCACCGGGACGCCCCCCCCCCCCCCCATATCTTCCACCCACACACCACAGCTGTGGGTGCCCATTCAGATGAAACCGAGACATTTGTGCATCCTATAAAGTAAATTCGGGATGCCAGTATGCACCCCCAAAAACCGGTACATTCCCAGGAAATCTGGGCTATGTAGCATACCTACCTAATACGCCATGCTTAGATGTTTTAATGCCCCCACACAGTTAACACGATTTAAGTAGCATCACAACAGTGTTGGAATACGAGCACTGACTTTCTCATGTCTACATGGTCACAGCTGACATAGTGACTGTATTGTATGTATTCCATTGATACACATGGTGCATTGTTCTTGTGGTAACTCAGGCTCTAGACTTGGGGAAGAGCAACATAACAAATATTCTCTTTGGCACTCGTATGTGTGGATTAAACTTGGAGCATGTCTCATACTCTGAACAGATTGTAAGTGAAAGATTTTCTTGTTATTTGAAGAAAGTCCCTAAGACTAAGGGCAGACACTTATGACTAGTACAGTACTGAGCAAGTGTGTATTGGCACGTGCCAAATGTGCTACATTGTTAGTCATATGTATATGTCAACTGAGTGTAACTTATCTGCGTCCAAAAGATGATTTAAACAATAGATGATTTAACCAATAACCAATTTAAATACATTTAAGTCACTTCTGAACCCTCCCTCACTCAACCCACCAGCCACTATCAAGGCGCAAGATCTTGCTTCCTACTTCAAGGACAAGATTGATAAGATTCAAGATGAAATGGTATGCTCTTCCTCAGCCAGTGACCTGCTCAATTCTCTACCTGAACCTTCTGGCACTCTCTCCTCATTTGATCCCACAAATGAAGATAGTGTCAACACTCTTCTCATCCTGCTACTCTATTTCCTCTCCTCTTGAGACTATACCCTCACAAGTAAGTAAATCTCTGTCTCCTTTGCTCATCCCAACCTTAACTAACATCTGTAATTTTTCTCTCTCTACTGGTATATTTCCTTCACTGTTCAAGCATGCACTGATTACTCCCATTCTGAAAAAACAAAATTCTGACCCTAACTCTCTCTCAACCTACCGTCCCATCTCTCAGCTCCCATGCCTCTCCAAGCTACTTGAGAGACTTGCCTACACTCACCTCACACACTTTCTTAAATCACACAATTTATTTGACCCACTTCAGTCAGGCTTTCATTCCCAACACTCCACAGAGACAGCACTGACTAAAGTAGTGAATGATCTAGTCACTGCGAAGTCCAAAGGCCATTTCTCCTTATTCTTCTAGATCTCTCTGCTGCTTTTGACACTGTTGACCATACTCGTCTCATACAAACACTACAATCCCTAGGTCTTTAAGACACAGTCCTTTCTTGGTTCCTATCCTGCCTATCTAATCGCTCCTTCAGTGTTCGCTTCTCTGAATCCACCTCCTCTTTGCTACCTCTTTCAGTTGGAGTACTACAAGGCTCGGTCTTAGGTCCTCTGCTTTTCTCAATCTATACCTCATCTCTTGGTAAACTAATCAGCTCTTTTGGATTTCAGTATCATCTGTACGTAGATGATACTCAAATCTACCTATCCTCCCCAGATTTGTCACCATCTGTATTGGTCAGGGTCACTGAATGCCTTTCTGCTGTTTCATCTTGGATGTCATCTCGCCACCTCAAATTTAATATTTCCAAAAAAGAGTTACTTTCCACCAGCCAATATTAGTTACCAACCTGATATCTCTATCACTGTTGAGAACTCAACAATCAACCCTACCCCACAAGCTCGCTGCCTAGGTGTCAAACTTGACTTAGAACTGTCCTTTGCTCCCCACATTCAGTCTGTCTCAAAATCATGTTACATGCATCTAAAAAGCATATCTAAAATACGACCATACACAAGACACTGCAAAAACTCTAATCCATGCTCTCATCTCCCACATTGGTCTTAGCAAAAAGAGATTCTCACCACTACAATCCATTCTGAATGCAGCTGCGAGGCTAATCTTCCTTGCTAGATGTTCATCATCTGCAGATCCGCTCTGTCAGTCCCTCCATTGGTTACCTGTATTCTACCGTATTCAATTTAAAATACTTTTACTCACACATAAGGCCATTAATCATACTACACCAATGTACATCTCTTTGCTCATCTCAAAATATCTCCCAACCCGACCTCTGTGCTTTTCACAAGATCTACATCTCTCATCCACACTCATTACTTGCTCTCATGCACGATTACAGGACTTTCTTCAGGCTGCGCCCACTCTGTGGAATGCCCTACCACTCCCCTAGTCTCCAAACCTTCAAACGTTCCCTGAAAACTCACCTCTTCAGGCTAACTTATCACATTCCAGAACCGCTCACTCAACCTTCATAAGCTTTCCTATCCAATTATGTCCCCACTGTACAGTCTGCACATGTCCTTCACATATTTTCTTTCTTCTCTTTCCCTTCTTTCTGACCATAGTTCATTATTGCTGTGATGTGATATCATGCAACCCACGTAGAACCTTTGCAATCCAGTGGACAAATATGCAATAGTGCCTTTCCTTGTGTATCAATGCTTATTTCCCTAAAGACTGTAAGCTTGCGAGCAGGGCCTTCCTACCTCTGTCTGTTTGTTTTTACCCAGTTTTGTTTTATCATTGTGTCCAATTGTAAGGCGCAACGGAATTTTCTGCGCTATAAAAGAAACTGTTAATAAATAATAAATAAATAATAGAGATGCTGAGAGCTTTTTTGCTTGTCACTTTGATGGATTCTCAGTTCTATTGCTATTCACCTATATTTGGAGTTCTCCATATCAAAAGCATGTCTAGCAATCAGATTTATTGTGTAACTAGCACTAAGTAGATAAAAGCTAAATTCTTATTGGTTGCTAATGGTTAGGTGCAGATTTGTAGTTAAGAACAATGTTAGTACAGATGTGTTCCTGCTCATCTTTCAAGCTAATTACGCAAATGTGACTCATTTGCCACAATTGCTTGCAGGTGTGCGCATGCACTACATATGCACCAGTGATCCATAGAATAGCATGGTGCATACACTCCTGTGAACGGGCCGCAGCATGCCACAGATAGATAAAATCGTAATGCGGCCGCTCATGGGTAAGATCAGCGTGTCCACATCTGTAAATAGCCCTTACATATTACAATCTGCTACTGCTTTCAAAGACACATAGGGCCTGAGGTGGAGGTAGTGGCGATGTCAGACGCAAGTGGCCGATGTTTTCATACTGTGCATGCATCAGACTCGCACTGCGCCTGCTTCCATATGACTGCTGCTCTGAGATGCAGATCAAAATTACGCTGAGAAAGTTTGATTTTCAGTGGTGTTTCCTGGAGATAATAGGGGGTGACTAGTCAGAAGCGGTCAGGCCTCTGACATAGGCTGTGTCTAATGATGCAGTTGCACTGACACAGGAGTCCATATTCAGATGGCATGATTGCCCCAGCCATAGGGCTGTTGCCAGCTTTGATTATGTGACCGTAGCTGCAACTAAGTACATGCCGAGACGGAATTTATTGCTTACAGATCAAACAGCTACATTTTAATATTGTAAAAATAAAAATGTGTGCTTATTTCCTCAGGTGGAAAAGGGTTTTTAAGGACAGACTAATTCTGCACGGCGTACTGAAGTGTGCATTTTCACTCTACTCCTGAACAGAAGTCGTTGCTGTACAGCTGAAAGCTATTTGACTTATTTTAATTGAATGAAACGTTAACATTCTGAAGTGAGAGGCTCGGCATATTAAAATATGTTTAATCTATTGCTAAAGGAACTAAACCTGCCAGCCATTAAATCTTTATTGCATACATTATAAAGAGGTGTTAGTATTTCCGATACACCCTGCTCCACGCATCACCAGCCACATGATCTTGACACTTCCTTAATTGTTGGAGGTTGTAAATGTTCCATTAGTTGGGTTGTAATGGAATTTGAGGCCAATTCCGTAACTAAACTGAAACTGATAGGCTCGTAAATAAAGAACTAGTGTAAGAGGCGCATAAAGACATCAAATCTCCAGAAAAGGAAACATTCTTTATATTATCCCCTTGCTGGCGGCTGAGATTGTTTCTTTCATTGGATGCTAGTGATAAAAATTACATAGTGCTATTTAAAAGCCTTACCAAGGAAACCAGTAATAAGACAATGCATTTAACCGACAGCCTTTATTTATTTTTATAAGTGGATAGAAACATCTTGGAGGTTATACATTACAGGTGAATAAGGCAACGCTGTTTCTCAAGGACAACTAGAAGATTTGTTTGTTAATGTAATACTCAATGTATGGACGTCTGTTTGAATGGAGGTAGGTTTGATGCCGGGAAGCGGTCACCATACAGCTAGTTGGGATTCCGGATGTCACAATGCCAATGCCGGAATCTCAACTAGCGGGGGAAATACCGGCGCCAGAATCCCGGCGCCACAGGCTTTCCTCCCTCTGTGAGTGTCCACGACACCCATAGAGAGAATAAATCCTGTGGCGCGCGCAGCGAGCCACCATGCCTGCAGCGTGGTGAGCGCAGCGAGCCCACAAGGGTCTTGCTAGTGCTTGCTCCACTGCTGGCATACCCGTGGCCGGGATCCCGCTGTTGGTATACTGACGGTCGGGATTCCAGCCGGCAGTTTTACGTACTGATTCCTTGAAGCCACAGTCTATCTGCAGCAGTTTGTTCTTTTGTTAGATCGTAATCCTTCTACTATCTAGTTCCCAGCCGCTAGCTTCCTGCTTAACCCCATTCCCTTTGTTGCATTGTGACAAATCCAATGGGCCAGA